>NC_034190.2:69137926-69454637 GCF_002021735.2 Oncorhynchus kisutch | reverse complement strand
GACAGTGGCTAACCACAAGCGTTGCAACTGGGAAGTCTGGGAACATACATTTTGAATGGTCAACCAACTCGGAATTGTAAATCTTTTCCTTTGATGACAAAATTTGCCAACGTAGGACCGTCGCGCACAACAAGGTGAGTCCAAAAATGTCTTATATGCTGCTGCATAAATGATGTTATATGCCAGGGAGATATGGTCAGTCATATTTTTGTAAATGTTTTTTTTGTTTTTATTATTATTGTAAAAAAAAAAGTTTTTAAAAAGGCAGTAAATGAGACTGCCAGACAAGGCTCCGCTGATAGCCAGGTGTAGCAGCGGTAAGGATTCACTCCATTGTGCTGGCAAGAAAGCTCTGCTGCTGGGACAACTTTATGTAGGCCCTAACAGTTTGTGGGCACTGCTTGTCACCGTTATAGTGCAATTCATGTATTGTGTATTGTTGTGTGGGGTAGTGGCTTTGCTGGCATGCTGCTAAAATCGCCACAAGAATTGATCCCCCTTTTCCTGCGACACAACATAAAGAAAATTGTGTACGTTGCAATATGTATGTCCAATATGAAAAGAAGTATAGATTTAAGCTGATTGGCAGCTCTTCAAGGGCAGCAAAATCAGCAGTGATGCTCCTCTGTGTGTAAGAACAGAGGGGTGTAAACTGTGGATTTGGGGTAAACTCTTTGGATTTGGGAAGTAGGGTCCATTCTACTCAGAATCACTTCTGTTTTACTGCGACTCAACATACAGAAAATTGTGTTAGATGTAATATGTGTGTCTAATGTAAAAAAAAAAAAAAGGATTGGATTGGATTTAAGCTGATAGGCCACACTTTAAGAGCTGCAGAATGAGCAGCAATGCTCCTTGGGTTGTAAACTTGGTGGATTTAGAAACTAGAGCTCCTCCTGACTAGAATGGACCCCACTTTTACTGTGATACAATGTACAGGAAATTGAATATGGTGCAATATGTAAGTCCAATCAGTAGTTGACTTGGACTGAAATAGGAGCCATTACTCATTTTGGATGCCGGACCTGTGTATACTTAGGTGCAGGAGCTCCACAATACTTTTGAGCTAATATTCTACAAGAGAAACAGGAGTTCATGCAGTAAAACATTTGAGGTGCTGGTACTCAGCTTCAGTGAGCTCCTGCCCAAGTCAAGCATTGTGTCCAAAATGAAAAACATATTGAAAATTGTGCAATACGAATGGGCTAATTAACAATGGGATTTAAAAGTGTTTTCTAATATTTGTTATTATAATTATAATAATATTATTAATAGCAGCATTATGTGTTATTTTATTAATGTTGTTACCATAATAACTACCTAGTAATCATTACTTTTAATGCTGCTAACAATAATGTCAATCCTATATTATCGTTGCTATAAAGGCGATTCACTTTTTTCCTTTTTCATGTTGTTAAACAAAATTCTAGGTCTGCTAACATTTCCTCATAAAATGTTTAACTTTAAAAAAAATGGAATCACTGAGGTCACTTCCTTATTTTTGCTAGGTCTTGCTTATTCTTGCTGGCGGAATGGAGGTGTCTTCTGTCACAGTTTCTTCTTCTTGTTCTGTAGATTTTAAATGGTGGTTGGCAACCAACTTTAAAGGTGCATTGCCGTCAACTGGACTGTAGTGTGGAAAAGAGACAGGGAAGGTCTATTCTAAACCCTACCCCTTAAACCCCCTAGAGTCGATGTCTGTGCCCCATGGAAATCCAATTAGCACAATAAAAAAATCCCCATACAAATCTGTCTGTTTAAACTAGAGATAACTTTTTGCATGGGCTGCGTCTCAATCCATGAAATCTGCCTATGTTGGAGTTCCGCTGCGGTGGCAGAGCTACAGCAGTGTTTGTCAGACCATGAGACATCCTGAAAATCGGTCTTCTAGCGAAAACGGCTGTAGCGTCTAAACGGTTTGGGCTACACACTATGAAAAGGAGAGACTCCTGGCGAGAACATTCATCTCATTCCCCTCTACTCCCACATGAGCTGATACCCAGAGGAATCTCGCAAATACCCCCATCTATCTCATCCTAAACAGGCACTGTAAAATCTCATACAATACATCGTGTCTGCTCTGTGACACAAATTAATTTAAGCTCATCAGTGCTCATTACCTCCTCCATCCATTCTACAGCCAAGACTATGGCCAGCAACTCAACTCAATTTGTATCTGCCACCTTAAACTCAGTAACTCTAAAAAGCTGCACCTGTCCTCCCTATTTTATGGTCCTTAGATTCATCAGTGAATATATTCAAGAAAGCATGTGTTCTTACATGTTCACTTCAAATATTTACTGGATTCTATGGTGTTCTAACCAGACTAGTTTTTGTGGCACAAGCACACAATCGCCACCTACTGCATTTGAGTGGAAAATAATTGACGGTTGCCTTGTCCGAAATGACCTGTTTACCCGTTTGTAGATCTGAAGAGACGGGATAGGTGTGAAATAAGGTAGAAGCTCCATATATCCAGTATTTTAGATCTTTGGAAGCCTGGCTAGAACCATAATGCTTATGCAAAGGCATATGTTGTAGAGAAGCGACAAGTGATTGATATAAATCACATAAGAACAAAGACATAATTAAGTCAAGAGTCATAGTGGTACACAATACAATAACACATGGGAGGTTTTCAGTAAGCATTTATTAATATTTGGCAGAGAATGCCATGATCCAAAATTATCCAACAGTTTAATCACTTTAATGATTTCACAGATTCAATTGAAATAAAAATGTAATGTAATTGGTCACGTACACATATTTTGCAGATGTTATCACAGGTGCAGTGAAATGCTTGTGTTTCTAGCTCCAACAGTGCAGTAATTCAGCTGTATTCAGTAATTCAGATGTATCGCTGGTTTTATACTGCACACATTTTCATATTACCAACATTAACAAAATTATTAGTAGAATTAGTTTAATTCTTAGAACTACACTATTAAAATGTGTTCACCTACGATTTGCATTTGGTCATCTCAAAATTATTCAGACAGACAATTCACTGGTGAACATTTAAAAAAGTTGTAGGTTATACCTCTGAAATGGCAGTTGTGTATGACTAACATAACACAGGATTCATATAACAGTTATTTCCTTTCTCTCTGAAAACACATTGTCAATCTTAAAAGGCAATTATGAGGAACAAATGAATTCTTACACTGCTCAGCATGGCATATCACAGACAGACAAATTATATGCAGTTGGGCCAGAATAAAGTATTGTAGTTTATTCTCTTTCTTTGAAATACCACTGCCTAAAGTAAATATCACCTTACAAAATGAATGCTCATGGATTGATCGTTAAAACATTTAGAAATCTGTATGCCATTCAAAACATTTACTTATCGACCACTTAAATATGATGGGTAACCAGTTGGTATTTGCTACAGATAACTTTAAAGTCACTAAAGTGCAAAGAATTACAAGGTTAAAGAAAAGGGATGGTAAGCCATAAGTCCTTAAATTTTGTTTGTCCCTAATTGACCATTCCTTTCAGTGGAGAAACCGTATGTTCTATGAATCAAAAGTACAATATATGAATCAATTAATTTACATAGTCAAGTTGTCTTATTCAATCAATTTGATTAAATTGGATGATTTGTTTATGTTATGTAAGTATTTTCAATACACAGTACACATTAAAAAGCACTGAGGCCTGACTCATTTGAGACAGGGGATGTTTTCAACTCTTTTCACTCTGTATTGTCTGCTCATAGACCAAGTCTTCTGTTAACTATTTAAAACAATAGATTTGTAAGTGGCTTTTACAGATTAACTCGTCTAAATGACAACCTTTACCATGGTAAACTTTTTCCGACTCAGAATACTTTCATAAAGTATTAGGACTACATTCACACATTACACATACAGAATCACACAGACTTCATAAAGAGGTACAAATTCCAAAACTATTTTGGGTGGCACCAGCATAATATCTGAATGGAGCAATTTGACATTGTACAACTGTAACAATGTAATGTAACCAAATAATTTTTGAGGCATTTGCCACACAATTCACAAAAACGTTCTTGTAAGTGTATAAAACCACTTATCAAATTGCATCCATTGTTTCACATAATAACATGGTATAACAATAAATGAAACAAGAGGTTGTCAAACTGATAGAGGATTTGTGAACATTAAACCTTTTCTCTCTCCCACACACACAAAAAATATGGAGATCAGTGAGTATTCTATGTCCCATATGGTAAGACTCAGTTCAAGAGTCATTCAGTGTCTTTCATTTTCTTCCAGAAGTCCATATAATTTGAAACTTACTAGGGTTTTCTGTTTTACGGTCTTTACAAAACGTTCTTCTTTAGCTGATTATCCTGTTCTGCCAACTTCCCCACAAGTCCACGCCTACTTACTGCACAGGCTTACAGCTGAACCTGAAACGCATTGATCTTGCTGGTGTTCTTCAGTGTCTGCCGCCTGTTACAGAACCATACGCGGACAACCTCACGGTCGTAGTTGAGCTCCTTAGCAATTTCCGTAATCTCCTGGCCCGTGGGCAGGGCATTCTTCTCAAAGTAGGTGTTGAGCACTTCGATAGCCTGCGGGGTAAAGCTGGTGCGACGCTTTCGTTTCTTGGACGGCTCACCACCCACAAACTCCATTAGATTCTGCTGACCCTTCTGGTTCCACAACTCAGCTTCGGCCAGCCATCGCTCCAGCACAGGCTTCAGCTTCTGAGCACTCTTAGGTGTAATGTCCAGCTTCTCAAACCTGCAAGAGGCAACAGAGGAGCAACAACTTTTAAACTAATTACACAGTAGCCGCTGATCAACCAGATTGTACCCGACATCTACTCTTCAATATAACACCTAACCCCATTTCATCTGGTCTCTAACTATTTTCAAGAATCTAATTTCTTCTTAACTTTTTGCTTAAGGAGAAACATAAGAAATACAGCAAGAACATATGCAATAACCTTTTAGAGGAATAGCAACTTTGATTAACTTGCTTCTTAAGTCTATAGTTAAGGAAAACATTAAGAAGACATTTCTTCTTAAGGTTTTCCTACAAGTACGAAGACTTTCAAAATGTAGCCTTTGAACTACATTGTCCATAGCATACCAACATACACTATTTATCATATTGATAGAATGGATTTCAGAAACCTATCATCTACTGTGCTGGGATGCCACCACCCAGTAGGTCAGAGGAGTTTACCTGCAGATAGCAGACTGACTGTAGGCCGGACCCTCTGTAGCCGTGAGGGCCTGTCCCACTTGTGTCTGCGTCAGCCCCAGGGATAGCCGGCGGATCTTGAAGTTCTTGGCAAACTCTCGAATCTCTTCCAGATTAATGCCCTCCTCATCTGTGCCCCCTTGCTGTGGCTCTTAAGATGGGAAGAGACAAACAAGAATAAATATCAAACTACTTGTAAAACAAGATCAATGTTTGGAGAGAACGTGCTTTTTCTTGGCCAGGGCTCGCTTGAAAAAGATGTTCAATCTCAATGTTCCTTTGTTAAATAAATGGAAAGTTAAGAAGTGAAACTACGCACTGCTGACGAGCTGGCTGACAGTGGGTGTGTCTCCACAGGTTATAGGGAATGAGGAGGAGATTGGAGTGACTGTCTTCATTGCAGAAGGTTGTGGGGCGATGACCACAGGTGACTGTGTAACTGTTGTTACCTGAGCCTGAGGGGAAATGTCAATGTCAGCAATGGGTTAATGGTTACATCCAACAAAGACCAACCATTTCCAGTTTAACCAAATGTTCACACAAAATTTAACCACTCAAATAACCACTCAAAAGCACTCATAGGGACAAATGAATGGAGGGAGAAGGCCTACAGTACCTGAGTGCTGGGCTTGGAGAATGTCACAGGAGCACTAGGCTTAGGCATTACAGCTGCAGATGTGGGGACTGTAGCAGGTCCATTTCCTATGGTGGCAATGATCTGGCCCTGGGTGTTCAGAACCAGCTGTGGCTGGACTGTCTGCACCTGCAGGCCTTGCAGACCCTGGAGGCCCTGGAGATTCAGAGTCTGAGTAGCAGCCCCTCCAGTCAGTGATGCAGGGTTCAGCATCAGGGGGATGGTTCCAATCACCTGGAGGCCACATTGAAGAGAATTAGGTTATGTATTTGTCAGTAACACTGTACAACAAGTTATAGGACATAAGGGTTTAAAGAGGGTTTATACGTTATTTATAAACTTAATTATCAGTTTATAGACATTTTATAAAACTTTAATAGACAGTTAAAACCTCTTGGTTAAAATAGTGTGATTCTTAATTTAGTGCTTGCTAAATAGTGAGCTTGTTAAATATTTGCATGTTTGCACACCTGTCCCTGTGCGTTGGTGATGATCTGGCTGGTGATTCCGGACATGGCACTGGTGAAGATGGGAGTGGAAGTAAGGGCGCTGATGAACTGAGGCTGAGCCCCTAAAGACGCAGCACTGATCTGGGGAAAGAAACGGAGGCATCCAGATTATTCTACTGTCGATAATGTGATCATTTTGAATACAAAGTATATTCATGTGGATTAGGTTCTTTGCTCAAGTTATTCACAGACATGTCCAAACTTTGAAGTAAAAAAACATGGCTTGCTGACTATCTTTTCCAAACACACACGTCTAGGAAAGAAAAACAAATGCACACACATCACAATAGAGAAACACATTCTTACAATGGCAGGATTGATGGAGAGGCCTGCAGACTGGAGTGTTGCCACAGACACGCTGGGCTGAGAGACGGCTGGCATGGCCTGGCCTAGTTGGGCTGCAGTCACCTGTGAGTTCTGCTGAGCCTGCTGCATAGCTGCCTGGACCTGCTGTAGTGATGCTGTCTGAGGCTGGAAGACTGTCTGCTGAGCCTGCTGCATAGCTGCCTGGACCTGCTGTAGTGATGCTGTCTGAGGCTGGAAGACTGTCTGCTGGGGCTGGACAGAATTTAGCACAGTGGCTGCTGGGAAAGAAGAGAACAAACATACAGGTAAAGCTCCATGTGGTAGCCAAATAAATCTTGACTGTTGATTCAATGTTGATTAATGCTTTGCATTCTGAGGTGTGTATCTCTGC
Source organism: Oncorhynchus kisutch (assembly GCF_002021735.2). Taxonomy (NCBI): domain Eukaryota; kingdom Metazoa; phylum Chordata; class Actinopteri; order Salmoniformes; family Salmonidae; genus Oncorhynchus; species Oncorhynchus kisutch. Next base: position 69,447,599 of record NC_034190.2, on the reverse strand, counting down.
CATATCTTACTTTGCAGCCCTTGTAAGCCTTGCAATCCTTGTAAGCCTTGCAAGCCAGCAAAGGGTAGTTTGAGGAGGCTTCCGGCCTGGCTGGCACCTGAAATGCCAGGGAGTGTGGCTACGTTGCTGGTGGGGAAGGTGAGGACAGCCAGGCCTCCTTGGCCCCCCATGGACCCTGCCATGCTTATGGGGATGAGCAGGGGCTGGGCCAGGGAGCCTGTCTGGGCCATCATCCCCGTCATCAGAGTGGCCAGACCCTCCTGGGTCAGAACCTACAAGAGGAGGGAGGATCAAGGGGGGTGAGAGGTGGGAGAAGGGGGAGGAGGAGTGGGAGCAGGGGGAGGAGTGGGAGCAGGGGGAGGAGGATGGATATGAGGTGGAAGGAAGGGTATGAGGTGGTAGGAGGAGGATGAGGGGTAGAAGGAGGAGGTGGTAAATGGTAGGAGGAGGAGGAAGAGGGTTATGAGGGAGGAAGAGGTGAGATCCAGACAGGTAAAGTGTGATGCATGGGAGAGGAAAAGGAGAAGAGGGTGGGGGAAAAAAATAAACAGGATGACCGATGACTACACTAAAAGTAGTTGAAAAGTTTTTTTTGTTTAATTGTTCTCACCTGTTGACAGCCCTGCAAGCCCTGTAAGCTCTGCACAGTGATGGGCATGGTGGTCTGTGACTGCGACAGGGAGACGCTGATGGGAACTGCAGTCTGTGCTAGAGTCTGGACACCAGAGTCTGCAGACTCCACAGACACCACCTGGTCCTCCAGCACTGACAGCACAAAGAGAGAACACACTGCTATTCTACCATCAGCACACACCACACCTCACTCTTAAATTCTGTTTTTAAAACTGAAACGGTAAACAAAATGTAGTATAATCTGTTTTGCATGGAATCTAACCTACCATATCGGTATCCTACAAAGGGCTCACCTACTCCCCCAGCGTTGTGGGGTGGTCTCTGGCTGTCCTGCATGCCTGCCTCAGGTTCCTCCGTGGCCTGATTACCCCCATCTTCACCCCCCGAATCAGTCCTCCCATCAGGCACTGAGGATGGAAGAGAGGCTTGATCTACCTCCACTTCCAGGACTCGGATCGTCTCATGACCAGACATCACTATCACCTGCACAGCATTGGAGAACACAACACAAGACCAGGGTCCGCATTCATAAAGTGTCTCAGATCATAACGGATAAGATGGACAGAAGGGACCTGATCCTAGATATGCACTCCTGAGACGCTTTATGAATAGAAGTCACGCAACTATACACAATAAATGATCTATTCTCAGCAGCGTGGATGTTTTTGTTCCGAGTCATGAAGAGGAGGGCCGAGAGGTAATCATGTAGTAATAATACAATGATATGGTATAAATATCTAACTAGGCTCAGTATCGTTCCACTGATGTATTGAGTTAAATTTAGTACCGTTCTGTCTCAACGTATTGAGACAACTCAGGTAGAGGACCATGTGTATTGGTTACATGTGGAACAGAACATGAGTTTACACATGAGCAAACCATGCCATAGGAGTATGACCTGTCATAGTTCTTGTCAACAGTGGCAGACAGCTAGTCCCTATCTGTACCATATCCTAATTATCCAATTTGTATATCATTAGTAAATATAACAAAGCAAACACGTGATGTATGAGTGGATCCAGCCATGAAAGATGTGAAGGAGAGGCAGGGAGAAAACCTGAGCTGGAGAGAAAGGTGCAGACAGAGAGAGTGCAATGCAGGAAAGAAGGGATGCATACCTGGTTGTCTTTGGCAGGGTATTTCAAAGTGCAGGAACCTAATGGCTGAAAAAATACTTCTGCAGTCAGACAGTGAATGGCTAAGGAGAACAGAGAGGCCAAGCACACACGTTAGGGCACAATGCACACAAATGGGAGAAAAAAAACATGACTACAACAAAGATCAGCCAACAAGCAGCTCAAACAATGCTTTCTGAGTGCCCCACTCATAATTCAAAAAAGGCATTGCTTTAGTTAGCTGACTATGAGTGCAAAGGACACAGATGGAGTAGACATACACAATGAATCAATAAGCATGACAAAGTATAGCAGAAACCTTAGGAGTGTTAACGAATCAGTATTAATTGATAACATTTGGTTAGCTACTATATCAACCTCAAGATTATTGTGTGGGGTTAATCATTCCAAATACATGGTGACATGGATGTGGCAATAGCTTATGACACGGGACTATGAAGCAGAGGCAACACAGAGAGTTAGGACATTTGGGCAGGGGTGTATAACTGATGTGAAATCATGTAATGTTTGCAAAGCAGTTAGTGGTACCTGTTCATTGACAGTGAGGGGCGCATCAGTAGCAGGGAGATCCTGAGGATCCATGGTTTAGTGCTCTCACCACCAAGCAGTCATTGTCTTGACATTCTGAGTAAGGAAAGATAATACTGTACCATCAAAACTACCAGTTATTAGGCTTGCCTATGTGAATAGTTTTATCCCCATCTATGTGGTGTGCTGATATTTTTTCTATTAAATCTATGAAGTAGGCCTAATGGTTGGAGACATTTGTGCTACTCTAGATTAAACTATTATTATAGCTATGTAAAGAATGACTGTTCAATAGCAAACCGTCAAGCACTCCCACATTAGTGTCTTATGGGCCTATCTAATAGTGTGACAATTTGGTTTCTAGCTGGAGTTAAGGGGTATAAGAACAACAAATCATATGATGCCACATAAGTGACAGCAATATAAATAGAAGTCACACCTGGGATATTTAGTCCAGTGTACTTGTATACTGGGGGCTACACAGAGTGATAATAGACTGTATTACTTTATTTATGTCTTCATGACAAATTAAACATATAATGCACCACGAATTGGCAGCTTCTTGATCATAAGCGGCCTAGAAAATACAGGCCCGCCTACGTCCCCAACAAATCTAGCCTTCTAGAATGATTAAAGCTGACAAATGACTATTCGAAATGTTTATATTTTGACGTAATATCAAAAAGATAAGTCGCGCGAACCACACCACAACACAGAAATTATAGATCTGTCAAAACTTCGGCAGGTGTTGATCCCCGTACTCTGGCCTCCTAATCTAGCCCCAATAAATCTCGCATTGTAACCTATTTGAGGACACGATGTTACCCATAAAATATGCGCGACAAAAAAAAATACCCGCAATTCCATGCTTGGGGACTGCATTTGATGTATTTCCCTCTATTTATCATAAATATATAAATTATGCTAATTAAGAGCATTGCATATTAACGAAAAAAAATCATTTCCTCTCGCCATTTCGTCGCGCTATATAGCCAATGGTAATCTTACGCATGCTATCTTAGCAAACAACTTACCGTAAAAAAATGTCTTATTTCTGTGGTTCTCCCCTTTTAAAAAGCTTTTCCACAGTTTGTTTTAGTCACACATAATTAAAAATGCATCTCACAGCACCAGTCAGGCGCTAAGGCTGCACACAAAAGATATATTTGCATTGATAAGGAGGGTTGGAAACGTGAGGATCCTTTCTTTCTCAATATTTAATGACGGTCCTTTGGTACTGCAATTCAGATTAACCACATATTCCTCCATATGCCTCCTAAAAGCGACTTCTGCTGTAAAATCCACCAAAATGACTAAAAATGTGGCCTTTAGCACTACGTCATGAACATAATTTATGCAAGGAAAATCTTGCATTGAAAAATGTCGGCCTCGACTCTAGAGGAGCCATGGCTGCCTTAAAGCGACAGTGCATCTTTAAAATTATATGCAGTATATGATCGAGGTGAAATCTATTTAAATTAATGGTGTCCGAATGCACTGCTGTATTAAAGCAATTCAGAACTAACTTGTTGACATGTTCTGTTGCAGATTCAAAGCCAGCTAACTCGTTGCAGAATGTATCCATAATCATGAATGAATAAGCATATTTACTTGACAACAATGCACCTAGACACCCATCAATCACGTCAAGCCTCCTGAGTGGAACAGCGGTCTAGAGGCGTCACTACAGATCCGGGCTCAATCCCGGGCTGTGTAGAAGCCGGTCGCGACCGTGTGACCCATGAGGCGGCGCACAATTGGCCCAGCATCGTCCGGGTTAGTGGAGGGTTTGGCGGGCTCTAGCGACTCCTTGTGGCGGCCAGGCTCATGCACGCTGACTTTGGTCACCAGCTGTACGGTGTTTTCTCCAACACCTTGATGAGGCTGGCTTCCGGGTTAAGAGAGCAGTGTGTCAAGAAGCAGGGCAGCTTGACGGGGTCGTGCTTCGGAGGCTGCATGCCTCTCTACCTTTGCCTCTCCAGAGTCCGTGTGGGATTTGCAGAGATGGGACAAGACTGTAACTACCAATTGGATATAACAAAATTGGGGAGAAAAGGGGGTAAAAAAAAATAAACAAAAAAAATAATTATGTCAAATACCTGAACAATACCCCAACAATTCAAAGAAAAATAAATAGTTAACAATGCATAGATGCCTTTTATACATAACATATAAACATCTGACCTTGAAGTAAAGATTTAATAATTTTTTCATCGATGCCACAAACCTGCGATATCGAACAGCAGCATGTGAACTATTATCACTATAGAGCACACAGATTCTTCTGTTTTTCCATTTTAGGAATTAGACCAGCAAAAATAACACATGTAAAACAGCAGATTTTTGGTGGGTGAGTTACAAACGGAGAAACACCTGGATGTATAAGGTACTGTAGGTTTAACATTTGTAAAAAATATGTTTAAATTGGGAAAAGTCAGATTTAAGTTGACTGTGCCTTTAAACAGCTTGGAAAATTCCAGGAAATGATGTCATGGCTTTAGAAGCTTCTGATAGGCTAATTGACATAATTTGAGTCAATTGGAGGTATACCTGTGGATGTATTTCAAGGCCTACCTTCAAACTCAGTGTCTCTTTGCTTGACATCATGAGAAAATCCAAATAAATCAGCCAAGACTTTCCAAACTCCTAAAGGTACCACGTTCATCTGTACAAACAATAGTACGCAAGTATAAACACCATGAGACCACACAGCTGTTACACCGCTCAGGAAGTTGACGCGTTCTGTCTCCTAAAGATGAATGTACTTTGGTGTGAAAAGTGTAAATCAATCCCAGAACAACAGCAAAGGACTTTGTAAAGATGCCGGAAGAAACAGGTACAAAAGTATCTATATCCACAGTCAATCAAGTCCTATATCGACATAACCTGAAAGGCTGCTCAACAAGGAAGAAGCCACTGCTCCAAAACCGCCATTAAAAAAAGTCATACTACTGTTTACAACTGCACAAGGGGATAAAGATCGTACTTTTTGGAGAAATGTCCTCTGATCTGATAAAACAAAAATAGAACTGTTTGGCCATAATGACCATCATTATGTTTGGAGGAAAAAGGGGGAGGCTTGCAAACTGAAGAACACCATCCCAACAACGAAACACGGGGTTGGCAGCATCATGTTGCACAACTGAAAAAGTGTGTGCGAGCAAGGAGGCCGACAAACCTGAATCAGTTACACCAGCTCTGTCAGGAGGAATAGGCCAAAATTCACCCAACTTATTGTGTGAAGCTTGTGGAAGGAGGTCTGAATACTTTCCGAATGCACTGTATTTTAAGGTGTCTAGGTGTAGCAGGTAAGGCGGAGGCAGGCGCAGGACACAGAGATGAGTAATTCACGTAACTTGACTCAAAACAACAAATATTCCAAGAAGGAAAATAATCAAGCTCACAAATACAGACCAATTTACAACGAACAAACACGCACAAAACCATGGGGGGAACCAGAGGGTTAAATAAGGAACATATAATTATGGGAATAGAAAGCAGGTGTGTACAATGAAGACAAAACAAATGGAAAATGAAAAGTGGATCGGTGGCGGCTAGAAAACCGGTGACATCGACCGCCGAACGAACAAGGAGAGGGACCTACTTCGGCGGAAGTCGTGACGCGCGGCTCCAGCAGCACGCCGACACCAGCCTCGGGGACGGCCCGGAGGACGAGTGGATCACCTAGCGTGTAAATCAGCTAGAAAGATGTGTCAGCATAGAGTAATTGTCTCTGGCCCCCTCCCAGTTAGGGGGAGTCTCACAACTCAACGCTGGTTGAAAACTGTTTTCTGCCCCTCCCAAAAGATAGAATTTGTAGATAATTGGCCCTCTATCTGGGACTCACCCACAAACAGGACCAAGCCTGGCCTGCTGAGGAGTGACGGACTCCATCCTAGCTGGAGGGGTGCTCTCATCTTTTTCTACCAACATAGACAGGGCTCTAACTCCTCAAGCTCCACAATGAGATAGGGTGCAGGCCAGGCAACAGGCTGTTAGCCAGCCTGCCATCTTAGTGGAGTCTGCCACTAGCACAGTCAGTGTAGTCAGCTCAGCTATCCCCATTGAGACCGTGTCTGTGCTTCGACCTATGTTGGGAAAAACTAAACATGGCAGTGTTCGCCTTAGCAATCACACTAGGATAAAGACCTCCTCCATTCCTGTCATTACTGAAAGAGATCGTGATACCTCACCTCTCAAAATAGGGCTACTTAATGTTAGATCCCTCACTTCAAAGGTAGTTGTAGTCAATGAACTAATCACTGATCATAATCTTGATGTGATTGGCCTGACTGAAACATGGCTTAAGCCTGATGAATTTACTGTGTTAAATGAGGCCTCACCTCCTGGTTACACTAGTGACCATATCCCCTGTGCATCCCGCAAAGGCGGAGGTGTCGCTAATATTTACGATAAATGATGTTTTCGTCTTTTGAGCTTCTAGTCATGAAATCTATGCAGCCTACTCAATCACTTTTTATAGATACTGTTTACAGGCCTCTTGGGCCATATACAGCGCTCCTCACTGAATTCCTATCGGACCTTGTAGTCATATCAGAAAATATTCTAGTTTTTGGTGATTTTAATATTCACATGGAAAAGTCCACAGACCCACTCAAAACGGCTTAAAGAGCCATCATCGACTCAGTGGGTTTTGTCCAACATGTCTCTGGACCTACTCACTGTCACAGTCATACTCTGGACCTAGTTTTGTCCCATGGAATAAATGTTGTGGATCTTAATGTTTTTCCTCAAAATGCTGGACTATCGGACCACCATTTTATTACGTTTGCAATCGCAACAAATAATCTGCTCAGACCCCAACCAAGGAGCATCAAAAGTCGTGCTAGAAATTCTCAGACAACACAAAGATTCCTTGATGCCCTTCCAGACTCTCTCTGCCTACGCAAGGACGTCAGAGGACAAAAATCAGTTAACCACCTAACTGAGGTAATCAATTTAATATTGCGCAATACCCTAGATGCAATTGCACCCCTAAAAACATTTGTCATAAGAAACAAGCTCCCTGGTATACAGAAAATACCCGAGCTCTGAAGCAAGCTTCCAGAAAATTGGAACGGAAATGGAGCCACACCAAACTGGAAGTCTTCCGACTAGCTTGGAAAGACAGTACCGTGCAGTATTGAAGAGCCCTCATTGCTGCTCGATCATCCTATTTTTCCAACTTAATTGAGGAAAATAAGAACAATCCTAAATTTCTTTTTGATACTGTCACAAAGCTTACTAAAAAGCAGCATTCCCCAAGTGAGGATGGCTTTCACTTCAGCAGTAATAAATTCATGAACTTCTTTGAGGAAAAGATCATGATCATTAGAAAGCAAATGACAGACTCCTCTTTAAATCTGCATATTCCTCCAAAGCTCAGTTGTCCTGAGTCTGCACAACTCTGCCAGGACCTAGGATCAAGAGAGACACTCAAGTGTTTTAGTACTATATCTCTTGACACAATGATGAAAATAATCATGGCCTCTAAAACTTCAAGCTGCATACTGGACCCTATTCCAACTAAACTACTGAAAGAGCTGCTTCCTGTGCTTGGCCCTCCTATGTTGAACATAATAAACGGCTCTCTATCCACCGGATGTGTACCAAACTCACTAAAAGTGGCAGTAATAAAGCCTCTCTTGAAAAAGCCAAACCTTGACCCAGAAAATATAAAAAACTAGCGGCCTATATCGAATCTTCCATTCCTCTCAGAAATTTTTGAAAAAGCTGTTGCGCCGCAACTCACTGCCTGCCTGAAGAGAAACAATGTATACGAAATGCTTCAGACTGGTTTTAGACCCCATCATAGCACTGAGAAGGTGGTAAATTAAATTTTAATGGCGTCAGACTGAGGCTCTGCATCTGTCCTCGTGCTCCTAGACCTTAGTGATGCTTTTGATACCATCGATCACCACATTCTTTTGGAGAGATTGGAAACCCAAATTGGTCTACACGGACAAGTTCTGGCCTGGTTTAGATCTTATCTGTCGGAAAGATATCAGTTTGTCTCTGTGAATGGTTTGTCCTCTGACATTGCGGTGTTTCTCAAGGTTCTGTTTTAGGACCAGTATTGTTTTCACTATATATTTGACCTCTTGAAACTTTCTGTCCAAAAATGATACAGAAAAATGTATCCATGCTTTTGTTACTTCTAGGTTAGACTACTGCAATGCTCTACTTTCCGGCTACCCGGATAAAGCACTAAATAAACTTCAGTTAGTGCTAAATACGGCTGCTAGAATCCTGACTAGAACCAAAAATTTGATCATATTACCCCAGTGCTAGCCTCCCTACATTGGCTTCCTGTTAAAGCAAGGGCTGATTTCAAGGTTTTACTGCTAACCTACAAAGCATTACATGGGCTTGCTCCTACCCATCTTTCCGATTTGGTCCTGCCGTACATACCTACACGTACGCTACTGTCACAAGACGCAGGCCTCCTAATTCTCCCTAGAATTTCTAAGCAAACAGCTGGAGGCAGGGCTTTCTCCTATATAGAGCTCCATTTTTATGGAATGGTCTGCCTACCCATGTGAGAGACGCAGACTCGGTCTCAACCTTGAAGTCTTTACTGAAGGCTCATCTCTTCAGTGGGTCATATGATTGAGTGTAGTCTGGCCCAGGAGTGTGAAGGTGAACGGAAAAGCTCTGGATCAACGAACCGCCCTTGCTGTCTCTGCCTGGCCGGTTCCCCTCTCTCCCCTGGGATTCTCTGCCTCTAACCCTATGACAGGGGTTGAGTCACTGGTGCTCTTTCATGCCGTCCCAAGGAGGGGTGTGTCACTTGAGTGGGTTGAGTCACTGACGTGATCTTCCTGTCTGGGTCTGCGCCCACCCTTGGGTTGTGCCGTGGCAGAGATCTTTGTGGGCTATACTCAGCCTTGTCTCAGGATGGTAAGTTGGTGGTTGAAGATATCCCTCTAGTGGTGTGGGGGCTGTGCTATGGCAAGGTGGGTGGGGTTATATCCTTCCTGTTTGGCCCTGTCCAGGGGTATCATCGGATGGGGCCACAGTGTCTCCTGACCCCTCCTGTCTCAGCCTCCAGTATTTATGCTGCAGTAGTTTATGTGTCGGGGGGCTTGTTAGGGTCAGTTTGTTATATCTGAAGTACTTCTCCTGTCATATCCAGTGTGAATTTATGTATGCCCTCTCTAATTCTCTCTTTCTGTCTCTCTCTCTCAGAAGACCTGAGCCCTAGGACCATGCCTCAAGACTACCTGGCATGATGACTCCTTGCTGTTCCCAGTCCACCTGGCCGTGCTGCTGTTCCAGCACGGCCTGTTTTTCCTGCGGCTATGGAACCCTGACCTGTTCACCGGACGTGCTACCTGTCCCAGACCGGCTGTTTTCAACTCCCTAGAGACAGCAGGAGCGGTAGAGATACTCTTAATGATCGGCTATGAAAATCCAACTGACATTTAGTCCTGAGGTGCTGACTTGCTGCACCCTCGACAACTACTGTGATTATTATTATTTGACCATGCTGGTCATTTATGAACATTTGAACATCTTGGCCATGTTCTGTTATAATCTCCACCCGGCACAGCCAGAAGAGGACTGGCCACCCCTCGTAGCCTGGTTCCTCTCTAGGTTTCTTCCTAGGTTATGGCCTTTCTCTGGAGTTTTTCCTAGCCACCATGCTTCTACACCTGCATTGCTTGCTGTTTGGGGTTTTAGGCTGGGTTTCTGTACAGCACTGAGATATCAGCTGATGTAAGAAGGGTTATATAAATAAATTTGATTTGAGACGGTGAAACTCCCGCAGCAATGAAGGGTCCAGGATGTCCTCCACCGGCACCAAGCATCTCTCCTCCGGACCGTACCCCTCCCACTCCACGAGGTACTGAAGGCGTCTCGCCCGACACCTTGAGTCCATGATGGCTCGAACAGCATACGCCGGGGCCCCCTCGATGTCCAGAGGGGGCAGACGAACCTCCCGCACCTCAAATTCCTGGAGTGGACCAGCCACCACCGGCCTGAGGAGAGACACATGGAACGAGGGGTTAATACGGTAATCAGGGGGAGCTGTAACCTGTAACAAACCTTGTTCAGTCTCCTCAGGACTTTAAATGGTCCCACAACCCGCGGACCTAGCTTCCAGCAGGGCAGGTGGAGGGTCGAGAGCCAGACCCGGCCTCACTGCGGTGGCGGGCGGTGCTCACCTTCTGCCGCCTTATGGCCCTTTGCAGGTGCACATGGGCGGTGTCCCAGGTCTCCTCCGAGCGCCTAAACCATTCATCCACCGCAGGTGCCTCGATCTGGCTCTGATGCCACTGTGCCAGAACCGGCTGATAACCCCCTCTGCTGGTCCTGGCAATAGGACCGCAGAAACCTACCCACATCCTGGTTAACTCTTTCCACCTGCACGTTACTCTCGGGGTGAAAAACTGAGGTGAGGCTGACCGAGACCCCCAGATGTTCCATGAACGCCCTCCAGACCCTGGACGTGAACTGGGGACCCCGATCAGAAACTATGTCCTCAGGCACCCTGTAGTGCCGGAAGACGTGAGTGAACAGGGCCTCCTCAGTCTGTAGGACCGTAGGGAGACCGGGCAAAGGAAGGAGACGGCAGGACTTAGAAAACCGATCCACAACGACCAGGATCGTGGTGTTTCCCTGTGACGGAGGAAGATCCATCAAGAAATCCACCGACAGGTGTGACCACGGCCGTTGTGGAACGGGTAGGGGTTGTAATTTCCCTCTGGGCAGGTGTCTAGCTGCCTTGCACTGGGCGCACACCGAGAAGGAGGAAACATAAGCCCTCACGTCCTTAGCCTAGGTGGACCACCAGTACTTCCCACTAAGACAGCGCACTGTCCGACCGATACCAGGATGACCAGAGGAGGGTGACGTGTGGGCCCAATAGGTCAAACAGTCGCAGACAGCAGACAGAACGTACAGACGCCCAGCTGGACACTGGGTGGGAGTGGGCTCTGTACGTAGCGCCCACTCGATGTCCAGCTCCCACACCACCGGTGCCACCAGGCAAGAAGCCGGAAGTATGGGAGTGGGATCCATGGGCCGCTCCTCTGTTTCATACACCCGGGACAGTGTGTCTGCCTTAGCGTTTTGGGCACCTGGTCTGTAGGATAGGGTGAAAACAAAATGGTGAAAAACATAGCACATCTTGCTTGGCAAGGGTTCAGTCTCCTCGCCGCCTGGATGTACTCCAGATTGCAGTGGTCAGTTCAGATGAGAAAAGGGTGTTTAGCCCCCTCAAGCCAATGCCTCCACGCCTTCAGAGCCTTTACGACAGCCAACAGCTCCCGGTCCCCAACATCATAGTTTCGCTCCGCCTAGCGGAGCTTCTTCGAAAAGGAGGCACAGGGGCGGAGCTTTGGTTGCGTACCCAAGCGCTGAGACAGCACAGCTCATATCTTATCCTTGGACGCGTCCACCTCCACTACGAATGCCAAGGAGGGATCCGGATGAGCCAGCACGGGAACCGAGGTAAACAAAGCCGTCAGGTGACCAAAAGCCCTGTCCGCCTCAGCTGACCACTGCAGTCACACCGGTCCCCCCTTCAGCAGTGAGGTAATGGGAGCCTCTACCTGACCAAAGCCCCAGTAAACCACCGGTAGTAGTTGATAAACCCTAAGAACCGCTGCACCTCCTTTACTGTGGTTGGAGTCAGCCAATTACGCACGGCTGAAATGTGGTCCCTTTCCACCTCCACCCCTGACGTGGAAATGCGGTACCCTAGGAAGGAGATGGACTGTTGGAAGAACAGACATTTCTCAGCCTTGACGTACAGGTCATGCTCCAACAGTCGACCAAGCACCTTGCGCACCAGGGACACATGCTCGGCGCATGCAGCGGAGTATAAAATAATGTTGTCGATATACACCACTACACCCTGCCCATGCAGGTCCCGGAAAATCTTGTCTACAAATGCCTGGAAAACTGATGGAGCATTCATCAATCCGTACGGCATGACAAGGTACTCATAGTGCCCAGAGGTGGTACTAAATGCAGTCTTCCACTCGTCCCTCTCCCGGATACGCACCAGATTGTAAGCTCTCCTGAGATCCAATTTTGTGAGGAAGCGTGCCCCGTGTATTGACTCGATCACACTGGCTATGAGAGGCAGCGGGTAGCTGTACCTCACAGTAATCTGATTGATACCTCGATAGTCAATACACGGGCGCAGACCTCCATCCTTCTTCTTCACAAAAAAGAAACTCGAAGAGGCAGGTGAAGTGTAAGGCTGAATGTATCCCTGCCCCAGAGATTCAGAGACATATGTTCCCATAGCCGTCGTCTCCTCCTGTGACAAAGGATACACGTGACTCCTGGGAAGTGCTGCGTATACCAGGAGATTTATCGCACAATCCCCCCGTCGATGGGGTGGTAGTTGAGTTGCCTTCTTCTTACAGAAGGCGAGAGCCAAATTGGCATATTCTGAGGGGATGTGCAGGGTGGAGACCTGGTCTGGACTCTCCACCGTAGTCGCACGCACCGATGGAAACACCTACACACCTCCCCGAGCACTTTCGTGACCATCCCTTGAGAGCCCTCTGTTGCCACAAAATATTGGGGCCATGATAGGCCAACCAGGGTAGGCCCAGCACCACGGGAAATGCAGGAGAATCAATAAGAAAGAGACTGATTCTCTCCTCATGACCCTCCTGCGTAACCATGCATAGTGGAGCGGTGGCCTCCCTAATCAGCCCTGACCCTAATGGTCGACTATCTAAGGCGTGCACAAGGAAGGGCATATCAACAGAAACGATGGGGATCCCTAAACTATGGGCAAATGAACGGTCAATAAAGTTCCCAGCTGCGCCTGAATCTACTAGCGCCTTCTGCTGGGAATGCGGGGAAAACTCAGGATATTCTATAAACACAAACATGTGAGCAACAGGGGGCTCTGGGTGAGTCTGGTGCCTACTCACCTGGGGTGACACGACACTGCCCTGCCTGATGCCTCGACTCCCTGAGGAACCCCCCCAGCACCAACTAGCAGTGTGCCCTCTGCGGCCACAGATGGTGCAGGGAATGGTCCCCCCTCCGGTCACACTAAGAGCAGCACCTCCTAGCTCCATGGGTGTCGGAGCGGAGGTGCTGGGGGATGGAACTGACGGACCCCGATCTGGACGTCCGCGGGTGGCCAGCAGGTTGTCCACCGGCTGGTCGAATGTAAGGGTGGTGTCCCTGCAGGCCAGCTCCCGACGGACGTCCTCGCGCAGACTCCACCGTTAATGGTCGATCAGGGCCCTGTCATTCCATCCCGCGCCGGCGGCCAGGGCTTGGAAGTCCAAAGCAAAGTCCTGTGCACTCCTCGTCCCCTGCCTTAGGTGAAACAAGCATTCCCCCGCCGCTCTACCCTCAGGCGGATGGTCGAAAACCGCCCGGAAGCAGCGGGTGAAATCCTCATAGTGGTCCAACGCCATGTCGCCCTCTCCCCATACATTGTTGGCCCACTCCAGAGCCTTCCCAGATAGACAGGAGATGAGGGCGGACACTCTCTCACGTCCCGAAGGAGCCGGGTGGACGGTCGCCAGGTAGAGCTCCAGCTGAAGTAGGAACCCCTGGCACCCGTCCCATCATATTCCCTCGGGAGCGCAAGCCAAATCCCACTGGGACCAGGTAAAGGAGGGGTGGACAGGTTGTTGTGATGATGATGGGGCGCTGAACAACCTCCTCTCTCCCATCGCTCCATTGTTTGCAGCACGCGATCCATGGCTGTGCAGAGACTATGCAACATGGTTGCGTGCTGCTGGACACGCTCCTCTTTTAACAAAGGAGGGCTTTGTGCACCTGCTGACTCCATTTTCAGGTGCGTGTTTCTGTAAGGTGTCTAGGTGTAGCAGGTAAGGCGGAGGCAGGCGCAGGACGCAGAGATGAGTAATTCACTTAACTTTACTCAAAACAACAAATATTCCAAGAAGGAATATAATCAAGCTCACAAATACAGACCAACTTACAACAAACAAACACGCACAAAACCATGGGGGAACCAGAGGGTTAAATAAGGAACATATAATTATGGGAATGGAAACCAGGTGTGTACAATGAAGCCAAAACAAATGGAAAATGAAAAGTGGATCGGTGGCGGGTAGAAAACCGGTGACGTCGACCAACGAACACCGCTCGAACAAGGAGATGGACCAACTTCGGCAGAAGTCGTGACACTGTATAAACAGATCCTAGACATACTGTATAAAAAGCTTTCTCAAAATACACTATAAAGATTATACCTGGCTTCCCTGCATTCTCATAAAATAGTTTTCCAATATTTCAAGTAGTTTTCTAATTTCTAACGAATAAGGTCCGGTAAGATGTTTTTTATTCTATGAGCAATAGATTTTGCCAATATTGATTTGCATCACAACATTGAAAGGTGAGGAGCCTCCACATTTTTTAAAAGAGACTGGGTCTTTGTATTGCTCCCCTGGCTCCTGCTTAAGTAGGAGATGAATCAGCCCCTCATTTTGGATGTCTGACATTTTGTCATTTATGAGTAATTAAAACATGATAGTAATGGATATTTCAGTAGTTCATACAAAGTTTGATATATCTCTATTGGAATGCTGTCAAGACCAGGGGTTTCCCCGTCTGAAATGAATCAATTGTGCAATTAATTAGGCATGCATAAGATCTATTGTTGTTGTGGGGAGAAGGATGTCACAAAACTCCTCGTCAAGTGAGGTTGTATGAACTTGACAAGAGAACAAAATCTCTGTTGGAGAGAGAAGGATTTTTCCATCGTTTGTTAATATTTTTTAGGTTCTTTTTAACGGTGTTTATGACTGTGGCTGTGTTAACTAGTGACGCCCATATTGTATCCCTGAACTGGAAAAATCTGTTCTTTTTGGTAGCGTTTCTATATTGAAGGTTAAAACTTGGTGAATTTTCGCCATTCCCCATCCAATTTAGTCTGTTTTTTAGATAAATTAAACCAGATCTTTCCTGAATAAGTTCCTCAAACTTTTTGTTTTGCGTCTAGATTATTCAGTGCTTCTGTATACATTTAGCCTATCTACACCATTGATGTCTAATGTTAGATGTTCTATTCTCCGTTGACGAGACCTTTTGGAATGAAAATGTCATTGAAAAGCCTTTAACGGCACATTTAAAGGCATCCCATACAATAAGTGGGTCCACTGAACCTGTATTGAGCAAGAAAACGTCTTATGAATTTGTAGTGCACTGGATCTCAAAGGGAGAGCTAAGATTATTTAAAATCTTTCATTAAACCCATAGCCAGTGCTCTCTATTGTCTGTTCAATCACAATGTCCTCTATCATTAAAGCTAAAATATTCCTACCAAGAATTGACTACCGGTCACCTAATGATCAGAATTATGTATAACAAATATTTTCAATAAATATGCTATGTCATCACCCATTAGTGTTGATGTGGTGAGATATTGCCAATTGATAAATGATGTTGATAAACTATCCATTTCAAATGGGTTTTTTAGGGATGACGTGGCAGAATTGATTATAAACAGTAGCATCAGCTTTTGCGGTCAGATGCCAATCAGTTGCTATTCCAAGCAGTGAGTTAAAGAGTCATGATGCTCTCTATGGTTCAGCTGTATAACTTTTTTTGTGTGGGAGGGGGCGCACTGCATATCAGTGCTTCGGGCGTCACTACAGACACCTAGTTTGATTCCAGGCTGTAACACAACCGGCCGTGATTGGGAGTCCCATAGGGCGCGCACAATTGGCCCAGCGTCGTCCGGGTTTGGCAGCTGTAGGCCATCATTATAAATAATATATTTTGTCTTATTAACTGACTTGTCTAGTTTAATAAAGGTTAAATAAATAAAAAATGAATTAAGGATATTAAGGCCCATGCCGAATATGTTCAATCTGCTGAGGGGGAAGAGGCGTTGTCATTATCAGGAGCAAGACAAAAGAGCTCTCTAGCTAGCTAACAGCTGCTAACGTCAGTTAGCTGACTAAGAAGCTAAACTGAGGTCTACTTGACCAACGCAACGTCGTTAATGTTTTCTTACTGTTTCCACTATGATTCAGCAAGACACGACATCGTGGACTTCAGGAAACGGAAGGCCGAGCACGCCCCAACCACGTCGACGGGGTTGTGGAGCGGATCGAGAGCTTCAAGTTCCTCTGGTCCACATCACTAATGAACTATCATGGTCCACTCACAACAACACTTTACGACTGTGTCCACGATTAGCTCCTTCTTGCTGACTATTGCAAATATTTGTTTTTCATTCTCATTAATGTTATCGAACAGTTTGTATCTAGGTCTGGTAAAGGTGCCCATGTTTCTCATACCATGGAACATGCAGTAAATATATTATACCAACAAAATTGAGCCAGTTAAATAATGTAAAACAATTTACATCAGCTCACACACTTTCACCAATTGAATGGGAGTAACGGAGCCATTGAGGGAGTTCTATTGACCTGAGCCGGGGTGTACCGGTCTATGGCCCGTGACGTAAACGGGCATAATTCGAACAGGAATGTGCGTCGCTCGGTCATGTCAATAAGGCGGCATGGTGCATCGTCCTGAAACATAAATCTCTTTTCCATAAAATATGTCTGAATTTTTAAACTAGAGTTCTTAATTTGGAAAGCAGATACCGCGTTTTTATCAGAAGCAATCACTTTTGCATGGGAAAACAATGAATCCTACTCATTAGTCCACGTGCTTAATCAAGCCTAGGCTATGTCACTTTTGTTTTGAGCCGATTTCACCGTGGGTTTTGTACGGGGCACACCTGGCTCACCGCTCACACCCGGGAATCATCCCGGCCCCAACACGAATATAATTACATTCACCCAAAACAAACACCTCCAAACTGGGTAATCCGGGACAGATAATCGAATTCCCCCCCCCCCCCCCCATTGAAGGGAGCCCACATTACGTAGCTAACTGCATCCACATCACAACAATCAGAAAATCCAGAGAAAAATAAGGAAGTGAACGGTCACGTAACTCTGAACTGTTATCTCCGTTTTTAGTATTAAAACGGTCCTGATAGAAAAATACATACAACTTCAGAATCATCGTCTTCGACTCAGAAAACCACACACCAATTCAGGACAATGAACAACAAAGGTAATTTAGCTAACGTCCAAAATCATTGTTGAATAAGCTAGCTAACAGCGGCTAACGTTAGTTAGCTGCAAGCTAGACTGCGCGGTCTACCTGGCCGTCGTCGTTTTCATTATGAATTGGATAAATAGCTACAGTTGTTTAAATTGTAAGAGTCGACCGGTAAGTAGCCAGCTAGCTTATATCTGTTGCCAAATACGTAACGTTAGCTAGCTAGCGTTTTTTACAGGCTATTTAGCGCGTAGCCGCGTACACTGACCTCAACCATGAATACAACACCATTTAGCTAATGAGTTAACAGTAGGACCTGTCATAGTCACTTATGTAAATTGATTAACTGTATTGTTCTGACTATATTAACGTGGCTAACTAGCCAACTGTAATCATTATATTGACGAAGGAAGTATTTCTCTGTTCTGTTAGCCAGTCATGGGTACATTTCTTTTGTTAGAACGGTCTGTTGTAGATTAACCTAATGTAGCAGGCGTAAAAAGACGCCTGAGCGGAGTTCCCACATCCGTTTCAGTGGAAACGGAAGTTTGGTTGAAAATACTGTTGTTCCCATTAGACAACACAGCCACAAAGTCAAAATTGCCCATCGTACGATTTCATTGAATGATTTAATTTTTTTAAGGTTAGGTGTATGGGTTAGGTTCTGATTTTAAAGATAAATTGTAGAAATTAACGGTGTTTATGACTGTGGCTGTGTTAACTAGTGACGCCCATATTGTATCCCTGAACTGGAAAAATCTGTTTTATTCCGACCCCACGAAGAGTGGTCGTAGATTAACAATCTGGCATTCAATAATGTTTTGCAATTGTGTGACGTTTGAGTAAAACAAAGTGTTGGTAGTGATAATAGCATAATATTATTTTGTGTATCACAGGTTCCTATCCCCAGCAAGCTGTGTACCCACAGCAGAGCAGTGCACCCATCTACCCCCCTGCTATGCAAGTGTCTCCTCAGGCACCCCCTTACACAGACGCACCACCTGCATACTCTGAGGTAAACATTTATACTTGGAATAAATGTGTTATCTACTTTTGTGAAGATTATTCACAATCATATCAATACAAACACACTGACAGACTGTCTAACACTCCCCCTTTCATCCTCTTTTCATTACTCCAAAGATTTATCAGCCCAGGTATGTGCACCCATCTCAGGCTGGCCAGCTACAGCAAATGGCCCAGTACCCTGGCACTCAGATGTACATGCAACTGCCCCAGTCCATGGCTGTTGGACCAATGGGCCACAACGTCCCCATGGCATACTACCCCATGGGAGCCATGTATCCCCCTGGCTCCACTGTGCTAGTGGAGGGAGGATATGATGCTGGTGCTCGATTTGGTCAAAGCAACAGTGCTTCCATCCCTGTGAGTATCTGCAAAACACCATGCCTATATCAGAGGTGTCAAGCTCAATTCCTGGTGGGTGGCGTGTTTGCTGGTTTTTGTTGTTTCCTTTCAGTTTGTGTCTACTTTAGACTTAGACAACCACGTGAGAGGAAAGTAATCGATAACCATAATAAGTACAAGGGAGGAGCCAAGTATATTGCCTGTGTTGTTGATTAACAGATATTGGTAAAGTTACTCATGCATGTGACTTTCTTTCTCCCTCACCTAAACACATCACAGCCCCCACCTCCTGGCCACATGCCTAATGCAGCTCAGCTGGCCGCCATGCAGGGTGCCAACGTCATGATGACACAGCGCAAGAACAACTTCTTCATGGGTGGTTCCAATGGTGGGTACACCATCTGGTAACAGCCAGCATTTGCCACAACTTCTCCCCATACTCCTCTCCCTCATTCAAAATGATGACTCCCTCTCCTGTCCCATCCGCCAACCCCTTTCGGGCTGCTTGGCCATGCCACAATACTGATATCACTTAACGGAATGTAATACTTTAGAGCCCCGATAAAAGGTACAGTACTCCACTTTCGATCCAGAGTCAGTCTTAATTACTTATTCATAATTTGGGCTTCTGAACCGGTTCCCTGACCTTACAAGGATAGTGCTGCTGTCTTCAGTCAAAACACATTTCATATGTTAGTGGCTAGATTTTCTTTTTGAGTGAATGACATTGATCTAAACTCTTAACTGTCACCATTTTTGTACTTTATTATTTCCGTTTTTCATGTTTATTTGGACTCGGCCTCATGTCTTCCTCACAAAGAGTGCTAATGATCCAAGCAGTGCATCACATATACTTTTTTCTCTTTTCTTTTTGATGTTGCATGGCATGTTGAATATGCCCAGTAGGCCTATCTAAAAAATCAGTTTCTCCGGCCACCGGATTGTAGTATCATAGAATACTGGTATGTTAAACAAGAACCAAAACAAACAAGAATGGATTACAAAATTCTAACCAGACTATTACATGCCATGGTGGTTTACTGTACCTTCTTGGGCAACTGTAGATGAACATAATCGGGTGCCAAACAGCACCGTGACTTAAATAAAAGCGAATTAACTTAAAATACTTAAGAACGAAATTCAGTGTGATTTTCCAAATTGAGATTTGGATCACCGAAAGGGTTGGTTGGCTTTACATTTTTGCAGTTATATATATTTTTCCCCCTAAGTCGGATACCCAGAGTTGAACATCATCCCAGTGTTTCGTTAAGTAAAATAATGGCACCCACAACCTGTTCTTAAAACACAAAGTACTGTCATGTAGGGTAGAATAACCTAAGATCAGTAGGTTTTAAGGGCTGCAGTGTTATGAAGCCTTTGCGGGTTAAATTAAAATATAACTAGTTTGTTTATTTTCTGTCTCATCTTCAAGTGATTTGTTTGAATCAATTACTAGTTACTTACTTTGTAAGTATAACCACGGAGATGGTTGTACCAAAG
The DNA here is from genome assembly GCF_002021735.2 of Oncorhynchus kisutch. Classification (NCBI taxonomy): domain Eukaryota; kingdom Metazoa; phylum Chordata; class Actinopteri; order Salmoniformes; family Salmonidae; genus Oncorhynchus; species Oncorhynchus kisutch. The sequence continues at coordinate 69,427,398 of NC_034190.2, read as the reverse complement.
ATATGGTCTAGATTGCACTACAAAATGTTTGATTGACTTAATTATAATAATTCAAATATGGCACATTTTAAAAGGAAACATATCAAACAGTGATGATGGGTTTGAAGGTACTTAAGACTTTCGATCTGGCATTTGTTGCTGTATTTTGTAAGGGGGTGATTTAAATGTTTAATGTAATTGTGACTAGGTGGTTCTGCATGCCTTTTTGCACTTTTGCTCTGTACAACTTTGAATTTTGTGAAGATGTATCATTGCTAATTTTTATAGAAATGCCACAATTTAATTTATGTACACTTCTGGAAATGATAGATTTTGCTACTTGTTTTTAGTTCAAATGCTAATAACCTGCAAATACAGCGCTAGGCAAAGGCTACTCTTTCCTGTACAACTTATTGAAGGAATTTCATTTAAGTGTCTTTTCACTCAGGGTGAGATTCCTAAATGTTTTAGGACTGCAGCAAATCACTTGCAAATGGTTCCCCATACCCGACTTGTTAATTGTTCCCCATACCCGACTTGTTAATTGTTAATTTCATTATTTATGAATACGCATTGTGTCAGTCGAGCTCACAACTGTTTCTTTTCCAATACACTTATGTGCGCTGCTAATTAAACTACCGTATAACCTTTTTAGGTCATATCTATCACTAGGTTTGATCCAGTTTGTGAAAACGCCTAGATTCAAGAATTTGATATTTTGGTTTAAACATTAACATTCAGTGCAATTTCTTTATTTTTCCGTATTGTAATGCAACTCATGTCTTGTATGTTATGATCAAAATTCATGTGTCACTGGGTATCCGACTTAATAGCCTAGATTTGATCTTTGTGGCCCTCCATTAAAACATGTAGTCCTCACTGAAATGTGAATTCCAGGTTACTTTGGTCAGTTGATCAGCTGTCTGGAAACCTGCTAGCCTAGCATGCAACCTGTTTGCTCATTGTATCATCAGACTGCATCTGCTCTTGGTTACACTGATCATATGACTAGCTACCATTCCAAACATGGTTGTCATGTCACTCATTTTGCACAGCTGTAAATGTGTATCCCATTCCCAAACACACTGATGCATCATAGGGTTTAAAAAGGGGTCACAGCTTTCAAAATGTTACACAAAAAAGGCTCATACAATTTTGTTTAGTTTCTTTCTGTCCCAGACCTGACTCATGTTTATAACGCAGCTTAGACCTAGCAATATGATGTACCGTAATGCTTACCAGTAGATGCCATGCCAACCACAGCCAGTGTGGAGTAAACGTTTCTGTTGAAGGATTTATGGACATTTATAGTTCAGGGATTCTCTTTAACATTTTTATAATATGGATATGTATTAAAGTGATTTGATGGACTACAGTACTTTCTTTTAAGATTACTAAGTGTCACTTTGGTTTGAGACATGCGTCTGGAAGAAAACTCTGGTGCAGTTAACTTTTTATACTAAACAACATTTAAGGTGACAAATTTAGAATAAAGGATATTTTGGAAATTTGAAATGCTACCTGTTCCGAGTGCTTTTCCATCATTTATAAAATCAGATTTGTGTCATGCATTAGGACTCAAGCAGCCCTGTATAAATCGTAAGAGGTGAAGAAATGTTTCGTGCATAAACACCTATGGCTTATAGCTAGCTGGATTAAGGACATTGAACACTGAGTGATTAAAAACTAACAAGCTTTATTGCCATGTCAGACCTGCAGTCTCAAATTGAGGTCTTTCATGCCACTTACTGCCTTTGGCAGATACTTCAGTAAGATCATACAAACACAAGATGGTGTATTTGGTAATAGTAACAGATACAAAACAACATTTCCCATTTAGCTGCCCAGTTTTGAACTGGTAAATTATGTATAATGGCATGAGAAGAAAAGAAATATCAGTGCCTTCTACTGATCAAGAAATACAATTTCCCATTTAGCCCCCAGGAAAATATATACAGTGGGGAGAACAAGTATTTGATAACCTGCATATTCAACAGTGTTTCCTACTTACAAAGCATGTAGAGGTCTGTCATTTTTATCATAGGTACACTTCAACTGTGAGAGATGGAATCTAAAACAAAAATCCAGAAAATCACATTGTATGATTTTTAAGTAATTAATTAGCATTTTATTGCATGACATAAGTATTTGATCACCTACCAACCAGTAAAAATTCTGGCTCTCACAGACCTGTTAGTTTTTCTTTAAGAAGCCCTCCTGTTCTCCACTCATTACCTGTATTAACTGCACCTGTTTGAACTTACCTGTATAAAATACACCTGTCCACACAATCAAACAGGCTCCAACCTCTCCACAATGGCCAAGACCAGAGAGCTGTGTAAGGACATCATGGTTAAATTGTAGACCTGCACAAGGCTGGGATGGGCTACAGGACAATAGGCAAGCAGCTTGGTGAGAAGGCAACAACTGTTGGCGCAATTATTAGAAAATGGAAGAAGTTCAAGATGACGGTCAATCACCCTCGGTCTGGGGCTCCATGCAAGATCTCATCTCGTGGGGCATCAATGATCATGAGGAAGGTAAGGGATCAGCCCAGAACTACACAGCAGGACCTGGTCAATGACCTGAAGAGAGCTGGGACCACAGTCTCAAAGAAAACCATTAGTAACACTATGCCGTCATGGATTAAAATCCTGCAGCGCATGCAAGGTCCCCCTGCTCAAGCCAGCATGTCCAGGCCCGTCTGAAGTTTGCCAATGACCATCTGGATGATCCAGAGGAGGAATGGGAGAAGGTCATGTGTTCTGAGATGGAAAGAGAGCTTTTTGGTCTAAACTCCACTCACTGTGTTTGGAGGAAGAAGAAGGATGAGTACAACCCCAAGAACACCATCCCAACCGTGAAGCATGGAGGTGGAAACACTATTCTTTGGGGATGAATTTCTGCAAAGGGGTCAGGACGACTGCACTGTATTGAGGGGAGGATGGATGGGGCCATGTATCGCGAGATCTTGGCCAACAACCTCCTTCCCTCAGTAAGAGCATTGAAGATGGGTCGTAGCTGGGTCTTCCAGCATGACAACGACCCGAAACACACAGCCAGGGCAACTAAGAAGTGGCTCCATAAGAAGCATCTCAAGGTCCTGGAGTGGCCTAGCCAGTCTCCAGACCTGAACCCAATAGAAAATCTTTGGAGGGAGCTGGAAGTCCGTATTGCCCAGCGACAGCCCCGAAACCTGAAGGATCTGGAGAAGGTCTCTGTAATTGCAAATAAAGGTTTCTGTACCAAATATTAAGTTCTGCTTTTCTGATGTATCAAATACTTATGTCATGCAATAAAATGCAAATTAATTACTTAAAAATCATACAATGTGATTTTTGTTTTAGATTCCGTCTCTCACAGTTGAAGTGTACCTATGATAGAATTTACAGACCTCTACATGCTTTATAAGTAGGAAACACTGTCGAATATGCAGGTTATCAAATACTTGTTCTCCCCGCTGTGTATATATTTTTTACCAATACAATCAGAAAATGAAAACCCTTCAGAGTTGACACAGGGGAGCAGATTGATAACAATTATATGATGCCATCTTAGACATTCCCCCACAAGAATCTCATGAAGTCCTCCATCCACCAGTGTTAAAACAGTTCTCTTACTTTACACACACAACTGTTAAATTGTGAAACCATCAGTGTGCACACACTTTTACTAATTAATCTCATCACTTGCTCAGCTTATACGTGATAGTGTATTCTCTTGGGTAAAATCTATGTAGGTCTTCAATTCCGCAAACATATGGTAGATGTCCATCAAAGATTGTCAGTTTGGCAGAGAACATTTTGTTAAACACCCACCCACAGTTCTCACATTCCTCCTCGTCATCAAGTTCAAATGAAGTACTCCTTCTTTTCATCAGTTACGATGTCACCGTGGGCCAGATCACAGTCCTCCCCCGGGGCAGGTTCTCCTGTGGTTCTGTAGGCACCCTTGTTGTGGCACAAGTACCGGTACAGAAGGAAACCCAGGCCAGCTAGCGTCAGTAGAACAAGTACGATGACAACTACAGAGAGAGAATAGAAGAGAGAGAAATGCTTTAAGAATAGGGACAGAAGTTCAGCTAAGGATAGATGCATACGCTTTAAAGGTAGACTCAGGGATATGACGTAGATGCAGAACGTAAACCGCACATGCGCATATACTAAGAGTGAAGTCTTGCATCTATCTCAATATCTGCGGTGCTACTTGTGGCAACATTTTGTGGAGTCTACTTTTAAAACAGGGTTTTGCACATTTTTGTTTTTATCATACAGAAGTGAAAAGAAAAGTGAAAATAAAATCAGGCCTACTTCCAATGACAGAGGAGTCCGTATGACTGGGAAGCGATGTAGGTCTCATCTCTGTTGCTGAAGACATAAAACAATCCGTTTCATACTGTAGGCTGTGCTAGTATAAACATGAGAAACTGCATCATTTTCTCAATGCAGGGAAATCTGAACTGTTTTTTATTACACAGTAATCTGCTTACAAAACGGCTAAACAGGTCCAGCCCATGTTTAATCTATTTGACATAACGCAGTGCCTTAAATCAGAAGTAAAGACAGAGCCGTCATGAAAAAGAGTTGTGTGTCATCAACTCTATAGAGGAAAATATGGTTACAGTATTTCATTGACACACGGACTTCAAAATTCAAATAAACATATATTGTCTTCTTTGTGAAATAAGTGCCATATAAAATGGCATTTCTCTAACACAAAAAAAAGGACGTCCCACTTACCTGTCATGGGAATAGAAGTCATGGTGATTGATGTCAGATTCACAAGCTATGGAACAAATGAAAAGTACAGTACTTAGTACAGTCATTGTTTACACAACACACAAACTCAGACATAAAAGGCACTGTATTCCTAACCAACACAGTACTAAATTCTGTAGATACATATCACATTATCTGGCGTACAGCCAAAGATGTTTGGTGTGCATTACTGGGCTTTGTAGGAAAGCCCTACACAAACCACCACAGATTTTTCAACTAATCTTCAAACTCTAGTCGGTGAAAAAAAAGTATCTTAGAAATGTCAGTTTCCAGTTGCAGGTGGTTCTACAAAAACCATAGAAAATTCAGAAAGCTATTAAATCCATGTTTTGTATTGAGTGAGATATGCCTCTTGCATGTGTGTAGATCTTTGTTTTGGTTGCACTGTGTGACGAACTGCCATCTAATGCTACACCTGGGCATGCCGCATAAAAACTAGTAGTTCCTGCAAAGCTGCTGGGAAATGCTAGATGTGCGGCAGCTAAGATGGCAGGGTACAAAACATGGATTTAATATAATTTTTTTGTAGAACCATCTGCAACTGCAAATAATTTTTTTCACTGAATCGAGAACGATGAAAGTACAGCCAAGAACAGGTTAGTTGAAAAATCTATGGTGGCAGTTAGTGTGTATGAAGTTTATTAGTGGCTTTATTCAATATAAAAAATTATAAATGGGCAAAATATAAATCTATGCGTAACTAATTCCTTTTCCAAATGGGTATGCATTTATGACAAAATTTGAAGCATTATCGTTTTCATGATTGAGTATGCATAATGCCTGCTGATTTGAAAAATAAATAGCAAAGTGTTTCATATTTAATTTCCACAGTACAACACTGACACGTTTAAAAATTAAATGTAAAAGCTTAAATTTACTTGTGACTGCATGAATTGTGACAAAATTCAAATGATCAATAACATTCTATAAATCAATCAATGCTCAACTTTGCTATTTAGTTTCCTCATTGCTCCTTTGCTTTTTCGATGTGTGTTAGACCTGTCAAACACGGTGGGCGGTGCTTTGGTAATGTGAGGCGAAAGTGGTTGCCTGGGCTGGGCTTGCTAGCTATGCTCAGACAGAAATACTCTTAATTTCTTCAAGTATTTCTGGATCAAAGAGGAAGAGGCGAAGCTGTACTATATACTGAATAACTCCGTATATATATATATATATATATATACATACACATATATACACAGTGTACAAAACATTAGGAACACCTCTTTCCATGGCATACAGCCCAGGTGAAAGCTATCATCAATTATTGATGTCACCTGTTTAAATCCACTTCCATCAGTGTAGATGAAGGGGAGGAGACAGGTTAAAGAAGGATTTTTAAGACTTGAGACATGGATTGTGTAAGTGTGCCATTCAGAGGATGAATGGGTAAGACAAAATATTTAAGTGCCTTTGAACGGGGTATGGTAGTAGGTGCCAGGCCCACCAGTTTGAGCGTGTCAAGAACTGCAACGCTGCCAGGTTTTTCCACACTCAAGTTTCCCTTGTGTATCAAGAATGGTCCACCACCCAAAAGATATCCAGCCAACTTGACAACTGTGGGAAGCATTGGAGTCAACATGGGCCAGCATCCCTGTAGTATACGTTCGACACCTTGTCGTCCATGCCCTAACGATTTGAGGATATTCGGAGGGCAAAAGGGTGTGCTACTCAATATTAGGAAGGTATTCCAAATAGTTTGTACACTCAGTGTAGATAATCTTTGCTATGCTGGCCAGGACAGCGAGTGAGCAAGAAATGAGGAGACAGCTCAGGCATGGTGCTTGCTGCAAGCAATATGATGGCTAGTATATGTAGTTACCACAGGTGGCACCTTAATTGGGGACAGGCTTGTGGTAATGGCTGGAGCAGCAAAAGTGGAATGGTATCAAATAAATAACACATGATTTGATGCCATTCCATTTGCGCCGTTCCAGACATTATGAGCCGTCCTCCCCTCAGGAGCCTCCACTGTTAGCTACTAGCTAGGTTAGATATGCTAGCTAGCTGGCCATGGTGAGGCAAGTCAACACATTTAAGAGATGAACAGAGACAACCTACTAAAAATGATTCTGGTCTAAACAAATAAAATACATATTTGACAGTGACAGAGAGCGAGGGAGAACAGCCCCTTTGGCCATTAACGTTAGTCTGAGTTAGTCCTTGGTGGGACAGTATTTACAAAAACTGCAGTTGTCATGGCATGGCACCATCAAATCAAATTTTATTTGTCACATGCGCAGAATACAACCTTACATAGAAATGCTTACTTACAAGCCCTTAACCAACAATGCAGTTAAGAAAAATACATACAAAATAAAACTAATAATTAAAGAGTCAATGATTGGGGGCACCGGTTAGTTGAGATAATATATACATGAGGGTAGAGTTAAAGTAACTTATGCATCGATAATAACAGAGTAACAGCAGCGTAAAAGGAGGGGGGGGCAATGCAAGTAGTCTGGGTAGCCATTTGATTAGATGCTCAGTAGTTTTATGGCTTGGGGGTAGAAGCATCTTGGACCTAGACTTGGCACTCCGGTACCGCTTGCCGTGCGGTAGCATAGAGAACAGTCTACGACTAGTGGTACATCCCAGGACAAGATGCTAGTCTTTCGAATGGCCTTATCTCCCCTATCTATCCATCTATAGTGCCAAGCAGAGATGCATCAGGTCCCATTTTTACAGTCTTTAGTATGACTAGGCCAGGGATAGAGCTGTCCAACCTTTAAATCTCAGCGAGGACACTAACCACAAGGGCACTGAGTTGGTTATGCAAGTCATACTGTAGGTAAAACTATATTGCATATTGATTTGTTCCATGTCGACTGGAAAATGAGATGCAAAATTAACCATCACAAATTGTTTTATTAAGGATATACACCGTACTGTACCCTTGGTGACCTGTGATGAGACATGGTCCTACAAGTAACAGTTATTCTTAGAATCACTGGTGTTCAACAAAAAAGTTACTACTGTAGGTTTCCAACATATGATTGGCAGAACCTCATTGAAGAGCAAGAACATGTGGTAACAAAGTGGCACTGTAATTTTAACTGAACACTTCAAGCAGTTCAGTGACAACATAAGTCTGCCCTCGTCCTCATCAGTAAAGTTTGAAATATTGGTATCATTGGGGACGATATTCCTTCTTAGTTTCTATCAGCCATGGAGACAGGTCATCAGCCAGAACTGCCTGTGAAAAAAGGAGTGCAAATTATGCTAAAAGATTAGATGAAAATCTAAAACACAGATCAATGTACAAATCATGATAAGTACACTAGTCACAATTCACATATCCTACTGTTTTTTTAAATAGTACAACAACTGTATGCTCCGGTTTAGTGCATGTCATAACCAATCATTCACCCAATTTACAGTTCAATTAGGTATTATAGCACAGGTGGTGTGGGGCATCTTTCAGCCATTTTGGTGCCCCTCCAGCCCTTGCTTTCTAACCCGTCTGATGGTGGGCAGCAGCATCTGGAAGACAGGAGGGGCAGCATCTGCTGGAGGACCTTCTGCGGTGTCCCATACACAGCAATGACATCAGTTTCCTTAGGGTTTGAACACAAAATATATTAGTTGAAAGGCACACTGTCATGTCTGGGGCAAATTAGCTAATATAGAAAGGGATTTATTTTAAAATCAGACAACAGGAACTCTTAAGAATCATTGATTCCAGTCCATATCAGATCTGCCCACTTATAATCTCTGGTACTGTCCCATGTGGGCTATAATAATGAAATACTGCAACGTCAACATTATTTACTGGCATTCAAACAAAAGCTTTACTTGCAATAAACAAAATGACAAACTCAGTGAGGGAGGATCATAGGACTACAATATTAATATAATCTGTATTGCTCTTAAATTGAGGGAGTTTAATTAAGCTGGACCGGGATGCGCCGGGCTATGGCCCGTGACGTGAATAGGCAAAAGTGGTGAGGGAGGAGCGCCCTGCTCAAATCGAAAAGTAATCTGCACCACCAGGTCCTATTGTCAACAAGACAGCATGGTTCATCGTTCAGAGACATACGTTTTCCATCAAAGTACATGTTAAAATTTTCAAACTAAGTTTACTTGTGAAGGCAGATAAATATCATATTAGTTTTAACCAAGAGAAAACACTTTGCATGTGAACAGGGCTTGTAAGTAAGCATTTCACAGTAAGGTCTACACTTGTATTTGATGCATGTGACAAAAAAACATTTGATTTTCAATGTTCTTGACATACTACACTTTTGTTTGAGCAGACTTCGCAGTGAGCTTTGAACGGCGATCCAGGCTCACACCCGAGAGGCAGACTGTTTTCAAAACAATGACTTTTCATCCGGTGCAATTTGCACCAACACGCCCAGCTTAATCAAATCCCCTCATTGTAATATCGCTGTAGCCCTCAATGCACCTTCCTCTGAAATGACAAGACAAAAAAAGCCACTTACCTAAAAGTGTTCCACGATGTCTTGTTGTGAAGGTAGCTATAGCTCGCTAGACTAGCCAGTGGGCTAGCTATCTAACACAAGCCAAATAACGTTAGCCAGTAGTGCATCATAGCCAGCTAGCTACACTACAGGAACAAAAGTCAAACATGTTATTCAAAAATTATGAGCATTAGAGGTCGACCGATTATGATTTTTCAACGCCGATACCGATTATTGGAGGACCAAAAAAGTCGATACCCGATTAAATCGGACGAGATATACATATATACATATATACACACACACTTGTAAAATGAAAATTACAACAATACTGAATGAACACTTATTTTATCTTTATTTATGTATTATATTATCCATTTAGTCTCAAATAAATAATGAAACATGTTCAATTTGGTTTAAATAATGCAAAAACAGTGTTGGAGAAGAAAGTAAACGTGCAATATGTGCCATGTAAAAAAGCCATGCCTACCGCCGTGCAGTCAGACTGCTCTATCAAATCATAGACTATTATATTATAATTAACACACAGCAATACGAGCCTTAGGTCATTAATATGGTCAAATACGGAAACTATCATTCCGAAAACAAAACGTTTGCCCTTTCAGTGAAATACGGAACCGTTACGTATTTTATCTAACAGGCGGCAACCCTAAGTCTAAATATTGCTGTTACATTGCACAACCTTCAATGTTATGTCATAATTATGTACAATTCTGGCAAACTAATTACGGTCTTTGTTAGGAAGAAATGGTCTTCACACAGTTCGCAACAAGCCAGGCAGCCCAAACTGCTGCATATACCCTGACTCTGCTTGCACAGAACACAAGAGAAGTGACAATTTCCCTAGTTAATATTGCTTACTAACATGCATTTCTTTTAACTAAATACGCAGGTTTAAAAAAATACTTGTGTATTGATTTTAAGAAAGGCATTGATGTTTATGGTTAGGTACATTGGTGCCATGACCGTGCTTTTTTCACGAATGCGCTTGTCAAATCACCACCAGTTTGGCGAAGTAGGCTGTGATTCGATGATAAATTAACAGGCACCGCATTGATTATATGCAACGCAGGACAAGATAGTTAAACTAGTAATATCAACCATGTGTAGTTAACTAGTGATTATGTTAAGATTCATTGTTTTTTATAAAAGTTTATTGCTAGCTAGCAACTTACCTTGGCTACTTGCTGCAGTCGCATAACAGGTGGTCAGCCTGCCACGCAGTCTCCTCGTGGATTGCAATGTAATTGGCGTCCAAAAATGCAGACTACCGATTGTTATGAAAACTTGAAATCTGCCCTAATAAAAAAATCGGCCATGCCGATTAATTGGTCGACCTCTAATGAACATTAATATGAAGTTGGTCCCCCTTTCCTGCTATAACAGTCTCCACTCTTCTGGAAAGGCTTTGCACTAGATGTTGGAACATTGCTGTAGGGACTTCCATTCAGCCACAAGAGCATTAGCGAGGTCGGGCACTGATGTTGGGTGATTAGGCCTGGCTCACAGTTGGAGTTCCAATTCATCCCAAAGGTGTTTGATGGGGTTGAGGTCAGGGCTCTGTGCAGGCCAGTCAAGTTCTTCCACACCGATCTCAACAAACCATTTCTGTATGGACCTCACTTTGTGCACAGGGGCATTGTCATGCTGAAACAGGAAAGGGCCTGTTGCCACAAAGAAAAACTGTTGCCACAAAGATGGAAGCACAGAATTGTCTAGAATGTCATTGTATTCTGTAGCATTAAGATTCCCCTTCACTGGAACTGATGGGCCTAGCTTGAACCATGAAAAACAGCCCCAGACCATTATTCCTCCTCCACCAAACTTTACAGTTGGCACTCTGCAGTCGGGCAGGTAGCGTTCTCCTGTCATACGCCAAACCCAGATTCTGTCTGACTGCCAGATGAAGCGTGATTCATCACTCCAGGGAACACGTTTACACTGCTCCAGAGTCCAATGGCGGCGAGCTTTACACCACTCCAGCTTGGCATTGCGCATGGTGATTTCAGGCTTATGTGTGGCTGCTTGGCCATGGAAACGCATTTAAGGATGCTGCCAATGAACAGGTATTGTGCTGGCGTTGCTTCCATAGGCAGTTTGAAACTCAGTAGTAAGTGTTACAACTGAGGACAGATTATTTTTATGCGGTATGCGCTTCAGCGGTACCGTTCTGTGAGCTTGTGTGGCCTACCACTTCATGGCTGAGCCGTTGTTGCTCCTAGATGTTTCCACTTCACAATAACAGCACTTACAGTTGACCGGGGCAGCTCTGGAAGGGCAGAAATTTGACTAACTGACTTGTTGGAAAGGTGTCATCCTATAAACGGTGCCACGTTGAAAGTCACTGAGCTATTCAGTAAGGCCACTGTACTACTTCATGTTTGTCTATGGAGATTGCATGGCTGTGTGCTCAATTTTATACACCTGTTCGCAACGGGTGTGGCTGAAATGGCCGAATCCACTAATTTGAAGGGGTGTCCACAAGGTAAATTGCTCGCTAGGTTAGATACATGTCACGTGACATGCATCTAACCTACCGGTAGCTAGCTACATATTATAGCCAATTAGCTAGCTACTAGTCCCCACTGTCCCCTCCTGCACCCTGTTCTTCTGTGGGGTTTCACACTGATTGTAGTTGCCGGGATAGCCTAAAAACACACCACAATCGATACAGCTACAACCGAACATGACCATCGCCAGCAAGCACAACTCCACCCAGTGTTTGACAATCAACACAAGTCGAAAAAACGATCATGCAAATGAGGAAACGAAATAGCGAAATTAAGCATTACGATTGATTTATCGAATTTGATTGTCATAATTTAAATGATCAATCTTAAACCAGAGTATGGAAAAGCATTGTCAATTGAAAAAAAATAATGTATTTGTCACAATTCATGCTATCACAACAAGAAAATGAAATGGCAAACATGAGAAATTATTTATCATTTAAACTATGTTTTTGGATGTGCCAGTGTTGTACTGGATAGTATCATGGAAATGAATCAAACACTGCTATTTATTTTTCAAATTGGCAATTAATGCTTTTTGCAATTCCATTTTTTTTTAAAACAAATACATACCCATTTAAGGAAAAGGAATTGCAAACATGATAACATTTATAATTACCATTTGCATTTCCAATTGAGTTTTAGTAGCTAAATGCTCCCATATGTATGGGGCTTTCCTGTAACGCCCAGTAATGGACTAACCAGTTTCCCCTTGTATCTATGCTAAATCGTCTCTAGGGTCAATTGACTTAGTTACCGCCCTATACGGGTAATAAAAAGCAGTAAAGGCTAGAATATTCTCATCATTTCCACGTATCAAGCATTGATGTATTAAATCAGGGTGTCGCCTGGCATAGCCTGTTTACTGGCTACATCACACGTGTAATGCTGCCATTGTTCATCACACAGTTGTCTACGCAAATTTTACCTGAGGAAGTAGTTTAGCTAGCTGGATCTGCTGAGAGAAATATTTGCTTGCTGGTCACCTTCAGGCACACGACTTTTGTCCTTACAAAAATAACAACAGGTACAAAAATACAGTCGATAAAGCAAACTACCAACAACGAACAAAAACAGACGTGTATTCTCACAGCTCAAACTTTCCTGTAATCCCTTGCGCGTTCGTGAGACTCATGTGTGCTCGCCCCCGTGAAATTGCAAACCAGGTTCCCATCGCGATTCCTTTTCTGACGCCATACCGTATAAAAACGAATTCACGAGAGCTTGTGTAATTGTAATGTGATATTGTACCCCCTAGCGCGATTGTCCATTGTTTGTAATCTATGTATGCTTGTGTTCCCTCATGTGCTTTATGTATTGATTTGTTGTTAATAAAAAATTTAAAAAAGGAGAGCTGTGATGGAAACAGGAAGTTTCGGTAAACTACCCAAATGTAAACTAAACTAAATACGCTAGACAAGGTGGAACCTTTTTGTGTTGTTAAAATGTATTATGCGAGAAATGTCGGTGGAAACACTTTTATGCACAAATATTGATATAATTACCATTTCATCGAAGTAAATTTGGAATCACGTGACATGTGTTGCAGTCCCACTACGACTCGTCGGGAAAGCATGTCGTTTATTAGGCTACAAATGAAGTACATTATTATTCATTTCACAGGGTGGTGAACGTGCAAGGTGAATATCGAGGGTCTTTTGGTGACATAATAATCGGTGTTTGGCTGCCGTTTGAGAAATACTAATAATCTCACTTTTTGGTCCATTATAATAGTCGCATAATGTAGGCCAGGACTCTAACCCTGTTCCTGGAGAGTTACGGCCCTCTAGGTTTTAACATAACCCCAATCTAGCACACTTTATTCTAATAATTAGCTGGTTGATAAACTGAATCAGGTTAGTTACAACTGGGGTTGGAGCAAAAACCTACAGCAGTGTAGCTCTCCAGGAAAAGGTTTGAATTGGAAAACCCTGATCTAGGCTATATGTGCGCTGGCGAGACCGCACGTGCCAATACCAGAGTCACTCGCTCTATAACGCAACATTTTTCTATTGTCAGAAAACCATCAGTAGAGTTGAAAATGCGATGAAAACTCATTTAACTTGTACTTTTTATTCGGTACTTGGAATTTTTACCACAAAAGGTATGTTTATGTATACTACTTCATAACGCAAAGCCTTGTATCTGCAACAAATCAATTTGATAATAATATCCTTTTGATGAGCCAACATGTAAATGTAGAGGGTATTTTACTTAATTATAAGGAATTCTTATCACTTTACAAAATCCCTGTAACACTTAAAGATTTTCTAATTGTTTTAGATGCCATTCTCCCAGGTGTTGCTTTATTATTCAGGAATGTGTCAAGACCTGATCCTCAGAAGATACCTATGATTAACCCTGTTGCCTCATCAATATATATATATTTTTCTTATATTGGTCAATTCAACAACAATAGAGCTATTCAAATCAAATGTATATATATAGCCCTTCTTACATCAGCTGATATCTCAAAGTGCTGTACAGAAACCCAGCCTAAAAACCCAAACAGCAAGCAATGCAGGTGTAGAAGCACGGTGGCTAGGAAAACTACCTAGAAAGGCCGAAACCTAGAGAGGAACCAGGCTATGAGGGGTGGCCAGTCCTCTTCTGGCTGTGCCGGGTGGAGGTTATAACAGAACATGGCCAAGATGTTCAAATGTTCATAAATGACCAGCATGGTCAAATAATAATAATCACAGTAGTTGTCGAGGGTGCAGCAAGTCAGCACCTCAGGAGTAAATGTCAGTTGGTTTTTCATAGCCGATCATTAAGAGTATCTCTACCGCTCCTGCTGTCTCTAGAGAGTTGAAAACAGCAGGTCTGGGACAGGTAGCACGTCCGGTGAACAGGTCAGGGTTCCATAGCCGCAGACAGAACAGTTGAAACTGGAGCAGCAGCATGGCCAGGTGGACTGGGGACAGCAAGGAGTCATCATGCCAGGTAGTCCTGAGGCATGGTCCTAGGGCTCAGGTCTTCTGAGAGAGAGAGAGAGCAAGAAAGAAAGAGAGAATTAGAGAGAGCATACTTAAATTCACACAGGACACCAGATAAGACAGGAGAAATATTCCAAATATTACAGACTGACCCTAGCCCCCCGACACATAAACTACTGCAGCATAAATACTGGAGGCTGAGACAGGAGGGGTCAGGAGACACTGTGGCCCCATCTGCTGATACCCCGGGACAGGGCCAAACAGGCAGGATATAACCCCACCCACTTTGCCAAAAACCTACAACCTACATTATTCAAGCCTTGTTTCAGCAGGATGTTGTATCTATGTCATGCCTTATTGGAACAGTTTTATTGATACAGTGCCTTGCGAAAGTATTCGGCCCCCTTGAACTTTGCGACCTTTTGCCACATTTCAGGCTTCAAACATAAAGATATAAAACTGTATTTTTTTGTGAAGAATCAACAACAAGTGGGACACAATCATGAAGTGGAACGACATTTATTGGATATTTCAAACTTTTTTAACAAATCAAAAAATGAAAAATTGGGAGTGCAAAATTATTCGTTAGGTTAGCACTGCATGAGTCAGCCAGTTGCGATCAACACCTAGCTAACAGAAACATTTAAAGTAAACAAGTTTTGAACAAATATAACACCATCTAAACAATTATCAAATAATGTTGCCGTATATGCAGTTATCTTAGCCAGCCAGCTAAGGTTACTTATTTAGCCTGCTTGCTAGCATAGCCAGCTAACTAGTCTAGTTGGAAAACCACCACGGTCAACATAGCTAAGTGGTAAGCCAGAGAACAACACCAACTATTCTAGCACAAGCAGGAAAAAAATATATAAATCTAACAGATACAGTGGGGCAAAAAAGTATTTAGTCAGCCACCGATTGTGCAAGTTCTCCCACTTAAAAAGATGAGGCCTGTAATTTTCATCATAGGTACACAAAATTACATTGTAGGATTTTTTTATTAATTTATTTGCAAATGATGGTGGAAAATAAGTATTTGGTCAATAACAAAAGTTTCTCAATACTTTGTTATATACCCTTTGTTGGCAATGACAGAGGTCAAATGTTTTCTGTAAGTCTTCACAAGTTTTTCCACACACTGTTGCTGGTATTTTGGCCCATTCCTCCATGCAGATCTCCTCTAGAGCAGTGATGTTTTGGGGCTGTTGCTGTGCAACACGGACTTTCAACTCCCTCCAAAGATTTTCTATGGGGTTGAGATCTGGAGACTGGCTAGGCCACTCCAGGACCTTGAAATGCTTCTTACGAAGCCACTCCTTCGTTGCCCGGGCGGTGTGTTTGGGATCATTGGCATGCTGAAAGACCCAGCCACGTTTCATCTTCAATGCCCTTGCTGATGGAAGGAGGTTTTCACTCAATCTCACGATACATGGCCCCATTCATTCTTTCCTTTACACGGATCAGTCGTCCTGGTCCCTTTGCAGAAAAACAGCCCCAAAGCATGATGTTTCCACCCCCATGCTTCACAGTAGGTATGGTGTTCTTTGGATGCAACTCAGCATTCTTTGTCGTGGAGCCCCAGATCGAGGGAGATTATCAGTGGTCTTGTATGTCTTCCATTTCCTAATAATTGCTCCCACAGTTGATTTGTTCAAACCAAGCTGCTTACCTATTGCAGATTCAGTCTTCCCAGCCTGGTGCAGGTCTACAATTGTGTTTCTGGTGTCCTTTGACAGCTCTTTGGTCTTGGCCATAGTGGAGTTTGGAGTGTGACTATTTGAGGTTGTGGAGAGGTGTCTTTTATACTGATAACAAGTTCAATCAGGTGCCATTAATACAGGTAACGAGTGGAGGACAGAGGAGGTCTGTGAGAGCCAGAAATCTTGCTTGTTTGTAGGTGACCAAATACTTATTTTCCACCATAATTTGCAAATAAATTCATTAAAAATCCTACAATGTGACTTTCTGGATTTTCTTTTTCTCATTTTGTCTGTCATAGTTGAAGTGTACCTATGATGAAAATGACAGGCCTCTCTCATCTTTTTAAGTGGGAGAACTTGCACAATTGGTGGCTGACAAAATATTTTTTTGCCCCACTGTATTTTTTGTTGTTGTTGTTGATAATATTCGCATGAAAATCTGTTTTCCGTGCCAAATGGACGGAAACATAGTTATAGGCTCACAAATAAAAGGCACCGTATCGGGACAAAGATGTTTGAGACATTTTATATAAAAACGAAATTAATCAAGACACCTTTGATTTCAGTGATGGAAAAAGTACCCAATTGTCATACTAAAGTGAAAGTAAAGATACCTTAATAGAAAATGACTCAAGTGAAAGTCACCCAGTAAAATACTACTTGAGTAAAGTCTAAAAGTATTTGGTTTTAAATATACTTAAGTATCAAAAGTAAAAGTATAAATCATTTCAAATATTAAACAAACCAGATGGCACAATTTGTGTTTTTATTTATTTATGGATAGCCAGGGGCACACTCCTACACTCAGACATAATTTACAAGTGATGTATTTGTGTTTAGTGAGTTTACCAGATCAGAGACAGTAGAGATGGCAAGGGATGTTCTCTTGAGAAGTGTGTGAATTGGATCATTTTCCTATCGTGCTAAGCATTCAAAATGTAACAAGTACCTTTTGGGTGTCAGGGAAAATGTATGGAGTAAAACATACATAATTTTCTTCAGGAATGTGATAAAGTGAAAGTAAAAGTTGTCAAAAATATAAACAGTAAAGTACAGATACCCCCAAAACTACTTAAGTAGTACTTTAAAGTATTTTTACTTAAGTACTTTACACCACTGTTTGATTTAGTCATTTGATTAGATTTTTTCAATTAACAGCTTTGACACTAAACAAGACATTATAAAAAGCTATTTGTTTAATCAATAAATCAAGTTTTTCAGGTGCAATTGATTATATTAATTAAAAAACAAAACGTTTGTATTGAAAGTATATTGTCTACAAGCAAGAGCTTCCAGATCTTAGACAGCAGGTGGAAACAGGAGATATTCTTATATCCCTCCAGTAATATTGAGAAGGCTTTTCATATTGATACTATTTTCCCTTGTGCAGTATTCATCCACTCTCCCTAATTACTATAACTCGTTCTGTGAACAAATACAAAACATTTTGACAGTTAACTCAGGAAATAAGAAACTCAATATAATAACTCAATTACAGTTACTTTAGACAGTCACAACCTTTTCCTCAGAGATCCTTCATTAAACCACAGTATTTTTCGCACCCTCTTGCTCCTGGATATGTAATTTTGCTGCCTAAAAGTAAAAGAAAAGAAAAGTTATATACCAGTAGATCCAAATGGTCTAGCAGCAGTCGATGGAATCCCATTATTATACTGCCTGTCTTGATTAGAGTAGACCGGCATGTAAATCAAATGTACTACATACGAGAGGTCATTAAAGGTTGTGTGTGTCTCACCTTTTGGACAAGCACGTCAGCATCGGAGCCATCAGAAGCCGCTCCGTTCTGCACACCGTGGGCCTCAGGGGCCACAGGGCTCTCTATGGTCAGCTGGGGTGTGTCTATGGCCGAGGATTGGAGCTCAACGTTCTCTGAGTTATTGGAGTTGGTCACATCGGAAGTACTCGCTGTCAACACAGAAGAGCTTTCTTCTTCTTCTCCTTTCTTATCTGAGGTGGTGGAGTACTGGTCTGAAGGAGGCTCTCCCTCTTTCACATCCTTCTCTTCCTCCATCTGTTTCTCTTCTGACTTCTGGCCGCTGCCAGAGGCCCCTTTAGTGGTGGTGTTATCCCTGCTTTCAGATTCCGGTTTCTTCTCTGCAGTGGGGCCTTCACTGGAGTCTGCATCCAGGTCTTGGGCCTCTGAAAAGGGCTCTTTAGTAGGTGGGGACCGTGGAGAGACTGCAGGGGTGCTGGTTAATGACTCATCGTAGCGAGGACTACTAAGGGATCTGAAGCTGGACCTGTCTCTAGTGAGGGTGCCGGACTTGCCCGGACTATAACTCTGATGGAAGTCAGAGAAGCTAGCGCTCCATGACCTGGGGGACATGAAAGATCGCCTCTTCAGAGAGCCAGTCCTGAAAGATATGTGAGAGGAGGGATAGGATGACTACATGTTGATACGCTTTGCTTTAATTACCGTTATGCTTTATGTAACTCACTATTTCGTTCATCCCAGACCACAGCTCATAGATAGACTCAAAATGGGAGGAAAGTTCATTTAAAAAAAAAAAACAGGGTTGGTGAGAGATGTAAAATCCTAGCCAACTTACGGATTCAACCCTTTGATGACAAACACCTTGTCTGGATGCTGATCCTTCAGGTCCTTCATCACATTCTGTAAATAACTGTTGGACTGAAAGAGAGGATATTACACCAGTTTAAGAATAGATATAAACTGAAAGAACTAGGACTTTTGTTACCTAAATGCTGACAAAACAGTTAAGTTTTTTATAAACCAAAGCAAAGCCCCACATAACTGCTTTTTTCACTGTGTTCCAACCCCAGATATTGAGAAGAATATGACCTGCACATACCGTAGTCATTTCCTTGAAGAAGGTGTCCCGTAAATTTGAGATGGCTGTGAAGACTGACACATAGCATCCAATTCGACTTCAGGAAGGAACAAAATGAAGAGAAGAAAAAACATTATTCATATAAATTGTCCGCTACTTTTTCTTTGTTGACACACTTGATCTGATGATGCATTTGTCATTCTGCTATCTGGCTATATGCGGACTTCTGACTCGTTACCTGTCATAGAGAGTAGGGAGCTCATCCCTCAGCTCTCTGTTGATGTCCTCGAAGACAATCTGGGTTCTGTTTACCTCCTCAGCTGCCTGTGCCGAGAGAAGCACCATGACGAGATGAGTTTGTAGTTTTGTTTAAATGATCATTGCTGTGCAAATTAAGTAGACAGGGGTATCTTGTCTGTCTGACCTTAGCAATTTTGACATCATCTTTCTTTTTAGCATTCTGCATCGCCTCCAAGTGGTGACGGGAGGAATCATAGTCGACTAACTTCCTGCCTCGTTTGGCCACCCTCTCCTGGGGGGTTGGAGGAAAGGAATAATGCCCGTGTGAGATCAAATATTTAGGGAGTGTGTGTGTGTGTGTGTGTGTGTGTTTCCATCCTTACCCTGACATCGGGGAACTGGCTTATGTAAGACTCAATGGTGCAAAGTGCCTTATCTATCAGCTTCGCCTCATAATCATTCCACAGGAGGTCTTCACCCTGTTGGCATATGGAGAAAATGTATGTTTTTTTTTATACAGAAATGTGCATAATAATAATAATCAACAGTCATGCATGCCATTCTTAATAATACAGCAGTGCTATGACTGACCTCTACAATGGTCCCCAGTTCCTCTTCTCCATCCCAGTCCGGCTCATAGACACCATACAGAGACTGGGAAAGACGTTTGGAAGCTTCCCGCATTCCTGCGGAAAGTCGACAGCATGCATCACATGTTATCAGACTGGGGCACTACTGATGGTGCTAAAACTATAGAAAACCATGCAATTTATGGACAACATCATACAGATCACGTTTAATTTACAACATAGACGGACTGAACAAATGTTTACCTTTGACAGAACTAAGGTAAATCTTCAGGTCCTTGTATAACCGGTTCCCATCAATCTGCAAACAGAGATTATAGAGTGACTCATCTTGTCTGTAGGCTATACATACATCTATGGGATTTACTGGGGCACATTTACAGGCCTTTTCTATAGAATATAAATCACATATCCGTTTAAGGTTATCGTTACAGGTTCATACATATGGTGTGGTCTGATCTCTGTGTAGTACTGTACTGTCATGGTGACTACCTGTTGGTCATTCAGATTTAGGAGGCATTGTTCAAATATTTCATCTTTGGTCTCCACTGTCTTTCCAAACTTCTGCAAGACCTACAAAGTAGGGAATACGATACATGTCAAACAACTTAATAATATTGTGCATTATATTGAGAAAGTTAAAGAATATACCTTCTCTTTGCCCCTGCTCAGCTGTCTTTGGAATCTTTTCGCAAAGACCCCAGTGCCTCCTTTTGGACCATTGCCCTCTGCCATAATTTCTCCTTTTCCCTGGTGTTGAGCTTTTTATCCCTGGAAATGTAGAGGTGGAGGAAAGGCAAGTTAAGACATTAGTCGGGATGGATGCCTATTAGGCTCAAGATCAAAAGTGCATCAAACATGTATGGCAGTTTTAATGACTACATTTAAAAAATGTAACTAGGCAAGTCAGTTAAGAACAAATTCTTATTTACAATGACAGCCTACCTCAGCCAAACCCTAATGATGCTGGGCCAATTGTGTGCCACCCTATGGGACTCCCAATCATGGCTGGTTGTGATACAGCCTGGAATTGAACCAGAGTCTGTAGCGACACCTCTAGCACTGAGATGCAGTGCCTTGGACCGCAGCGCCACTCGGGGGTCCCCCTGTGTTCCCAGTGTTTTTAGCACACCTATGTCTGATTAATGTATTGCATTATTAGCCTGGGAGGAAGGAAGGTGAACTGGTGATGGCTTGAGTTTGAAGAGGAGGGAGTACAGGGCTTAGCATGTCTCTCTCGATGCTAAAAATAGATTTTAAGCTTGGAAAAGTTGAATATTTTCAGAAGGAGTCGGGTAATTGGTTAAGGGCAGAGGATTGGAGAGAAAGAGAGAGGAGATCTAGGGAGGCAGAGGATGGGTTTGAATCTGTTGAAGCTAGAAATAACAAGTGAGAGGTTGTCAAGGAAGATTGGTGTCAAATTCAAACAGGTGGAGCTGGATGGCAGTTTGAGTTCTGGGGATGAAATGGAAGGGGTAGAAGCTGTTGTGAGGAGCTTGGAGCCCGAGCCTTGCATTGATGCATATGGTTATGATAAAGATACATTTGGTCCAGTAGGAGTGACATTTCTGGATAAAGTGGATCCTTGCCTTTTGGTGGATCCATTTGTGGTTTCAGGGTTGGTGGGAAAAGAGTTGGGTGCAGTTGAATCAGTGAAGGTAAACTGTAGTGGACTTGTTATATTTGTTTGTGTTTTTCTGACCAGAACTAGCTGGCACTCCGTGTCACACAACTTGGGTCAAGATCTGTTTCTTGCTTTGCTCTTAGGAACAGGGCACCATTAAAATGAGCTATTTCTGGTGTAGTGTTTAGTGTGGAGGTGAAGTTGAAGATTCCTGGTGTTTGTGACGCCCACCGCAGACCCGGTGGTGAGTGTGGTGAAACAGAGGAGTCACTGTCAGTCCTTTTGAGTGAGAGTCTTTACCTGACAAGGTCATGATAGGATATATCAGTTATCCTGTTAAAGATTTTGTGGCGAATCCACTGCACTGTTTCAGGTGCAACATTTATAGTCGTGTCACAGCAGTGTGTATGAGGGAAATTCCAGGATGTGGGAAGTGTGCAGGAGGGCATGGGATAGAGGATTGTGTCGTTTTGGTGGATAAAGTGGTGTGTCAACTATTGGGGTGCACGTGTTGCTGTGGATATCTGTGCTAGCACAGAGGGATAGACCAATGAACGATATACAGTATGCTTCAGTAAGGTTGGCTTCTTAGCGTTCATAGCAATGGTTATCAACTGTACTGCAGAAATTGAACATAAATCACAGAAAAAATATGTTGTGGTGGCAGCTGCAGAAAAGTATTTGGGAGTACGAGATTTTACTTCAGAAGAGTTACAGCATGTGCTGAGTGGTAGTGTCCAATCCTCTCAGGCCGTTGGCCTGGGGTAGGATAAGATTGGGTTAAAGTAAAGGTGATGGGTTTGAATGAGTTAGTTGGTAGGGTAATTAAAATGTATTTATATTTTTCATTTTTCCCACTTCCCCTTTACGATTTTGTATCACAAAGTGTAATTGAGCTATACTATAGTTCAGTTGGGGGCGTAATGCAACATATTGGATGCCAACCGTTGTTAAACCTCACCAAAGAAGAAGACGCCGCCTATGTCTTATCAAATTGTCGTTGGCCACGCCTACATACTATGGAAGTGAACTTTACACAGGACTGTTTCAAGATAATGGGGCTGGTCCGATGTCAGAATACCATTTGATATTATATAATTTACTGGACCTGATAAAGGGAGTACGATAGCAAAATGTGCAGCTACAGACCTGAGAATCCAGTGGACTGGATGGGCCATATCAGGAGCTCTCAAATCAGAGAAGTTTTATGATTTAGCAGGTATATAACATGTTGATTTGAAACACACCAATTCATGCCGAGGCGTGTTTGCAGGGAATCGCTACGATTTCAACCATTGGTTGAATAAGTAATCGAATCTATTAGGTTTGGGCATAGGCCTATTCTAAATCAACAATAATACGGTCAAACAAATGTTTGCAATGGAATTAGGCATTTTTTTTCCATTAATGAAAGTATAGCATTTTGTATCTGATGAATATCAATGTTACAAAACCACTTATTTAAACGGTTTCCGTTGCAAGAGGTAATGAATACACCCCAGTTTACTTCAACATTACCACCAACTGATTTAGTCACCCTTGCAAGCCTCTATAAATAAGAATGCTAAAGCAATGATCCAAAGTCCAAGATGATTTGCCACATTGTAGCGCGAGATTGGTCAATTTGTATCGTGATATGTTTACCACAAATTGTTACTCTGTAGCTCACCCGACTTAACTTTGTATAGTAGATCAATGTTAAAATTTTACCAATGCAATATTGTTACGCCCTTTGTCGATCATCAAACATTTGCTATGGTAAAGGGAAATTCCACGATAAGAGTGATGCTGAAACTCAGATGTTTACTTTAAAATGTATACCAAACAAAAATGAATGATTGCAAAGTTAAACAAACTAAACAAATATGCACAATGACTACGTTTAACAATTTCCATGGAAAAATGTACAAAAACACATTTACAAATGCAAAATTTGGTAATAATGACAGTTTGCCATCATTCTGTCATAACATTTTATGATAGCCTTGAACTGAGTTATTGCATGTGTCATTATTTTGATGCAAAGTTTGGTAACCCTATGATAACACAAACCGCAAACTGTCATTCTGTTACCAAACTTTAAATCTGCACTGTTCTTCAAGTAAATGTGTTTTTGCAAGAGGTTCAGTTGAAATTGTTAAAAGTAATCATTGCAAAGTTAAACAACTATGCACAATCATTCTTTTTTGTTTGGTATACATTTTAAAGTGAAAAATCGGGGTGTATCAGCATCACTCTGTTATCGTGGAATTGGCCATTACCATAGCAGATGTTTTTGCCAAAAATGGCGTAGCAATATTGTAACATACTGTACCACTCTGTTACCATGGAATTGCCTTAAACCAAAAAACAGCAGTCACAACCTTAAAACAACAGTCATGTAGGCACATGCATTTTGACAATTGCATGTGACAATTGTTAGCTTTTGCCTTATTCTAGTATAATATGTTACAACAGATCTGTCTACATATGAACTGTCAAAATGCAAGTTAAAACTGATAGGACAGGATGTGCCATTCAGAATTAGCTATTTACTTTACAGTTATGTGAAACGCTGCAACTTACCTGTAGACACTGAATGGGCATTCCTTGTCAATGCAACAAATTAATTGCATTTCTTGACAAGCTTCTTTAACTTGTCTTCTTGTGCTGCTCCTCTGCTCTGTATGTGCTCATTGAAAGTTTTACCCTTGAACTTTGGAGCTAATTGTCACTGTCTGTAGGCTACTGGGTAAAATATTAATTGAACACGCCTTACTGTGAAACGTCTATTTTTTAGGGTCTGGCACATTTATATTACTTGCCCACCTGAGTCGCTATTGGGGAGGGACTCTTGTCATTTGAGGCAAAATGTGCAGACTGGATTGGTAACAGCATGGGGAGTAAGGTAAGCTTGACAGAGTCGGGGTGAAAGGGTTTCCAATCTAGTGCACAGGTGGCCAGTGGCACCTTAATTGGGGAGGACAGGCTCATAGTAATGGCTGGAAAGGAATGAATGGAATGATATCACTTTCAACAGTTTCCATGTGTTTGATACCATTCCATTCACTCTATTACAGCCATTTTTATGAGCCGTCCTCCCCTCAGCAGCCTCCTGTGACCTAATTTCCAATCCCATCAGTGGAGAAGAACAAAACAGTTATAAACACCTGCAGAGCTTTAGTGTTCTCTGCTGATTTGCTTTTCATTCAACAAAGTTGTGTATCAGTTCAGCAGTCTTAGCCAAGGCTAAGGCCAACAGTGTTGCAGAACCCTTTATGGTTGTGAGTCGTTATGGTTGGGTTAATGAATAATGCTGGGGATAATGTGACAACGGTACTCATGTTCTAACCTCTGCAGGCTTGGAACATTCCTTTTCATGCGGATCGTGAAGGACGGCCAGGATCGCAGGTTTAACCATGTGAGACAGCCCAGGGATATTCTTTGTGTACTGGAATGTTCAAGGTACTTTGAATTATTATGGTCACCGACTTTTATTTTTCTCACTCAGCCACAGTAGCAGTGATTTCCATCATCCTTAAGCAACCCGATGTAGCCCATTAGAGAATCCACTTTAACTCACTGCTCAGTCTTATTTGCTCCTTATAAATTTATGAGATTAGGATAGCCACTGATATCAGGGTTGTGCCCAAATGGGAGAGAACATAAATTAGTGTTAACATTGCACACTGATAGTATACAGTACTCTTTTGCAAATGTTTTCTTCTATTTTGGTCCCAGGTGAAGGTCTTGTTGAGTAGGTGCATAATCTTGACATGTAAAACATATTTAGACATCTTTGATCTATTCTACCAATGGTTTAGTCAATTATTTATTCCTCTACCTTTCAGTTGTCTGGGTGTTTGACGCGCTTGCCCACCCTCATGCTGAACAGTGAGCAGCGAGATGAGCCCTTGGGCCTGAGGGACTATCTGGGCTGGGGGATATGGAGCCGTGCCTTTGTCACAGAGGCCATCACAAGTGGCTCTTCAAAGGGGACCCAGATAATGCTGCGAGTCAGCCTGGTGGGCTTCCTTAGGGGAGGTTGACTTTTTTATAATCCTCATGGATGCATTCTCACTACAAAGTGCTGTAAACAGGAGTCACGACCACTCTCAAAACATTGAATAAACTTCCTGTATTTGTATGTTCATTTTATAGTATATTAATTTACACAGGGAATAGCCTCAATCCAGCCTCCCCAGGGAAAGTGCATCCAGAGCGGGCTGTGGGGTGACAGCCAGCACCCTAACTACCTTGGGGAGATAATGCAGTGGTCTGGACTCTGGCTCTGCTTCGTCTGTGATGAAGGGTCCCCAGTATGCCATCTCCTCTGTTTGTCTGGTTCCTACTGCGTCACGTTAATGGCATTCCCATCCTGGAGAAGCGGGGTTCAGACTCTGCCTTCCAGAACACTCCTCTGGCCAATTCCCGAGTTCTGATGTTGCACACTTTCTAATAGGATGTTCTGGCTCAAGGGGAAACTTTCTGAACAGGACCACTAATCATCAAGCACCCAGTGTGCTGGTTCTCTCCAACAGTCTCTCATTCAAAGCACACACACCAAAACTTCATTGTATGAAACATTGTTCAGAGAACACCCAGTCTTGACAGATATTCTAAATGTGGAACAAATGCTTTGATATAAACTCCTTTTCATGCAATAGCTTACTGTTATGTTCATAGGCAAATTCATATGCTCTTTAACATTTCTCAACACTACTATTCCAGGCATGTAAAAAGGCAGTTCATGCAGTAGACCTACTTGTACAGTGTTTCTGTGCATGTCATCTAGGACCAATTCATTCCTAACACTGTAGAATGACATTTTCCCTTCCTGGGAGCTAGTGTCAAGATTGGTGTAACAGAACACATTGTAGAGCAGAGACCTGACAGGTCCCCTGCTGCCTTCAAAATGATCTGTATACCATCATGTGCTTTTGTTCAAGTTTTCAGCAATACCAGAAAATGCAATAATGAAACAAAGACCATTTGAAATACTGGTCCACAAAAATCTTTGATCAAAGCAAATTTGACGTTCTTGTTGAAATGCCACTATTTCTACACTCTGGTTCTCTGATGCAACATTCAAGCGTTCTATGCAGTTAGAGGTGCAGAACATTAGTCAGAACCAACCTCCCATTGTGCAAACAGTCATATTGGCCAATACTGTAAGTTATATTTTTAGAACACTCAGGAAAGGAAACAAGGGAAGGTGAATTTCTTTCAAATGTATCCTCAAGTTGCAAAATTTGCTCAAGTCACCAAGCATACAGCTGCATGGTTACCTTAAAGTTAGTTGATTATTGCTAAAGAATGCTGCAGACATTTATCAAATGTGCCAAATTAATATTACTACACTGTGGCTAGTCTTGAGTATGTAAAAGACAAATTGAGTGAAACATGTACAATCAAACTGCTTAAGCATGTAGACGTTACGAAAGGTGATTATATAAATTAACAGGAAAATATTTTTTTAAATGCCACATGCAATAATAACTCCATTCAAGTTCGGCATAAAAAGCTCTATGGAATGTTGTTTTCTAACTGGTAATGTGCAAGTTAAATTGCGTGTTAGATATAAGACAATCACCTGCCAAATTTCAGACGTGTGTATTCTCAACCAATGTTCAACATTCTTTGTAAATAAATCACAGAAAGATACCGCAAACCTCATTGTATCTACAAACCTAGTAGGTTTCATTGCCTGAGGTTATGTTAAATCTTGATTTAACATTTAATCTTTTATTTTTTTAATTTTTTAAATCAGAGCTCCAAAAGAGACCTTCCCTTTTGGTTGGAAAAATATCCTGTTATATACTAAAACCGTAGCATTTTGAAATATAAAAACACAAAATAGGTGTTTACAGCGTCTGTGGAAGCATTAGTCTCAGTCATGTAAAATTTAAAAAAAATATATACGTTTATCAATCTATTGCTAGGTATTGCATTTATTTCCCATTAGGTGAATAGAGCTGCCCTGCGGCTGCTTTGGATTACTTGAGGAGCGGAGATGCAAAGAAGTTTCCTGGGCGACTGGGGATTCCCACTACCACAGCAGACTTACTCTTACTCCCAAATCTGAAAGTTATAACACCACACACATATTAGTCAGGCAGTATTAGCATTAGTCAACAGAAACCAAAGTTATAAGGAAGTGAATTAAGACTTGGGTGAAAAACTTACTCATGTCATTCACCTTTACAAGCTGATAATTAGGTGAAAATGTACTCCAGACTGTCAGGTTTATAGACCAATGGTGTTTGCTTCGAGACTAGTGACAACTCAAGTCCTTCAGACAGGATCTTCATACACATTGCAGTGACCTACAACACAAAATGCTGAATAATTTAAATGCATGACAGCACAGAGTGCTTACTTGGGCGTGGTCTTGCTCAGGGTGGACCTCATGCGTTGGCCCAAGGAGCTGGAGGACGGGGTTTTGTTCATCTGGTGGTGCTCTGGAGTTGTGAGGGGACCCAGCATGCTCACTTGGAACAATATTAACACAGTCAACATTAGTCACATTACGTTACCAAGCTGTATATTTTCATTAGTTCTTATAAATAAATTAAAATCCTTAAATCTTCAACATAATAACACAAGAACCTAATAGAGATTTGTAGGGATGCATCCTATATCGGTGAACATATTGGAATCGGCCGAAATTAGCTAAAAATGCCAACATTGGTATCGCCCCGATGTCTAGTTTAACGATGATGTGCAAAACCAATGTCAAAGCTGACGTGCATACCTATGTAAAACGTAGGTACATGACGTAATGACGCTACACAGAATTTCTAACCTAGCAGTCATTTGAAAGAGTAAGAAAATTTCAGCGAGACAACTCAAAGGCGAAATCCATTAAAGCCAAGATAATGAAATTCATTGCCCTTGAAAATCAACCGTTCTCTGTCGTGGGTGATGTTGGCTTTCGTGACTGGTCGAGCACCAGTACACACTACCAAGTGTGCTATTTTTCAGATGTTTTCCTACCAGAGTTACACAGTAATAGCTTCACGACCAACTATGGAACGCCATTTGGGTATTTACGTGTTGAAAAATATACATGTCAAATAACACTATTTGACACGTTAAAATAAGCTTTTAATTTGACACGTCAAATAACACAGTTCTATTATAGAATGTTGTGTTGTGCGTTCTGCATTTGCACGTGCAAGCCAAGCGCCACCACTACTATTAGTAGCACTGTCAAAGCTGTACAAAAAAAAGCCTGTAAACAAGCAAACACCGGCCACAAACGATGTGTTTACAATACCGCGTTGGTAATGAAGCATTATTTGTTTGACTGCAACTTCTGGGGTAGCTAGCTAGCTTTAGCTTGGTATCTAGCTAGCAACAATACAACCAGCCTGAAAACAATGACCAGTAAAAACTGCAGTCATTTTCATTATTTTTTGCAATGATTTAGGAATCCTTGTGAGTAAGTATTAGCTAGGTAGCTACTTGTTGTTCGACCTATTGAAATTGAACTTCAGTTCATGAAAATACATAGCTAGCCAGCTACTTAACCCTGTTGCCCAAAGCTAACGTTATAAGCAGCCAGCAAGCTGCATCGCAAATATTAGCATTGTAGCTCTTATTGCAGGACTGTGTGAAATCACCTACCCAGTCAGCCTATTGTGTCTACTGACTTTTATATTGCACTGTACAGCTTTACCTCAATGATCCCCAATCCTTAGGTATCAGTCTACTCAATACCCAATATATGTTTTCCCAATGTCCTCCTCAGAGTTATCAGACTCCAAAACATCTATGCAGTATTGTTTTACCTTCTGGAACAGTTTTCCAATACATGTGGCTCAATTCACAGTTGTTTCAGAGTCCCACAATATGAGCTGACTGATACCCCATGTCATTGATCCACAATCCATAGGTAAGGCTGTACAGTGAAATAAGTATGCCCCCAATGGAATTCTAAAGTACTATACAGAGTGTGATTTCAACAGATTTGTCAAATTAACAAAGTCTTTTGATTGTGTTTTGTTGATTTTATATAACATTGCAACCTGATCTATTCGTATTCATTTGCATCACTGTCAATGACATACTTTTATTTTGAAAGCTAATCGCAAAGTCCACTATTGTGGCTAGCTTCACATAGATAGGTCCGACCACCATTAAATAAAAAATAACTGTCTTATATATATATATATATATGGATTATTTCAGATGACCGCTAGCTATATACAGTTGAAGTCGGAAGTTTACATACACATAAGCCAAATACATTTAAACTCAGTTTCACAATTCCTGACATTTAATCCAAGTAAAAATTCCCTGTTTTAGGTCAGTTTGGATCACCACTATTTAAGAATGTTAAATGTCAGAATAATAGTAGAGAGACTTATTTCTTTCATCACATTCTCAGTGGGTCAGAAGTTTACATACACTCAATTAGTATTTGGTAGCATTGCCTTCAAATTGTTAAACTTGGGTCAAACGTTTCAGCTAGCCTTCCACAAGCTTCCCACAATAAGTTGTGGTGAATTTTGGCCCATTCCTCCTGACAGAGCTGGTGTAACTGAGTCAGGTTTGTAGGCCTCCTTGCTCGTACACGCCTTTTCAGTTCTGCCCAGAAATGTTCTATGTGATTGAGGTCCGGGCTTTGTGATGGCCACTCCAATACCTTGACTGTTCTCCTTAAGCCATTTTGCCACAACTTTGGGAAGTATGCTTGGGTCATTGTCCATTTGGAAGACCCATTTGCAACCAAGCTTCCTGACTGATGTTTTGAGATGTCGCTTGAATATATACACATAATTGTCCTGCCTCATGATGCCATCTATTTTGTGAAGTGCACCAGTCCCTCCTGCAGCAAAGCACCCCCACAACATGATGCTGCCAACCTCGTGCTTCACGTTTGGGATGGTGCTCTTCGGCTTGCAAGCCTCCCCCTTTTCCTAATATCATAACGATGGTCATTATAGGCAAACAGATCTATTTTTGTTTCATCAGACCAGAGGACATTTCTCCAAAAAGTACAATCTTTGTCCCCATGTGCAGTTGTAAACTGTAGTCTGGCTTTTTTTAATGGCGGTTTTGGAGTTGTGGCTTCTTCCTTGCTGAGCGGCCTTTCAGGGTATGTCGATGTGAAACCATTTTACTTTTATATAAATGCTTTTGTACCCGTTTCCTCCAGCATCTTCACAAGGTCCTTTGCTGTTGTTCTGGGATTGATTTGCACTTCTCGCACCAAAGTACTCTAGGAGACAGCATCTCTTTCCTGAGCGGTATGACAGCTGTGTGGTCCCATGGTGTTTATACTTACATACTATTGTTTGTACAGATGAACGTGGTACCTTCAGGATTTTTGGAAATTGCTCTCAAGGATTTACCAGAGGTCTACAATTTGTTTTCTGAGGTCTTGGCTGATTTCTTTAGATTTTCCCATGACGTCAAGCAAAGAGGCACTGAGTTTGAAGGTAGGCCTTGAAATACATCCCCGGGTACACCTCCAATGGACTCAAATGATGTAAATTAGCCTATCAGAAGCTTCTAAAGCCATGACATAATTTTCTGGCATTTTCAAAGATTTTTCAAGGCACAGCCAACTAACTTAGTGTATGTAAACTTCTGACCCACCGAATTATAAGTGAAATAATCTGTCTGTAAACAATTGTTGGAAAAAAATACTTGTCATGCACAAAGTGGATGTCCTAACCGACTTGCCAAAACTATAGTTTGTTAACAAGAAATTTGTGAAGTGGTTGAAAACGCCAACCTAAGTGTATGTAAACCTCAGACTTCAACTATAGCTCCTAAAACAGATTTCGTTTTGCTATGTTTTTGGGGAAGAACATTGTTTGCATCCATGAACTAGCTAGCTTTTATTTCTGACCAGCCCTGTAGGTGCGCGAGAAAACTTTAACAGTATCATAAAATACGCATTGATGAATCGTTGTGACATATGAAATATGAGTGATAGTGCAATCAATGTGTAATAACTACTTAAAAATGACTGAACACGTTAAATTATGTGACGTGCAGTCATATTCAGGTCCTGATTGGTCAACAAGGTTATTTGACATGCATGTTTTTTGACATGCGAAGACCCAAACGGCATTCCATACAAATCCTGGTTGACAAGGAAACAAATGAACAACGAAACAGCAAGTAAGTGAAAGAAATAGGTTTTAATTATGTTTTACTGGTAATGGGGACATATGTAAATGCACAATATAACTTTTTGGTCAATGAGGTGTGTGTAACCTTTTATTTAACTAGGCAAGTCAGTTAAAAACAAATTCTTATTTACAATGACTACCCTGGCCAAACCCGGAGACGCTGGGCCAATTGTGTGCCTTCCTATGGGACTCCCAATCATGGCCGGATGTGATACATCCTGGAATCGAGCACTCGCTCACCTTTCTGGTCAGGGGTATAATAGTTAGCGTTCTTGATGATCATGTGATCAGGTTGCAGCTGGTCAAGGTCCACCATCATGAACTGGCTCCAGTACTCCACCGGCAGGCCCAGCAGACGCTCAATAACCTGGGTAACAATAGAAAAACAATAACTACTATAAATCACTCATGAGGGGAAAAATACAGTTGTATTGAATTGAAACGAATTATAGCCTATTGCGTCGTCATCTTCCAAGCAGGCAAAACCGATCTAACAACTAAGACATTGTTTTTGAACAAAAATGGCAAACTGTCACTTTTGCAGCCCATGTGTTTTTGTGAAGAAATACTGCCAATTAAAACAAGAGCTGTGTTGTTGTAATGTGTCTTACCTTGGGCTGGCGTTTGGTGTCCTGTATGATTGTCATGGGCTCTGGGTCAGGCACTGCATGACCCTGAAAGAGTTTATGGTGGTCAATAAGGATGTAGGGAAAAACACCCGTCACAGAATGCAACAAGCATGGCCTCTTTCTACAAGACATGTCAAGAAAGGCTTGGTTGTTCATATACAATTAAGTGAGTAAGCAGAGCTCATAGTTAAAT
Organism: Oncorhynchus kisutch; assembly: GCF_002021735.2. Lineage (NCBI taxonomy): Eukaryota > Metazoa > Chordata > Actinopteri > Salmoniformes > Salmonidae > Oncorhynchus > Oncorhynchus kisutch. The sequence continues at coordinate 69,394,837 of NC_034190.2, read as the reverse complement.
GCACAGCAGATGCTCACCTCTGGAGATGAATGGCCATGAAGGCCAGGGTGGCTCTGTTGGCCTGTGGCAGGTCACTGATGGTCTGGTACATCAGGGCAATGCTGTTATCCTCATCCACAAGCTCTGAGGACAAAGAGTGCAATGTAGAGATCACAGAAATTGAGTAGCAGGGGAAAAAAATGTTTTACTGTAGAGGAATAATGTGACATTGCATAGACTTAGTAACTATAGTTACTGGTGACTAAGAATACCATGAATGAACACTGAAATATACCACATTAACTATTACTAACCAAAACATTCAGCGTGCCCCAACACAAAATGGCTATGCAAAACAACCAAAAGACACCTTTATTCAGTCGACCACTGGCCGAACAAACCAGAGACTGATAAAGTTGTTTTATCGCTATAGAGCCAACACCTACCTGCAGCCTCCATGAAGGTGCGGTTGAGGCGGAAAGTAAGGAGGGGCTCTTTGAGGTTCCTTAGGAAGTCCTTGAGGAGGCCAGTGATGCAGTGGATATCTTCCACCTTGCTGAGCAGCGGGACAGTCTTCCCTCGCAAGAACTTATCCTTCAGTTCCTTCACTGTGCGGTCAGAACCAGACAGCCGATAGAGGCCGGTCTGGGAGTGAAAAGAGCATGGTGAAACTTAAAGCCTTAGAAAGCGTGAAATACAGAAGCTATAAATTCTACTGTATAAACTAATTGTTTTTATTATATTTTAACCTTTATTTAACTAGGCAAGTCAGTTAAGAACAAATTCTTATTTACAATTACGGCCTAGGAACAGTGGATTAACTGCCTTGTTCAGGGGCAGAACAACATTTTTTTTGCCTTGTCATCTCTGGGATTTGATCTAGCAACCTTTTGGTTACTGGCCCAACGCTCTAACCACTAGGCTACCTGCCGCCCAAACTAAGCCATAAAAGGCAGTAATGATTCAGCCCAGTGTGAGATTGAGACAAAAACACTCACCTCATGTAGGCCCCTCTGCTCAATCTCATTGACACAGTGCACCACCAAAGAGGGAATCATGGGAGATTGGACATGGGAGACGTAGTCTGCAAGTGTGCCCTGGGAAGGAAATAAAAGTAAAAGAGAATGTTTATCCCACTGAACTAAACTCATGAGATCTTTGAAGAAAAACAGATTTACATCAGAATAAAAGTATTGGAATACAAGAAGAGAAGTACAATGGAATTTTCCCCTTACCTCTCCAATTTTGACAGGAGTGCCACCCAGGATGGGGATGCATGGCAGGGGACAGAGTTCACGACACTCTGGGTGGGTGACCAGTCTGCAGTCACGACACTTCAGGGAGATCTTCGCAAACTTGATCCTCTTGCCACAAGGCACACATGACTCAGGCTTGATTACCTGTGCATGCGGTAGAATAAAGCTTTTAACTCGAAAATAAGAACCAACATTTTCTGCCTTGCTAAATTAATCTCAAGTCACCCATGCATTAACCCTCTCTGTCTGAAAACAAATTACATTCCTACCGCTTTGGAGACAAATTTGTGATTACGGACGCTCCCGTTGCCCTGGGTTCCTGAGGCCTGCTGTCGCTCTCTGGCCGGTTGGGCATGACATCCTCAGACTTGTCTGACTCAGAGTCCCACTCCAGTGTAGCTAGACAGGACAGACAGACAAAGGTCAAATACAGATCAGAGTCTGACAATGCAGTTCTGATGAGTTATGAACATACATTTGTCACATTGTCAAGGATAAACTAATATAGCCTAGCTGCCTGCATCTTTCCAACTGAATATCCTATCATGCTTCAACATACAATACTAACGCTGAGTAAAATACAATCCTCCATTTTAAAGTTGATCAAATCCACAGTAAATGAGTAAAAGCTCTTACCAGTTTTTCTCCTGCTCCGGGTCCAGTAGGGAACAGCCTCAATAGTAGAGACGGCTTCGATGGGTCCTCCGTCAGCAGGCACGGTCACTGTGGTTTTGGCCACAAGAGACTCATTTCCCTACGACCATGAAACATAACATCAGTCAAGTCACTGTAAACTTCAACAGTATATTGAGTAACAGCTCTCAGTTATCTATAGAAATTAAACTAAAATCTTTACCTTGTCAGACGTTCTGCCTGTTGATCGAGACCTTTTGGAAGCACTTGGGGGGCCGTCAGTGAAATTTCTAGAGGTAGAGCGCTGTAATGAAGAGGGCTAACATCTTAAAAACTCCACACATAGATGTTCAAGAAATGGCTGGCAAATATTTTGCATCCAATACACTTTGTTTACCCTTTTTTCACGTTTCTTCAGCCGCACAGTTCTCATGATGGATGAGTCCCAGTCCTGGAATGGTTAATCAAACGAACGGAACGGGTTCATTATTGCAAATACACTATATATACACACAAAAGTATGTGGACAACCCTTCAAATGAGTGGATTAGGCTACTTCAGCAACACCCGTTGCTGACAGGTGTCTAAAATTTAAAACACAGCCATGCAACATTTCTGCCCTGCTAGAGCTGCCCCAGTTATTGTGAAGTGGAAACGTATAGAAGTAACAACGGCTCAGCCGCGAAGTGGTAGGCACACAAGCTCACAGAACGGGACCACCTAGTGTGTAACGCGTAGAAATAGTCTGTCCTCGGTTGCAACACTCACTGCCAAATTCTAAACTGCCTCTGGAAGCAACATCAGCACAATAACTGTTTGTCGGGTGCTTCAAGAAACGGGTTTCCATGGCCGAGCAGCCGCACACAAGCCTAAGATCACCATGCGCAATGCCAAGTGTTGGCTGGAGTGGTGTAAAGCTTGCCGACATTGGACTCTGGAGCAGTGGAAACGCAGTGATGAACCCTTCACCATCTGGCAGTCGGACAGACTAATCGGGGTTTGGCAGATGCCAGGAGAACGCTACCTGCCTAAATGCATAGTGCCAAATGTAAAGTTTGGTGAAGGAGGAATAATGGTCTGGGGCTGTTTTTCCATGATTCGGGCTAGGCCCCTTAGTTCCAGTGAAGGGAAATCTTAACACTACAGCACACGACATTCTGTGCTTCCAACTTCGTGGCAACAGTTTGGGCGAAGGCCCTTTCCTGTTTCAACATGACAATGCCCCCATGCACAAAGCAAGGCCCATACAGGAATGGTTTGTCGCGATCGGTGTGGAAAAACTTGACCGGCCTACAGAGCCCTGACTTCAACACCAACGAACACCTTTGGGATGAATTGGAACGTCAACTGCGAGCCAGGCCTAATCGCCCAATATCAGTGCCAGACCTCACTAATGCTCTTGTGGCTGAATGGAAGCAAGTCCCCGCAGCAATGTTCCAATATCTAGTGGAAAGCCTTCCCAGAAGTGTGGAGGCTGTTATAGCAGCAAAAAGGGGGGGACCAACTCCATATTAATGCCCATGATTTTGGGATGAGCGGTTCAATGAGCAGGTGTCCACATTGTTTTGGTCATGTAGTGTATATAGCACATTATCGTCTCAATTACATATTGTATTGGTTGTCTTAGCCCTTCTCCCTGCTAATGGTTTGGCTATGAGTAACATAATTGATGATTCAGAGGCTCAAGAATTTAGACAAGACAAAGATACAAGCTTACCAGAGAGTCATCTGTTTTATCGTAGCTGATGTCTGATGTCTGATAAAATGGAGGCAGACTCATCTATGGTCTGCAATCTATGGAAAACAAAATGAAATAACATATCAACATCTGAAGTGTTATAGTAACAGAAAATGCTTTGATAAGCTTTCAAACTCTGGAAGAGGAGCAAGACACTAGCAAGGGATCATTAACTTTTGCTGGTGTTAAGGTTGGCTCGTGCTGCCTGAGATCGAGCGTTGAGGAAAGCCAGAGCAGAACGCTGCTCTTCATTCAGCTGGAGGCTGTTGCTGGAGCCCTCAGTGATCAGAAGCTCCCGAATCAGCTGGATCTGACGGTCCTGTAACGCAACAGAACGCAGGGAGAAGGAAGGTGAGAGGAGTTGTTTAAAGCCATTCAACAGTTTCTTCAGAGAAGAGTGAACCAGTCTGAGGGTACCAGTGACGAGAATAAAATAAAATATGAATTAGACTTGCTGTGAATACACACCAACTTCTCACAGTTAGCCTCTGCCTTCTGGCGCCTGCGGCTCTCCACGTCGACTTGATTGCGAGCATTGAGTTTGACTTCCAGGGCTCCCCTCTCAGTTTCTGCTTTGGCAAGCACTTCCTTGTAGGACCCTAGGTCCTGCTCAAACCTGAGCCATCTACGACGACAGTCCTCAAAGTTGAGGGCCATCTGGATGAACTCTGATACGAGAAAATGCACAATAAAGGTGTGGTAGCTTTGAATATATATTGTCTAGCATTGTCTATACTATTAATCTCCATGTCAAATCAAATTAAATACAATTACTTACGGGGTTCAATGCTCTCATTGAGTATGTCAACATGAGACCGCAGATTGTCAAACAAGCTGTGTAGGTTTAACACAGGAGCGTCCATCTTCTGAGAAAAATAAGGGCACATAGAAACCTCTGAAAATAAGTTTGCTAAATGTCAATAGGTGAATAACCTCGTCCCCAGGCTAATTGCGGATGGGCGAAAGTGTCTGGTGGTGGTGAACCCTGGCTGATAATTCATCATAGCCAACTATGATGAACAGATCAACTGTCTTTTCCTAATCCAAAAAATAGCACAGAATAAATAAAAGATGCAATTTCCCAATATTAGCAAACCAAATTTGCCACATAAATCACCCAAATTAGCTAAAACCTGCACATACAACATACAATTTAGATGGAAGGAAAGCAACAGTAGATTTAGCTCAGACGCTAACGTTAGCTGGCTACAGTAGCTAGCCAACATTGCTGGTGATGTGTAATTTTAAAAACTACTGTAAAGCTAACAGTTAGCTACTAGCATGCTAAAGTTAGCTGCCACTACATACCGTTTGAGTCCACCACACTAATGAAAAAAGGCAGACAAAACAGAAAAATCTTTGCACAGCCAAATGTTTTGACCTCTGTTTTTGCACTGGATGATCAAGTTTGTTATTCTTTTGTTTGGGTTATCTCACACTAAACTCCTGAAAGTGTGTACAAGAAGCAAGGCAGGCGCGTTGCATTTCAAATTTACCCACTAGCCAATGAATATCAACTGACGTTTTTCACCTAGCTGTAAATCAACGCGCACATGGCGGTTACCACAGCCACAATGTAAAAATTAGCTATATTGTAAAAAAAAAAGATTGGTCTTAATTTAAGTATAGGCATAAGGTTAACAGTGTGGTTGGGTTTAAAATCAGATTTTATGAAGATACATTTTTAAATAGGTGGCGTTAATGCCTTGTGGTTGTGGTAACTAGTGACGACTGCCTCATTTAAACGACTGATGTTAGCTCTGATCCAGTATCCACCAGGCCAGTCTTTCCTCCCCACAGAGCAGTCATTTAGCTTCTCTCTCATGGGAAAACGCAAAACTCAAATCAGCTTCAAATGCAGCATACAAGAGTGAATAAAATGGGTGAAATATTTATGAACATCTGGGAAAATCTAATCCATATTACATTATAATGGTGAATATTATGACAATAATTATTGAGCATTAGTATTAACATGAATTCTCATTCTTGTTATATCATATTGATTGATATCATATTAACATATTGATATTTCTATCATTATTAGGCTATTTGAACTCAGTAGCTGTGATTTATGGTTTTGACTAGAAGTTACTTTTTCGTAGCAGGTTAGGGGAATTAACGTGGCAGGTTAGGATAATTAGGTTAAGTTTAGGATAAAGGTTAGTTAAAATGCTCCCCTGCTACGAAAAGTCACTCCCGGTCATAGCTGTGCTCCATCTAGTCAGAACCGTGATTTACATGGCATATGTGTTGCTCCAACATGACTACTTACAGCCATAGAATATTGCTGAGCCAGAGGTTACGACTGTGTCTTGATTAATTTCAGAGTTTATCAACTGGGTTGGGTAGGTTACTTTCCACCGGCACAATTACCTGTCCAAAATTGTAATCAATAACATAACTTTTGGATTAGCCAAACTCAGTAACGTAATCTGATTACTTTGTAATCAGTGAGGAAGCAAGCAAATGGCCATAAACAGAACACACACACACACATACACTCCCTCCCGCGGAGATACTGTAGAAGGAGAGAGAGAGAGAGAAAGAGAGCGAGAGCATTTTTATTTGGACAACTTGTGAACATCGCAAGTGCATTCATCCAGATCAACTGCTGAAAGGAGCATGATTTAATTCCAGGAAGAAGCTTGTTGAAGACAGCAAAGATGATTGCCACTACTCAACAGAACATGGGCACGGACCTGGTAAATGGCTCTACTAAATATTGTTTCGTATTTTTTTTTTTTATGTTCCCAGGATTGTTTTTGAATTTTTTATCATAGAGCAGGATCTGCGTTTATCTCATTGCATAAATCTCTCTGATGAGCATGGCGATAACATTACAGTCGCAGAGGTGTGCGTGTGTCTACATGTGAGCGTATGAATTTGAAGGATAGTCTAAATGCGCCTGTTTTTTATTTTTATATCTCTGTGACCAGTCAGAAATAGTTTTTACATTTAAATCAACATGATGTGATTATCAATTAATATCTGTCTTTCCTTTGTGCTCTTTTATTCGTACTTAATATATCTAATCAATACAGGCATCTCTTGAACAAGCTTCTGTGTGCACTGCAGTGGTCGCAGTGGTAACCCCAATACCGGTATTCCCCTCTTCTATCGCAAACTGTTTTGATGTAGTGATTTTTTGTTGTTGTTGGTAAACTGATTCAGTTAAATTATGTAGGCTATATTTTAAAACAAGTCATACTGCGTGTCGGTTGCGGTTATAGCAATTAAAATGCTGTAGTCATGGCTTACCCATGCCAAAGGGCATATAGGCCTACTTTATAAATGTATTTATAGCCCACAGCAGGTGGATAAAGAGAGATCTGCAATCGAAGTGTGAATGAGGCACACAACTTGCAGCAGGTGATGGACAATCAAATGTATTCTGTAATTATGTGAAGTGTATAGCCTCAATTAAGTTGATTTAAAATCTGAATAGCAAAGTTGACTTATTTAACACCAGACCTTATTTTACCAGCATTTTCATTTCACACTTTTTGTCACTGTTTTTAATGTCATATTAATTTCCCCCCATGTACTGAATAATGTCCACTGCATGGTCATTCAGCAGCTCTGTGAGCCTATTCAAACAGAGAAGTTGCAACAGTTTTTGCATGTAGCTATCTCTACTTGCAGGCTGTCAATAGGTTGCAGAATTGCTGACGCTCCAGAAATGTAAAAGTAACCAAATGTGACTGTAGTTGGTTGCTTCTTGGTGGACACTTGCTGATAGCTGCATACATACTGTTTTTAATTAATAATCAGAGAAATACATTGCTCCTGGATATTAGTTAGTGTTGCGATATGCTTTCCATCTCCACTACAGCAGTACTTTATAGCCTTGCCAAGTCTAATTAAGAATACCCATTACCTTCTCAGCGACAGCAACAATTCAGCCGTGACGGCATTTTCAGTTCAGAGCTGCACTATTCATTTGGTTTACAAATCATGTGTCAGACTGTCAACAACATTGTTTTTAGGCAGTGCTGTGTTAGGTTGCATTGGTATATTTTCCTGTCTGAAGTGGTCAGTGGGGAATGTTTTATGTCTCCCAACAATTTAGAATTGATCCATTACATTTTGTAGGTTAAACAAGGAATTTACAGTTGAAGTCGGAAGTTTACACACACCTTAGCCAAATAAATGTAAATTCAGTTTAACAATTCCTGACACTTAATCCTTGTAGAAATTCCCTGTTTTAGGTCAGTTTGGAAAACAACTTTCTTTTACGAATGTGAAATGTGAGAATAATAGTAGAGAGAATGATTTATTTCAGCTTTTATTTCTTTCATCACTTTCCCAGTGGGTCAGAAGTTTACATATACTCAATTAGTATTTGGTAGCATTGCCTTTAAAATGGTTTAACTTGGGTCAAACGTTTCGGTTAGGTTTCACAAACTTCCCACAATAAGTTGGGTGAATTTTGGCCCATTCCTCCTGACAGAGCTGGTGTAACTGAGTCAGGTTTGTAAGGCCTCATTGCTCGCACATGCTTTTTCAGGTCTGCCCACAAAGTTTCTACAGGGTTGAGGTCAGGGCTTTGTGATGGCCACTCCAATACCTTGAATTTGTTGTCCTTAAGCCATTTTGCCACAACTTTGGAAGTATGCTTGGGGTAATTGTCCATTTGTAAGACCCATTTTCATCCAAGCTTTAACTTCCTGACTGATGTCTTGAGATGCTTCAATATATCCACATAATTCTCCTTCCTCATGATGCCATCTATATTATGAGGTGCACCAGTCCCTCCTGCAGCAAAGCACCCCCACAACATGATGCTGCCACCCCCGTGCGTCACGGTTGGGATGGTGTTCTTCGGCTTGCAAGCGTCCCTCTTTTTCCTCCAAACATAACGATGGTCATTATGCCCAAACAGCTCTATTTTTGTTTCATCAGACCAGAGGACATTTCTCCAAAAAGTACAATATTTGTCCCTGTGTACAGTTGCAAACCATAGTCTGGCTTTTTTATGGCGGTTTTGGAGCAGTGGCCTCTTCCTTGCTGAGCGGCCTTTCAGGTTTTGTTGATATAGGACTTGTTTTACTGTGGATATAGATACTTTTGTACCTGTTTCCTCCAGCATCTTCACAAGGTCCTTTGCTGCTGTTCTGGGATTGATCTGCACTTTTCGCACTAAAGTATGTTCATCTCTAGGAGACCGAAGGCGTCTCCTTCCTGAGTGGTATGACGGCTGCGTGGTCCCATGGTGTTTATACTTGCATACTTTTGTTTGTACAGATGAACGTGGTACCTTCAGGTGTTTGGAAATTGCTCCCAAGGATGAACCAGACTTGTGGAGGTCTACAATATTTTTTTCTGAGGTATTGGCTGATTTCTTTTGATTTTCCCATGATGTCAAGCAAAGAGGCACTGAGGTTGAAGGTAGGCCTTGAAATACATCCCCAGGTACGCCTCCAATTGACTCAAATGATGTCAATTAGCCTATCAAAAGTTTTTACAGCCATGACATAATTTTCTGGAATTTTCCAAGCTGTTTAAAGGCACAGTCAACTTAGTGTATGTAAACTTCTGACCCACTGGAATTGTGATACAGTGAATTATAAGTGAAATAATCTGTCTGTAAACAATTGTTGGAAAAATGATTTGTGTCATGCACAAAGTGGATGTCCTAACCGACTTGCCAAAACTAAAGTTTAACAAGAAATTTGTTAGTGGTTGAAAAACAAGTTTTATTGACTCCAACCTAAGTGTATGTAAACTTCCGACTTCAACTGTATCAGTCCTGTGTCAGAACATGCACCTCTCTCTCATATCAATTATTTAGCAGACGCTCTTCTCCAGAGCAATTAGTGTTAAGTGCCTTGCTCAAGGGCACACCAACAGATTTTTCACCTAGTCAGCTCAGGGATTCAAACCAGCGACCTTTCAGTTACTGGCCCAACGCGCTTAACCGCTAGACTACCTGTCATCCCTTTTATGTACTTCTCCTCTCCCTCATAGTTTACAGCAGTATCACACTCCCTTCTCTCCAGGGCGGACACAGCTATGTAGAGGAGTGGGATAGGTTCAGCAGCCATATAGTGTACTGAGAGCCTTTTTGTACAGTCATTTGCTATTGCTTGGTGGGATGCATGAAAGGGAATAGAGAAAAGGGCTGCAGGGCTCACAGCAGAGGAGGCTTAAAGCAGTGGATTTTTCCATGCAACTGTGGCAGGTGCTGCTGAGTATATGATATTAGGGCAAAAGTGGCATCCTCCTCAACCCAAATCCAAAGCCTACTACCTACAACCTTTTAGGATGTGAGAGGCAAGTGAGAAAATTCTGCCAAATAAATGGTGGCATATATGGCGGCACTGTGTTTATTTACATTTTATTATCCAAAAGGTCACGTCAATCATGGCGTGGCGATACAGCTTTCAAATCCTTTGAAGTTTATAGCGGAGCACTGGCAGTGCTGTTGAGGTCCTTGCACATCACCCCAGTTATATCTATTTAAACCAGTCAGAAAGTGGGAAACTGCTTCATAATGGCTACTATTTAACTGAGGTACCAAAGAGATATTGACATGGCAATGCATTCAAATAAAAGTTATGTGTTAATGGTTCATCTGCTTTTGTCCCGTGCGATCAATTACAGTGAGTCGTTAAAACAAGATGCTGGTAGGCTTATTGTATCTTCCAAAAAATAGTTCCTATTACAGTTTTGTCTCTTAAAATGTAATGGTTGACTGGCTTGCTTGATCTTCAAATGTCATGTCAAATATCATGTCTTGGTACATCTTGTTTTTCTTTCTGGTTACTAGTGATTGCTTGCTGCAGAATTATGTAGCTGGTGGGATTTGGATATGTAGATGAGAGTCAGTCAGCATGTCTCAACAATGGCTTCATTAGCTGTGATTCTGCTCCCGATGATTTATTGTGTTATTTTCACCGCATGTTCCAAAGACAGACAGACAAGGAGATCCCCAGAGTCTAATTTATGAACTACCTCTGGTGCATTGGGAGCAAATTGAGCAATTCTATTTTGTGTGGTTTCCCTTTTAAAGTCTGTAGCCAACCATACAATTAAGGTGTTTTGATTACAGTCTACATACAGTATGTGTTTCAGCATGTGTTTTATCTGTAACCGTTAGTTGAGTTTCTCAATGAAGAAGGGGTCAGGTTATCGGACCAGGGATTACACAAGGATGTGTCATAATTTGTGGGGAGAGAGGCTTTCTAGTGACCCATCTCAAGTCCATTTTACCGGCTGCTCGCTTTCTATGAATTGTTTCCCGCTGGACCTTGTTCAGCTGCACACTGTACCGATCCTATTTGGTTGGTTGAGGGGAATTCCCTCGGTCTGCTCTGTCTGTTGGCCATGGTGGGAGGGGAACTCTGTTATCTCTCACTGACGCTACAAACGTAGTCAGCACTGCAAATGTTTGCAGAGGTCTCCCCCCAAGAGATACATGTTTGGTTGCACATACAGTACGAAGCTCCATTTAGTCTATAGACTAGAGTATAGACTGCCTGTGGGTTGGTTTGACTGACAGCATCATCAAAGCTTTATCATAGGCTCCTCTTGACTCTCTCTCGGATGGATGGCTCACAGAGCAGTGTATTATACATTGCAGTTGTTTTATTGTCCTGATTCCTTTTATCGGGTCACCAAAAAGTGTGCACTGGTGATATTCACATGTCAATCTAACCCCTCACCTGTCCACCTCTTCTGGCAATCAGTGCTGTGCTGAATCCTTGATTCCTCAGATGTAGTGTCGCCATTATTGAAACCCACCCAGAATATGGTGACTGTGTGTTTCCACCCTTGAGATTATCTTCCCGTCTCCTGTATCTGTGTCTCATTTGCAACTTTGACATAACTCCCTCTTCCCCCAGCCAGCATGCACAGGGTTCTCCCGCTCTATCTGATGTGCTTCATGTGGTGGTGCATCCCATTAGAGGGGATGTTTCAGCAGAGTGTTGCATGCAGTAGTAATTAGGGAAGGATTTTGAAATCAAAACAATATCTGTGGTCGAATCAGAAGAGCGAAGGGAAATTACATTAACCTGTGTGTGTCTGCCTGCCTGGGTCTCTTTTCTTCCATATCTTCCATAACACCCAATCAGAGGGAATGATGTTGATCGGGTCCACTGTTGTACAGCACAGGACTGTGCACTGTGTTGAGAGAACAGAGAGAATTACAGAGATAGAGTATAGCAGCTACAGTGCCTTGCGAAATTATTCGGCCCCCTTGAACTTTGCGACCTTTTGCCACATTTCAGGCTTCAAACATAAAGATATAAAACTGTATTTTTTTGTGAAGAATCAACAACAAGTGGGACACAATCATGAAGTGGAACGACATCTATTGGATATTTCAAACTTTTTTAACAAATCAAAAACTGAAAAATTTGGAGTGCAAAATTATTCGGCCCCCTTAAGTTAATACTTTGTAGCGCCACCTTTTGCTGCGATTACAGCTGTAAGTCACTTGGGGTATGTCTCTATCAGTTTTGCACATCGAGAGACTGAAATTTTTCCCCATTCCTCCTTGCAAAACAGCTCGAGCTCAGTGAGGTTGGATGGAGAGCATTTGTGAACAGCAGTTTTCAGTTCTTTCCACAGATTCTCGATTGGATTCAGGTCTGGACTTTGACTTGGCCATTCTAACACCTGGATATGTTTATTTTTGAACCATTCCATTGTAGATTTTGCTTTATGTTTTGGATCATTGTCTTGTTGGAAGACAAATCTCTGTCCCAGTCTCAGGTCTTTTGCAGACTCCATCAGGTTTTCTTCCAGAATGGTCCTGTATTTGGCTCCATCCATCTTCCCATCAATTTTAACCATCTTCCCTGTCCCTGCTGAAGAAAAGCAGGCCCAAACCATGATGCTGCCACCACCATGTTTGACAGTGGGGATGGTGTTCAGGGTGATGAGCTGTGTTGCTTTTACGCCAAACATAACGTTTTGCATTGTTGCCAAAAAGTTCAATTTTGGTTTCATCTGACCAGAGCACCTTCTTCCACATGTTTGGTGTGTCTCCCAGGTGGCTTGTGGCAAACTTTAAATGACACTTTTTATGGATATCTTTAAGAAATGGCTTTCTTCTTGCCACTTTTCCATAAAGGCCAGATTTGTGCAATATACGACTGATTGTTGTCCTATGGACAGAGTCTCCCACCTCAGCTGTAGATCTCTGCAGTTCATCCAGAGTGATCATGGGCCTCTTGGCTGCATCTCTGATCAGTCTTCTCCTTGTATGAGCTGAAAGTTTAGAGGGACGGCCAGGTCTTGGTAGATTTGAAGTGGTCTGATACTCCTTCCATTTCAATATTATCGCTTGCACAGTGCTCCTTGGGATGTTTAAAGCTTGGGAAATATTTTTGTATCCAAATCCGGCTTTAAACTTCTTCACAACAGTATCTCGGACCTGCCTGGTGTGTTCCTTGTTCTTCATGATGCTCTCTGCGCTTTTAACGGACCTCTGAGACTATCACAGTGCAGGTGCATTTATACGGAGACTTGATTACACACAGGTGGATTGTATTTATCATCATTAGTCATTTAGGTCAACATTGGATCATTCAGAGATCCTCACTGAACTTCTGGAGAGAGTTTGCTGCACTGAAAGTAAAGGGGCTGAATAATTTTGCACACCCAATTTTTCAGTTTTTGATTTGTTAAAAAAGTTTGAAATATCCAATAAATGTCGTTCCACTTCATGATTGTGTCCCACTTGTTGTTGATTCTTCACAAAAAAATACAGTTTTATATCTTTATGTTTGAAGCCTGAAATGTGGCAAAAGGTCGCAAAGTTCAAGGGGGCTGAATACTTTCGCAAGGCACTGTACAGTCAAAGAAAGGAGCACATCAGGGGAGGACTTATTGGTCTGGAGCTCTGGACCTGTGTGGAAGGGTGCACGTTCCATGAAAGGTGAGTTAGCTACCTAGAAGACCAACATGATGAGGTGTGATGATGGGAATTAATTTAACAAAAAGCTCAAGAACACAAGGTGAAACATAAATAAGATGGAACATTACAGTACAAGAAACAGCTGCTGTAGGAATATTACATCTGTATATTCTCCTCCAATGCTCCTCAAAGCTCTACTGGAATAAGGGAGCCACAGTATCAGTCACGATTAAATACAACTGCAGACGATTCCAGAGTCCTCATATATAGTGTGTAGCTGTCTGAGACAAGACACCGGGGCATTATATTCATTGGAGTGTGAGAGCGCAATCACAATGCAGCCATAAACCTCATGGCCTGGCCCTGTCCTCAAAGCCACAGAGCCATGGCCGGCTGCTGTTTTCCATCACCCTCACCTTCCCGCAGGCCTTGATGGAGGACGGGAACAGCCATGGGGATTGCTGGTTGACATATTGCTGATCCTCCATCCAGCCCTGTGTTACACCAGCTGTCTCCGAACCACCACTATACAGCCACTGTTGCATTCACACACACACACACACACACATCTCCATTTATGCAATGTACAATCCACAACCTCACATGCTCTCAACCTATCTGCATACTGAAAAAACTTAAACCACAATCACACAAGACACAATCATAAAAGTCAAATCAAACAGTTGACATAACAACAAGAAAAGGGCCATGGAGCATATTATTGTTACCAGTAGAACCAGAAAGGGAATGATATCTGTACATAGTTCCACACTTCATAGGCTAATCTTGAGAGAATACTCAACACACGTACAGTATATCATGTTTCATGTTTTGTGTGAACCCCAGGAAGAGTAGCTACTGCTTTTGCAACAGCTAATAGGGATCCTAATAAAATACCAAATACTACACCGGCTCTGATACTCTTCAGATGTGGCAGGACTTGCAAACCATTACGGATTACAAAGGGAAACCCAGCCGAGAGCTGCCCAGTGATGCAAGCCTACCAAACAAGCTAAATTTCGTCTATGCTCGCTTTGAGGCAAGCAACACTGAACCATGCATGAGAGCACCAGCTGCTCTAGATGACTGTGTGATCACGATCTCCATTGTCGATGTGAGTAAGACTTTTAAACAGGCCGCAGGCTCAGCGCATGCTCTGACCAGCTGACAAGTGTCTTCACTGACATTTACAACCTCTCCCTGACCCAGTCTGTAATACCTACATGTTTCAAGCAGACCACCATAGTCCTTGTGCCCAAGACCGCTGTGCCCAAGAACGTGCACCCTTCCACTCTTCCTCCCAACCCCTACCATGTGCCCCATTAAAGCTGTTACAGGTGAAATGAGGCGACAGATTTGAGAAATTAAACCATGACAGAAATGATAGTCTGCAATTAATTAAACATTTTCCCTGGCAAAGGAGAAGTCTAAATTACACATTTTTCTGTCATAGTGAGAGGCTGTACGAAACTGTTATTTCCCCAGAGACTGCCTGTTGCCTATGCCGCAGATCTGCTTGTCTGAGAGCGAAATACTCACTGTGAGGCTGTGGAAATGAAGCGGCACTAATGTTCTCTCCCTCGGCTGTGTGTGTGGACATTACACTCATCACTGTGTGTCTGTATGTGTGTGTGTGTCTGTGTGCTTCTCTTGTTAGGACATGCATGCTTCAGCCGGTCCACCTCGGAACTGGAAGGGCATTGCAATCGCCATGATGGTGATCGTTGGTGTTCTATCACTGGTCAGCCTTTCAGTCATCATGCTCACACCTGGTAAGATGAAACACATAATGGGAGAGGGAAGAGAAGGAATGGGGGAGGGAAGAGAAGGAATGGGGAGAAAAATACAAATGTAGAGAAACAAATAGAGAAAAAGAATGCAGGAGGGTGAGAAGGAGAATAAAGGCAAGGAGGGGTGAAGGGGGTGAGTGAGAAGGAGGCTTGAAGAACAGAGAGAGAGAAAGAGAGAGAGGGACGGAGAGAAGGAGAGAGGATGCAGTGGGAGGAGTGAGAACAGAGACTCTCCATCAGATAAACATATCAACAATGACATTCACAATTTGACAAAACAAATCAACACTGACAAATACAAAATTCCCCTGCAATGAAAAGAGACTCAGACAAAAGACGAGACTCCAGTGCTATGCTAAGAACAAGCTGAGCCGCCGCAGCACCAGCTGTGCCTTGGCTCTGTGTGAATAGAGGAAGCCTCTTGTTCATTCCGGGTGGAAATGACAAGTGGAGTGTTTTTGCCCATTTGTTTTCTCCCACTTTCTCATTTCTCTTGCTTTCTCTCTTTCTCTGGAAGATGACTCTCACCTGTTTCTGCGATCCCGTCTCACCATGGATGATCTGGAAAGTGAGAAGTATACAGTTCACGACCCCTGTGTGACCTGGTTGGATGGTAAGAGCCTTGATACCCTAAAGCGGGGGAACGAGATAGAACATGTATAGGGAAGCCAAGGCAAGCTCCCATTCATGTTATATTGAGTGAACCAACCAAAAGGTAACCATTTCCCTTCGGCCTGTGTTGTCCCTTCCAGAGAATGAGGTTGCGCTCAGAACCAGAGAGGGTCATGTCCTGTCCTACAGCCTCCACTCCAACATCACAGCTACCCTGCTGGACAACAGCTCTTTAGTGAGTAACGGCCGTAACGGCCCTGCAGGAGAGGAGCTGTATTCCACTATTGATCGGCTCATATACGGAGTCAACCAGGCAAATTCAATAGAGACTGAGTGGTCCTCCCAGATGGAGAAAGAACTATAGAACGACTGTTAAACCAGTAGAGAGCAGTAGTAACTATACAGTTATATAGATATGCAGTGACAGTTTAAGCTCTTTTGGGTCTATTTGGTTCCCTCTCTGTTCATTTGAAGCCTTCAACATACGGCTTCAAAGAGATTTTTCAAGCAAGAGCCTCACTTTGAACAACACCGCCTGGCTCTGTGCGACACTGACAGACTTATGTGGGTCATTGCCTAGGAGCTAAGCAGGGTTCTGTTGTCAAGATGGGGAGATGCTGTCTCCTCTCCGGCTCTCGCCAGATTCTCACTTGGTGTATCATCTCTGTTGCCATGTTAATCCCACACTGTAGCTGTAAGCCTACAACAGTAATTAGCATTCTGCTCATGATATATGCAGACCTACTATAACTATGGCCATGGCTTCCCAAGTGCAGTCCTATCTCTGACATTATCTACAACTACTTAGCTCCAGGGATGTTGTTCTTGAAGGTTAAGTCTCATATTAGATCTAGGGATGTTGTTGACATGTTTATCTTACCATGTTTTCTACAGGATTTGACTTACACAAAGTTCCATGTGTCTGCAGACAAGAGGTTTGTCCTGTTGGCATACAACATTCAACCGGTGAGTGACTCTGGTTATGACCAAATAAAATGCTCAGAAGAACCATCTTTTTACAGTGTAAATCTTTATCAATAATCATACTCACTGTCAAAGCAATTCTCCAAAGACACCAAAGATTATTTGATTGCAACAAGGGTTTCACACTCGCTTTCATTGAACACATTAGTTTTACACAGCAACGCCACAAACTGATTCCAGACCATCAGAGAAAATCAATTGAGTCAAATCTGTTTCCGTTTGCGACTAATGACAGGTCTATTTTCCCAACTGCATTGTGACTGTAGTACAATGATGCCATGCATTCTAATCCAGCCTTTAGAGTAAATCCCCTTATGAAACAGTTAGAGAGAGAGAGAGAGAAAGATGGAGGGAGAGAGAGAGAGAGAGAGAGAGAAAGATGGAGGGAGAGGGAGGGAGAGAGAGAGAAATATGGAGAGGGAGAGGGAGAGAGAGAAATATGGGGAGGGAGGGAGGGAGGGAGGGAGGGAGGGAGGGAGGGAGAAATATGGAGAGGGAGAGCGAGAGAAATATGGGGAGGGAGAGGGAGGGAGAGAGATATGGAGAGGGAGAGAGAAATAGGGAGAGGGAGGGAGAGAGAAATATGGAGAGGGAGAGGGAGAAATATGGAGAGGGAGAGAGAGAGAGAGGGAGGGAGAGAGAGAGAAATATGGAGAGGGAGGGAGAGAGAAATATGGAGAGGGAGAGGGAGAAATATGGAGAGGGAGAGGGAGAAATATGGAGAGGGAGAGGGAGAAATATGGAGAGGGAGAGGGAGAAATATGGAGAGGGAGAGGGAGAAATATGGAGAGGGAGAGGGAGAAATATGGAGAGGGAGAGGGAGAAATATGGAGAGGGAGAGGGAGAAATATGGAGAGGGAGAAATATGGAGAGGGAGAGGGAGAAATATGGAGAGGGAGAGAGAGAAATATGGAGAGGGAGAGAGAGAAATATGGAGAGGGAGAGAGAGAAATATGGAGAGGGAGAGAGAGAAATATGGAGAGGGAGAGAGAGAAATATGGAGAGGGAGAGAGAGAGGGAGGGAGAGAGAAAGAGGGAGAGGGAGGGAGAGAGAAATAGGGAGAGAGAAATATGGAGAGGGAGAGGGAGGGAGAGAGAAATATGGAGAGGGAGAAATATGGAGAGAGAAAGGGAAACTAGTGATGCTGCTACAGTACTGCAGCAGTCTGTTGCTCTACATGCTATTCAAACAACAGCCACTAGTGAAATTACTGGCAATCTTCAGACTGGGTAAATTTTTTTTATTTTTTTTATTTTACCTTTATTTAACCAGGCAAGTCAGTTAAGAACACATTCTTATTTTCAATGACGGCCTGGGAACAGTGGGTTAACTGCCTGTTCAGGGGCAGAACAACAGATTTGTACCTTGTCAGCTCGGGGGTTTGAACTCACAACCTTCCGGTTACTAGCCCAATGCTCTAACCACTAGGCTACGGGGTGTAGAAGGATGGAGGGTATGAATGGCTGAGAGAGCGTTTGATGTAGATAGCAGGGCAGGGGGAGGGAGAGATAGCGTGGTAAAGTTGGAGCTGCATGCGGTAATGAAATCGCCCTGCGGGGAAAGTAAAGGAGAAGCTTATGAGAGCCTAATGTCTAATGCACACTTGCAGGTGGTTTGAGGCAAACTCCAGCATAACAAGCACCTCTAACAACACATGCATTTTCCCATTTCTCTCTTTGCCTTATGATAGCATTCTCTGTCTCCCCAACTGACCTACTCCTTCTGTAAATAACCTTTTGCTTAATACATAGTTTCCTGTTTCCCCAAAGGAGTGAGCAAATGGTGTAATATACAGGTAATGGGAGAGGAGGAAAAAATGATTAGGAAAAAAATAAGCCCTCAGCACAATTTTTGCCTTATTAAAAATTCCTGTCAAAACAGCCGGGCTGTTCTGACTGTATACAATCTGCTCTCTCTCCCTTATCCTTTCCCTCCCTCTTCCCCTCTCTCTCCCTTATCCTCTCTCTCCCTCTTCCCCTCTCTCTTATCCTCTTCCCCTCTCTCTCCCTTACCCTCTCTCTCCCTCTTCCCCTCTCTCTTATCCTCTCTCCCCCTCTCTCGTTCTCTTTTTCTTCTAGGATCTGTTCTCCTCATTTAGTAGTTGATCAGATTAGCACTGTTGTAAAATGGGGAAGCAAAAACACAAGTATAATTTTTTGCACGTTAATATTGCTTTTTAGATGGTGTGTATGTATATCTTTTACCTTTATTTAACTAGGCAAGTCAGTTAAGAACAAATTCTTACTTACAATGACGGCCTACCCTGGCCAAACCCAGACTACGCTGGGCCAATTGTGCGCTGCCCTATGGGACTCCCAATCATGGCCGGTTGTGATACAGCCTGGATTCGAACAAGGGTCTGTAGTGACGCCTTTAGCACTGAGAAGCAGTGCCTTGGACCGATGCACCTCTCGAGAGATATAGATAGCAGAGCTCATTCAGTCTGATTAAACGATCTAGTAACTGATGATCTTCAGTACATGCATCAGTACATGCGTCAGTACATGCTTCATATATATGAATCAATAGGTTTTAGCGCTACAGTACCTGTGTGTTGGTTTGTCTACAATTCTCTGTTTGCATTTTTACTGTTGCATCAGCAGGATGTTCCATCCCCATCTATATGCACAGAGTTTGAGTGAGTAAATGTATGCACACTTGTATGTCACCTGGCTACATGTGCAATTTTATGTTTGTGAACAGTGTGGTGTCTGTGGTGGATGTGCGGGGTTATACCTTCAGTCTTTCTCTATCTTTTGCTCTCTTTCTGCTTTGCTTCTCTCTCACTCCCTCAAGTCTTTCTATCTATCTATAACTCACTTTTTTCTCTCTATCTCTGGGGTTTTTCTGCTGACTGAAGCAGTATGCAGCAAGCACCGGCTTTCTTATTGGGGAGAGGATCTGTATGCCGCTGAGAATGGCAAAGTGAGAGAGAGGGACAGAGAGAATAGAGAGACAGACGCAGTAGAGATAGGGGATAAAAACATGTGAAACGCACCAGTTGCCCTTAGATCATCCTGTCCAATGGAAGTCAATCAGAAGGGGTGTAAAAGAATCAGGAGGATGGATGCTTAGAGAAGAGGGCTGCAGTGGTGGGAAATGGAGAGGGCTGCAGTGGTGGGAAATGGAGAGGGCTGCAGTGGTGGGAAATGGATTAGTGGGCTGTTTGTTAAGTTGAAAGGCTTCTCCCCTGGATTTCATATTAGCTAGATGTAGCTGGTGGGGCTTTGGGGGAGATTTGTGCCTAGTGGATGGAAATACATTTATTTTGAAAGGGGGGGATATAGTTAGGAGTAGGGATGGTGGGGGCTGCATATGGGAGAGAACAGCGTTCCTATGTAGCAGAGGGGTTAAATTGCTCCTTAAAATCATCAATAGTCAGACAAATTGGTTTTGTGTGTGATTAGATGTAGGTTCTTAATTTGATCCAGTATGCTATGGCAGGAAAATAAAAACAGGAAATGTGAATTCGTAAACTTCAGAAGACGTTTTAAACCTCAAATACACTACAGGTTTTAAAATTCCGAACAGGATGATCAAATGAAGATCCTACATCAGTAGTTAGACTAATTAGGCGTGTGCATATGCATGTGTGCGTCAGTGCTTATGAGAGTTATTCCCTTTGTTTTACCCAAAAAGAGGGGAAGGAGAGGAAGGATGGAGATGAGGAAATGCAACAGGAGTTAGACAGGTGGAAACTGCCAAGAGAGAAAATGTGATGTGGTTGTCTCACCTAGCTATCTTAAGATGAATGCACTAATTCTAAGTTGCTCAGGATAAGAGTGTCTGCTAAATGACTAAAATATAATGTAAATGTAAGACTGTGCAATTTAGAGAGAAGGGAAAAGAAAATGGAGAGTTGAGTCTGCTCTGCAGTTACAGACAACTAGGTGCTGGTATAACATATAGCCGTGGCCAAAAGTTTTGAGAATGACACAAATTAAAAATTTTAACAAAGTCTGCTGCCTCAGTTTGTATGATGTCAATTTGCATATACTCCAGAATGTTATGAAGAGTGATCAGATGAATTGCAATTAATTGCAAAGTTCCTCTCTGCCATGCAAATGAACTGAATCCCCCCAAAACATTTCTACTGCATTTCAGCCCTGCCACAAAAGGACCAGCTGATATCATGTCAGTGATTCTCTCGTTAACACAGGTGTGAGTGTTGACGAGGACAAGGCTGGCGATCACTCTGTCATGCTGATTGAGTTTGAATAACAGACTGGAAGCTTCAAAAGGAGGGTGGTGCTTGGAATCATTGTTCTTCCTCTGTCAAACATGGGTACCTGCAAGGAAACACGTGCCGTCATCATTGCTTTGCACAAAAAGGGCTTCACAAGCAAGGATATTGCTGCCAGTAAGACTGCACCTAAATCAACCTCTTATCAGATCATCAGGAACTTCAAGGAGAGTAGTTAAATTGTTGTGAAGAAGGCTTCAGAGCGCCCAAGAAAGTCAAGCAAGCGCCAGGACCGTCTCCTAAAGTTGATTCAGCTGCGGGATCGGGGCACCACCAGTACAGAGCTTGCTCAGGATTGGCAGCAGGCAGGTGTGAGTGCATCTACACGCACAGTGAGGTGAAGACTTTTAGAGGATGGCCTGGTGTCAAGAAGGGCAGCAAAGAAGCCACTTCTCTCCAGGAAAAACATCAGGGACAGACTGATATTCTGCAAAAAGGTACAGGGATTGGACTGCTGAGGACTGGGGTAAAGCCATTTTCTCTGATAAATCCCCTTTCCGATTGTTTGGGGCATCCAGAAAAAAGCTTGTCCGGAGAAGACAAGGTGAGCGCTACCATCAGTCCTGTGTAATGCTAACAGTAAAGCATCCTGAGACCATTCATGTGTGGGGTTGCTTCTCAGCCAAGGGAGTGAGCTCACTCACAATTTTGCCTAAGAACACAGCCATGACTAAATAATGGTACCAACACATCCTCCGAGAGCAACTTCTCCCAACCACCCAGGAACAGTTTGCCATAAGGCAAAAGTGATAACTAACTCAATATTTTGTGTCCATGGCCAGGAAACTCCCCAGACCTTAATCCCATTGACAACTTGCGGTCAATCCTCAAGAGGCGGATGGACAAACAAAACCCCACAAATTCGGACAAACTCCAAGCATTGATTATGCAAGAATGGGCTGCCATCAGTCAGGATGTGGCCCAGAAGTTAATTGACAGCATGCCAGGGCGGATTGCAGAGATCTTGAAAAAGAAGGGTCAACACTGAAAATATTGACTCTTTGCATCAACTTCATGTAATTGTCAATAAAAGCCTTTGACACTTACGAAATGCTTGTAATTATACTTCAGTATTCCATAGTAACATCTGACAAAAATATCTAAAGACACTGAGGCAGCAGACTTTGTGAAAATTGATATTTGTGTCATTCTCAACTTTTGGCCATGACTGTACAGCATGTTGAGGCACTACCTGAGAGAAATGTATGTTTTGCACAAAAAATGGACTGGGGGAAGAACTCTATCCTTATTTATGGTGTGTACTGCAGCACAACAATACCTATCAATATCTCACCTCGTACAAGTACGGTTGTATCTCCATTGCTGTCCCATTGTCGCCATGTCCCACGTGAGCACACACACTCTGGTCTGTTTACAGCGTGGCTCCTCCATTTGGAGTTGGGGATATACAGTGGGGCAAAAAAGTATTTAGTCAACCACCAATTGTGCAAGTTCTCCCACTTAAAAAGATGAGAGGCCTGTAATTTTCATCATAGGTACACTTCAACTATGACAGACAAAATGAGAAAAACATTTTTTCCAGAAAATCACATTGTAGGATTTTTAATGAATTTATTTGCAAATTATGGTGGAAAATACAATTGGTGGCTGACTAAATACTTTTTTGCCCCACTGTAGTAATGGGGGGGAGACAAGCAGAGAACCTGGTGGAACAATGGGGAAGGATTTATTACTCCACATTAGAATTAATTCCCTCTCTCTCTCTTAGACACACACAAGGTTGAGCAGATGTAGGATCTTAATTTGATCACCCTTTTGTTGCTGAGAATTTTCCTTCACAGCAGGACATGCAAACTTGTAGTGTATTTGAGTTTTAAAAGGCCATGCAGACACTCATACACACCCACTCACACAAATTGTAGCACACATGCATGTATGCTACACACACCCTCACACATGCACACACACACATGCATGCACACACACGCACACACGAATAACAGTCAACTCCGCTGGCTCAGACCCTCCGGGGCCTCCCACTCCAATTTCTATTCTGGTTAGTGCCAGTTTGCGCTGTTCTGTGAAGGGAGTAGTACACAGCGTTGTAAGAGATCTTCAGTTTCTTGGCAATTGGAATGGAATAGCCTTCATTTCTCAGAACAAGAATAGACTGACGAGTTTCAGAAGAAAGACCTTTGTTTCTGGCCATTTTGAGCCTGTAATCGAACCCACAAATGCTGATGCTCCAGATACTCAACTAGTCTAAAGAAGGCCAGTTTTATTGCTTCTTTAATTAGAACAACAGTTTTCAGCTGTGCTAACATAATTGCAAAGGGGTTTTTCTAATGATCAATTAGCCTTTTAAAATGATAGACTTGGATTAGCTAACACAACGTGCCATTGGAACACAGGAG
Organism: Oncorhynchus kisutch; assembly: GCF_002021735.2. Lineage (NCBI taxonomy): Eukaryota > Metazoa > Chordata > Actinopteri > Salmoniformes > Salmonidae > Oncorhynchus > Oncorhynchus kisutch. Next base: position 69,371,358 of record NC_034190.2, on the reverse strand, counting down.
TGATGGTTGCTGATAATGAGCCTCTGTAGATATTCTCTATAAAACAAAGACATTTCTAAGTGACCCCAAACTTTTGAACGGTAGTGTATTTTACCCCCTTTTTTCCCCTGATTTCGTGATATCCAATTGCGTTCCAATCTCATCGCTACAACTCCCCAACAGGCTCGGGAGAGGCGAAGGTCAAGTCATGCGTCCTCCGAAACATGACCCGCCAAACAGTGCTTCTTAACAGCCGCCTGCTTCACCCGGAAGCCAGCTGCACCAATGTGACAGAGGAAACACCGCTGTGTGACCCCCCCCCCCCCCCTGCCAAACACTCCCAAACCCGGACAATGCTAGGCCAATTGTGCATCGCCCTATGGGACTCTCAGTCACGGCCGGTTGTCACACAGCTTGGGATCAAACCCGGGTCTTTAGTGACGCCTCAAGCATTGCGATGCAGTTAGACCACTGCTTTAGACCACTGCGACACTCTGGAGGCCCCCCGAGTATTGATTTCTTAAGGAGGGGAGCGACTCTTGCCATTTTGAAGCCAGAGGGGATAGAGCCAGTGTTCAGGGATGAGTTGATGAGGGAAAATGGAGGAGGTTGTCGGGCGGCAGTAGTCGCAGGATTTCATCTGGAGAGAGGGGAAAAAGAGGTCAAGGCGTAGGGGAGTTCTGTGTAAGTGGGACCAGTGGACCCAATAGACTGAGTGAATGAGGAGTGGATGTCTTCAACCTTCTTTTCAAAGTTGTTGACAAAGTTGTCCGCAGAAAGGGAGGAGGGGGGGTGGAGGATTAAGGTGGAAAAGCGCTTCCTAGGGTTAGAGCAAAATATTTACATTTATAGTGATAGAATGTGGCTTTAGCAGCGGATACAGAGGAAGAGAAGGTAGAGAGGAGGGAGTGAAAGGATAATAGGTCTTCCAGAAGTTTAGTTTTCCTCCCTTTTCGCTCAGCTGCCCACAGCCCTGTTCTGCAATGAGTCACTCAGCTACGGAGAAGGAGGGTAGGGATGACCCAGCCAGGAGGAAAATGGACAGTGCTAGTCATAGTATGCGGAAAGGGAGGAGAGTAGGGTCGAAGAGGCAGAATCAGGAGACATGAGGGAGAAGGATTTAGCAGAAGGGAGAGCTGATGGAATAGAAGAGAAGAGAGTAGTGGGAGAGAGAGAGTGAAGATTGTGAAGGCGCATGACCATCTGGTTAGGGCCTGAGCGGCTAGGGAGGTTGAAGTCTCCAAGAAGGAAGAGTGGTGAGCCATCATCAGGAAATTAGCTTATCAAGGTGTCAAGCTCATTGAGGAGGTCTCTAAGGGCACCTGGTGGGCAATAGATGATAACAGTGTTAAGCTTGAGTGGACAAGTGACAGTGAAAGCATGAAATTGAAATGAGGAAATGGACTGGTGAGAGAGGGATAAAAGAGAAAATCTCCACTTAGGAGAAATGAGTAGCCCTGTGCCACTGGTGCGATGACCAGATGCTCTTGGACTATGAGAGAAAACATAGTCAGAAAACACAACTATCTGCAAGTCATGAGCAGTCAGCAGTTCACACACCAAGTAGTCTACTGGGAAGACGGCAGCACTTAGAGTAGATGGCCCTAGTTAGCAAAAAGACAGTACTAGACAGATTAAGTAAAAAATTATAGAATGTCCTCTATAGAATGTCTCTCACACACACACACACACACACACACACACACACACACACACACACACACACACACACACACACACACACACACACACACAAAGAGTTAGTTTACACTTCAAATCCAATTTTATTAGTCACATCCGCTGAATACAAGAGGTGTAGACCTTACAGTGAAGTGCTTACTTATGAGCCCCTAACCAATAGTGCAGTTTAAAAAAATACTTTCAGGGCACGCTCATTGATTTGGGTCTACTTTTCGACATGCCTAGCTGACCACTGGTCAAGCTGAGTTGCCACTCTCAATCTTTCTCAATTGGAGGGATATTGGCTGTAATGATGTTACTTAGTGAGGATGTCTTTCTCTGTCCCCCTTTTCTCTCTCATCCTCACATGACATCATGCCTCTAATGTCTCCTGTTCTCTGTTAGTATAGACTGGGTTATCAATGTCTGCGCTGTTCGATTGGATAATCAGAACTGAAGTTTGTGATGATGCAATGCGATTGATGGAATTGCTGACCTGGTTTCATGGACTAGCCACTGACTTCCAATTGTTGTTAATGTGCATATTTAGATTGTCTTATGGTCTAACTGTACATTTAATGATGGTTTTTCAGGGCTGTGTGTGTGTGTGTGTGTGTGTGTGTGTGTGTGTGTGTGTGTGTGTGTTTGTGTAACTCTGGGACCAATGTGCCCATCATCTCCTTCACTTCTTCCAGATTTTCTCTCAGTCCTTCACAGCCTCTTATGCCATCTACAATGTGGCTAAAGGGTAGGTACAGTAGAGCCATGAATGCTAATGCATGGGCTGCACTAGGCATGTGCATTGCTGATGCAATTGGGCCCTGGCCTCGACTGGCCAAGCACCACCAAATGTGTATTTCTTTCATCTGAATAAACTTAATCTGTTATGTCAGACATCCATTACTCTTATACAGTAATTGTCCTCTCTGGCTGGTCAACATCAATTCTAGGTTTACTATCAGAGATTCCTATCTGCTGGCCCACCAGTGAGGAAGGGCGCTCCTGTGTCTGTCGATTTGAAGCTTGGGCCTTGGGTCTACAGTATGAGGAGCACTAATGCCAATTAAAGGAATTCAGAATGACCTGCTCTCCAACAAAATATGAAATGCCTGGGAATGTGTTGTCGCAATATGTCTGCCTGTTTTTAAGAGGATAAGAGTGTTGTTTCAATGGATTGAAAGAGGTCTTATTCCATTGCATGACTGACCTCCGTCTGTTTGGTTTTAGCATTTGCATCGTGTCTTTTTTACGACATCTCTCAAGTGCTTACAAACAAGCATGGACAGATCTTCTCTCTACATTTTTTTGTGTGGCTTTAGAGGCCAGTCGAATCCTAATTGAGGGACTGTGTCTGTGTGTGTGTCTGTGTGTGTCCCAGGGTTCTGTTGGAGCTTAACCCTCCAGCGGGGGAGAAGGCATTGATACAGTATGCAGCCTGGGGACTGCAGGGGAACCAGCTGGTAAGGCAGCTGCTCTCATTTTTTTATTTTTTTTATTTCGCCTTTATTTAACCAGGTAGGCTAGTTGAGAACAAGTTATCATTTACAACTGCGACCTGGCCAAGATAAAGCAAAGCAGTGTGAACGGACAACAATACAGAGTGACACATGGAGTAAATAATAAACAAGTCAATAACACAGTAGAAAAAAAGAAAAAAAAGAGTCTATATCCATTGTGTGCAAAAGGCATGAGGAGGAAGGCAAATAATTACATTTTAGCAGATTAACACTGGAGTGATAAATGATCAGATGGTCATGTGCAGGAAGAGATACTGGTGTGCAAAAGAGCAGAAAAGTAAATAAATAAAAACAGTATGGGGATGAGGTAGGTAAATTGGGTGGGCTATTTACCGATGGACTATGTACAGCTGCAGCATTCACTCATAGACACACACACACCTTTACTCACTCATCCTGCATTCCACCTCAATATCTGGTGGGCTAGAAATGCATTTGAGACCACAAATCTATAACGCCTTTATTCAGCGGTGGTTAATATTTGAGTTCTAAGGATTTTTTTCTGTGATTTATTTCACAGTGTTTGTTTTAGATTAATATTGGATTATGTGTTTTGAATGTAAAGTGTTTTTCAGTGCAATGTTTGTGTTCAACTAACAATGAAAATCTTTCAGTGGAAAGTTGAGATGTATTGACTTGTGACTTAGCTGGCTGATGCATTCCCACTTGGAGCCAATCAGACATTTGATTGGGCCAGCCAACACTGAGCACGGTGTGCCTTGCTTTGCTAATGGATTAGTGCTGTTTCTGTTGCTGCCAGGCCTATGTGTTTGAAGGCGATATCTATTACCAGACAGAAGTGACCAGTAAACCTCTCCGCCTCACAGCTACAGGCAGAGCGGGGCTGGTGGTCAACGGGCTGAGTGACTGGATTTATGAGGGTAAGAGATACTCTAACCCTTCCTCTATCACGATGACATAGACACTGATTGGTTGGTTAAATTGGATTTTCCATATTGAAAGCTGTTCCCTGAGATGAATGACATTGCAGATAGTATATGGCTTTGATACATGTTTTGCACTATTTTCAATGTGTAACAATTGGACTTCCATGAGTAACATGTGTATTTGAAATAGTTTTGACACATGATTGCTTTGTTCATCTGTAAAATTGTTTATAGAGGAAGTGCTCTTGACTTTCTCTGCCAACTGGTGGTCGAAAGATGGAGCTCGCTTGGCATACCTCACCATCAACAACTCTGCCACACCGCTAATGGAGATACCTCACTTCTTAGGTGGGGTCTATCCCTCCAATGTGTTCTTTCCTTACCCCAAGGTAAACGACACTGATCTCATATGATAAAATGTATGAATGCTCTGATTATGTTCTCTCAGCCTGTCATGTTATCTAACGAATCTAATACTCTGATCCTATATGTGTGTGTGTACAGGCTGGCTCCACCATCCCCACTGTCAGTCTGTTTGTGGTGAATCTCTATGGTCCAGCTCACAATCTAGAGATGATCCCTCCAGACTCTGTCAGGGCCAGGTACTACATCCAAAATTTAACCAACTGACATCGTCATTAATGTTTTTATCTGTTCTAATGGGAAATTTAAGATGAATATTAATTTAATATTGAGTTAAGTGATTAAAACAATGTATTATACTTTTCTGTCACGCCCTGACCTTAGAGAGCAGTTTTATTTCTCTATTTGGTTAGGTCGGGGTGTAATTTGGTGTGGGCAATCTGTTTGTTTCTATGTTTTGGCCGGGTATGGTTCTCAAACAGGGACAGCTGTCTATCGTTGTCTCTGATTGGGAATCATACTTAGGCAACCTTTTTTCCTGTTGGTAGTTGTGGGTAGTTGTCTTCGTTTGTGCATGTATAGCCTTACGGAGCTTCACGTTCGTTTTTGTTGTATTATTGTTTTGTTGGCGACATTTGCAAATTAAGAAAAATGTACGCTCACCACGCTGCACCTTGGTCCATTCCATACGACGATCGTGACATTTTCCTTTCTGTAATACACATGATTCTGTTTGTGCAAGGTTGATGGTCACTAGACTTGAATTCTAGATTTGAATCTTAGACTCCTATCTGCTGATGATATTGGCGCCAGTCTAAAAGGCTCTGCAGCATTTACGGTGATACGGCCTCTGCAAAAGTGTCACGATCGTCGTACGAACTGGAAATCTACTCAGACCAACGTGCAGCGTGATTTGGGTTCCTCATGTTTAATAAAGGAAACTCACAAAAAAACAGCAACCGAAACGTGAAGTCATGGAGTGCTCACAGGCAACTACACGCAAACAAGATCCCACAAAAACCAGTGGGGAAATGGTTACCTAAATATGATCCCCAATCAGAGACAACGATAAACAGCTGCCTCTGATTGGGAACCATACCAGGCCAACATAGAAATAAATGCACTAGATCACCCACCCTAGTCACACCCGACCTAACCAAAATAGAGAATAAAAATGCTCTCTATGGTCAGGGCGTGACAAAAAGTCAGGGCATTCATGCTTCTTGAGTTTCCTGTAGCAGAGCAGCGCTGTTGTGAAGGAAGTTGTCAAGGAAGGGAGTTTGTGTTTATACAGGACCTCCTGAACCCACCTACTCTCAACCAATTATGTTAATGCAGCGCTTCAAGAAGTTATATAGAGCCCTCCGCATTGTTACAAAATTTGGGAGGCGCACAGCGATGCGGTACAGAGCTGGATTTGGCATCTGCATGCCCCCGGATGCTCCACAATTGCGTCACACCCTCCACACAGAGCCTCCGACCACATTTGTGGATCAAGCCTACATTGGCTTTAAAGGAGCCAGTTCAGAGGATACACTGGTTATTATTGTATTGTGTGAGACTGTGTGGTTCAGTACCTTGTGTTATGTCTTTTGTTATGTGTTTACAGATTAGGATTTAATAAGGGCATGCTCAGAGACGGCTCGTTATGTTTCTATGCTCCCATGCTGGAGGTTGTCTCCCTGTTGCAACTTGTATTAAACCAGATTTATTTCTGATTGCCTTTACCAACGACTGCTTTCCTATTTGTTTCACCTAGAAAATCCCCTTTACATCTGTGTTGTGCCATCCAAGAGACTTTCTCTTTCTGTCTGTTTCCCTAAATGTCTCCCTAGAGACCGCTACATCTCCATGGTGACATGGATCAGCAGTACTCAGTTGGCGGTACGTTGGTTGAACCGGGCCCAGAACCAATCAGAGCTCTGTGTGTGTGAGGCCACCACTGGGGCATGCTCAAAGGTGAGAGGTGAAAGGTTACTCCACAGTAATCCAATGGGTGGTTGTCCTGACCCTTCTCTCTGCCATTCATTAATTTTATAGCATTTCCATCCCATAAGCTATACACTGGGGTGTTTGGATTGATTTCCTTAAAGGAAAACTCCACCACAATTTTTTGGGGGGTATTTGTTTAATTAGTCAATTGTTGACATAGTCCCAAAATGTTTTGCCTGTCAGCACTCAACTTTTCAACATATGTCACTTTTAAAAAAATACAGAAATCATCCACGTATGATGCAAAACACAGCATCATATGATGCTAATTGCTTTCTGTATTTTGAAACTGGCATAGCTTGAACACTAGATTGCTGACAAGGAGAACATTTTGGGACTAATGAAACAAATACCAACCTTTTTCCTTTAAGATGTCATATTCTCTCCCTTCCAGCTTAAATAAGGTCAATTATACTGCTTGTGATACATTTCCAATGATTCGCTGCAGCATTTATTTGCCATCTCTCTCCAGCCAGTCCTTATGGATTCATTATATAATATTAACTTTGGCTGTTTAATTATGCTGAAACGTTTTCTTTATTTCGTATCTCCATATCAAATCCACAGAAACACACAATGGTCATGGACTTAATGCAAAACCAACGACAGGTAGGCATTTCTCATTTCATAAAAGCTGCTACTAATTGAAACTGGTATACTGACCCAGTCTTATTGGCCTGTGATATTTCCTGGATTGGTATTGTTGACCATGCCTGTCTCATTTGTCCAACAGGAGGTGCCATTGTTTTCATCTGATGGCTCTTGGTTTTATTTGACGTTGCCAGCCAAGCAGGGTGCCCGGGGGGAGTTCCGCCACATTGCCAGTCTGCCAGCCCAGGTCAGTGTGAGGGCACTCAAACGTTTATACCCCTGTGTCATCCTCCAATGGTTTAATGCCAGACTGCTTGTTAAATCTTCAATAGGGTCAGGGTTTGCCTGGCTACCCAAACTCCTTACTCTGCCACGCCCACTGACGTTTGTTTCTTCTCTACAACGAGTGTGGATACAAGTACCTCCCTAACAATTTCTAGAACACAAACATATTATATTTTCTACTTTTTACCCCATTATTTCCCCAATTTCGTGATATCCAATTGGTAGTTAGTCTAATCCCATCGCTGCAACTCGGGAGAGGCGAATGTCGAGAGCCATGTATCCTCCGAAACACAACCCTGCCAAGCCGCACAACTTCTAGACACACCGCTTGCTTAACCCGGAAGCCACTGTCCAACTGGCGACTGTGTCAGCATGCATTCGCCCGGCCCGCCACAGGAGTCTCTAGAGCGCGATGGGACAAGGACATGCCAGCCAGCCAAACCCTTCCCTAACCTGGACTACGCTGGGCCAATTGTGCTCCGCCTCATGAGTCTCTCAGTCATGGCCGCATGAGACACAGCATGATCAAACCCGGATCTGTAGTGACGCCACTTGCACTTCGAAGCAGTGCCTTAGACTGCTGTGTCACTCTGAAGATATTCTAACCTTTCTGATTAGTCACAGGAACCGATGGGTTGGGCCAGAGCTAGAAACCATGTGAGCGTTTTGAAAATTCGTCATTAGATTTGGTACGTCTGATTAGTTTGTGGTCATGTCATTTTGACGTCACCACAAATGACTTCAACGATGGTAGTCTCAGACTGAAGTATGTAGCGAACATAGAGCAGTGGAAGAATTCAGTTTGATTCATCCGGCAAGGTCAGGGTGGCATAAAACAACATGTGATTATACAGATCTTAATGTCAGAGAGCTGAAGTCTTGGCAGTGATTATTTTAGGTATCTGTAACTGTTTCTGAATAGCTGTTTCCCTGACAATGTTCTTATCTACATCTCCCTCTCTGTATCTGTCGGTTACTCTCTTCACATCTTTTTTTTGTGTTGTTTTAACCCCTTTTTCGTGGTATCCAATTGGTAGTTGCAGTCATCGCTGCAACTCCCGTACGGACTCGGGAGAGGCGAAGGTTGAGAGCCATGCATCCTCCGAAACACGACCCGCCATGCCGCACTGCTTCTTGACACAATGCCCACTTAATTAACCCGGAAGCCAGCCACACCAATGTGTCGGAGGAAACACAGTGCACCTGGTGACCCTGTCAGCATGCATTGCACCTGGCCCGCCACAGGAGTCGCTAGAATGCGATTGGACAAGGACATCCCTGCCAGACAAACCCTTCCCTAACCCAGATGACGCTGGGCCTATTGTGCGCTGCTCCATGGGTCTCCCGTTCGCGGCTGGCTGCAACAGAGCCTGGACTCGAACCAGGATCTCTAGTGGCACAGCTAGCACTGTGATGCAGTACCTTAGACCTCTGTACCACTCGGGAGGCCCTTCACATCTTATTACATCTTTCTCTGGATGACTCTGCATTCCACTGGCAGTCTGTCTGTTTCTGTATTCACCCCCCTCTTTTTCTCTCTCATTCTATGTGACACAGCCTGCCATCCCCCCTGTCCCTCCTCGCTTTCTGACGTCCGGGAACTGGGATGTCACTGTGCTGTGTGCCCTGGATGAGGACAATAGGAAAATGTATGTGAGAGCCTCTGCATGTGATGCTATATAGAGAGCCTCTGCATGTGATGCTATGTGGAGAGCAACTGTGTGTGTTGATATAATTAGCAGAAATGACAAGTAGGCTACTGTTGTAGAACGATGATTTAGACACAAAAACACAAAGGTATTATTGCCTTTTAAAATAACTACCCCTTGATCCTTAACTAAAAGAGGCAATGTAGTATTCACTTAAAAAATATCTGACTTTGCACAGGGCAAGTCAGCTGAAACTGAACAAGACATGATTAGATGGTCATAGACTGAGCAGGGCAGAGTCACAAGTCCTTCATGCTTAGACAAATTGAGTTGTGTGTGTGCGGTGTGTGTGGCAGCATCATCATCATCATCATCATCATCATCACAGAGCATGATGGGAACCGGACGGATGCAGGCAGTCCCAATTGCCCATGTGGTGGCTGGCACGGCCGTTTGCCTCCAAGCAAGACACTCATATAGCACAGCTTTCATACTAATTTTGCTGATTCGACAATGGAGTCAAACTCAAATCACTGGAAAAGTTCTGTAATTCAGCCTTATCGACATTGTCTGAGAATCAACTAATCCCATGAATGTGTTGAGTGAAGTGTGTAAATAAATCAAAGATATCATAGTGTCCATATGGACTAACTAACATATACTATTTATACAAAAGTATGTGGACACCCTTTCAAATGAGTGGATTCAGTTCTTTCAGCCCCGCCTGTTGCTGACAGGTGTATAAACTCTAGCACACAGCCATGCGATCTCCATAGACAAACATTAGCAGTAGAATGGCCTTACTGAAGAGCTCAGTGACTTTCAACGTGGCACCGTCATAGGATGCTACCTTTCCAACAAGTCAATTTGTCAAATTTCTGCCCTGCTAGAGCTGCCCCGGTCAACTGTAAATGCTGTTATTGTGTAGATGTGTGAGCCACACAAGCTCACAGAACGGGACTGCCGAGTGCTGAAGCGCGTAGTGCATAAAAATGGTCTGTCCTCGGTTGCAACACTCACTACCAAGTTTCAAACTGCCTCTGGAAGCAACGTCACCACAATAACTGTTAGTCGGGAGCTTCATGAAATGGGTTTCCGTGGCCGAGCAGCCGCACACAAGCCTAAGATCACTATGCGGAATTCCAAGCATCGGCTGGAGTGGTGTAAAGCTTGCCACCACTGGACTCTGGAACAGTGGAAAGGCGTTCTCTGGAGTGATTAATCACGCTTCACCATCTGGCAGTCCGACAGACAAATCTGGGTTTGGCGGATGCCAGGAGAATTCTACCTGCCCGAATGCATAGTGCTAACTGTAAAGTTTGGTGGAGGAGAAATCATTCTGAGGCTGTTTTTCATGGTTCTCTCTAGGACCCTTGGTTCTAGTGAAGATAAATCTCAACGCTACAGCATACAATGACGTTCTTGACGATTCTGTGCTTCCAACTTTGTGGCAACAGTTTGGGGAAGGCCCTTTCCGGTTTTAGCATGACAATGCCCCGATGCACAAAGCAAGGTCCATACAGAAATGGTTTGTTGAGATCAGTGCGGAATAACTTGACTGTGCCCTGACCTCAACCCCAAAGAACACCTTTGGGATGAATTGGGACGCCGTCTGCGAGCCAGGCCTAATCGCCCAACATCAGTGTCCGACCTCACTAATGTTCTTGTAGCTGAATGGAAGCAAGTTCTATCAGCAATGTTCCACCATCTAGTGGAAAGCCTTCCCAGAAGAGTGGAGGCTGTTATAGTAGCAAAGGGGGACCAACTCGATTGAATGTCTTCTATTGACTGCATCACTTTGTCCTCTCTGTTTGCAGCTACTTCCTCAGCACAGAAGAATCCAGACAGAGCAGACACCTGTACAGGTGAGGCCATCCTGTCAAAACTACTTTACCCAGAATTTCATCCTTCGTAGGCGTGCTTGACTTGACTGATGAAGTAAAATTTAATTTTTTATCTCCCAAATCAAAACATTTTAGTTCCTGAAACATACCTTTTTTTTACTGAATGTAATTTCCAATTTTTAAGATGAAAATATTAGTTTATCAGCCAATGAAACAAAACTATCTATTTCTAATTCAAGTCAAAGGAATGGTGGCTCAACAATTTTCTGGTTTCATGAGAAGGTAGATGATCAGAGAAGTGAAGCGTGAGCTGAAGGGTTAAATTGTGCAGCAGCCGAAGCCGTTCCTCTCGAAGGGCGCTCCAGGCAGACCACCTAACATGTTAATCAGAGGTGACCAAGCCAACGCAGTGGATGGGATGGTGCTGTGCTAGAGGATGAGTCACTGGGACGTAACGACAGCATCTCAAGTGGCACCTTATTCCCTATATTGCCCTACAGTATATAGGGAATAGGGTGCCATTTGGGACACAGACATAAAAACTGATCCACGACCTGTGATTAATGTGCTCAGTCCCCCAGTCATTCGCCTTATGTTTTATATTGTGTTTTTTAATTAGTCTGCTTTTGGCCTCACCAGATGATAGAGTAGAGGGAGAGATTGGTGTCTGGTTTAAAGGTGATTTTCTGTGCATTCTTTTTTGGTACTTCCCTTGGAGAGCGAGAGTTACTGAGAGGCCGGAGATAGTGGTTTTATTTAAATAGTTGCCTTTTTTTCACCCTTGAAGAGTCCTATTCTTGTTTGAGAAGTCAGTCCTATTTGTGTCGAGAAGTCAGTCCTATTTGTGTTGAGAAGTCAGTCCTATTTGTGTTTGAGGAGTCAACTCAGTAATGTATTTTAGCATAGCTATCATTGTATTATTTGTTTAATTAAGGTGTAATTTACAACCTTAATGTATTGATTGGGACAGCCAAATAGTTTCAGACCCAAACCTTCCTCATCCACTATTCTTTAAGGTATGTTTGGTCACTCTGTTGTCTTCCTTTCTTTCAGTGCGGACTTTGAAGGGATCTTCCAACGCCAGTGTCTGACCTGCAACCTTCTAGATGACTGTAGCTTTTTCAAAGCCGTGTTCAGCCCCAATCAGACATATTTCACACTTTATTGCCTAGGTAGGAGCTCTGTACACATGCACTCAAACGCAGGCATGCTCGCACACCACACACCCTACCGCTTGAAATAAAACAGCATTTTAACAATAATCAAACATGTATACTTTTTCTATCGCTGTGGCCCATGTTTCCCTAGGCCCCGGAGTCCCCAAGGTGACAGTACACAACACGAAGGACCCCACCAGTGAGTCTGGTTTGTCTGACTAATCTATTAAACACTCTGAATCTTAATCTTGAACCTTTTCCACTTTTTACCATCAGACACTTTCAACAATAGCCAGTAGAGGGCAACATGGGCAAACGAACATATAATGTAGAACAGTTTCAGACAGTTATTGGAATTCAGAAAGGAGGTGGATAGCTGCATGACCGTGAATAGACTGTGTAAATGTATTTTGTTTGATCACCTTTAGGATACATAGTTCTGGAGGACAACACACCTCTCTCTGAGACCCTAGAAGGGAAGAGACTCCCAGAGACTGTCTTCAAGACACTCGCAGCTGACAACCATGGTAAGTGTGTGAAACCACCCTGGGCCCACACACACACAGAGCAGTCTAAAATTATAATTAGCATTCACTGACATAATTTTACATTCGCTTCAGTCACAAAACAGAGACTGCCTTAGGTTCAAACAGTCACAAAACAGAGACTGCTTTAGGTTCAAACAGTCACAAAACAGAGACTGCTTTGGGTTCAAACAGTCACAAAACAGAGACTGCTTTGGGTTCAAACAGTCACAAAACAGAGACTGCTTTAGGTTCAAACAGTCACAAAACAGAGGCTGCTTTGGGTTCAAACAGTCACAAAACAGAGACTGCTTTGGGTTCAAACAGTCACAAAACAGAGACTGCTTTGGGTTCAAACAGTCACAAAACAGAGACTGCTTTGGGTTCAAACAGTCACAAAACAGAGACTGCTTTGGGTTCAAACAGTCACAAAACAGAGACTGCTTTGGGTTCAAACAGTCACAAAACAGAGACTGCTTTGGGTTCAAACAGTCACAAAACAGAGACTGCTTTGGGTTCAAACAGTCACAAAACAGAGACTGCTTTGGGTTCAAACAGTCACAGAACAGAGGCTGCTTTGGGTTCAAACAGTCACAGAACAGACTGGTTCTGCTTGGCCAGGCATGTAAATAACAAGCCAAATATAGCAGCATATCCATAAAGAAAGTAATTGTTTCATTTAGTGATTAGGTCTCCATGGTAGCGAGAGCATGATTCATACTTTTCCTTTGGGAGGAGAACAAAGTGTGTGCGTGCGCACATGTATGTGTGCTTTGTGTGTGTGTGGGTGTCAACTGTAGGCCTACACATTCTCAATGAGCTACTGTTAACTCATTGTTTAAGTGTCACGCATAGGACTCAGGGGAGCTCATTTACTGGTGCTTTAGTTTGATGCCTACAGGTGTTTCAGGCGGAGAATACTGATGAGCTCTGGTTCAGTGTATATCACTGTATATCTTATCTGAGACTGAGTGTGGGCCCTCTGTTCGTTTTCCTTTTAGATCTACACCTGAAGCTGTCTCTGCCCCAGGGTTATGAAGCCCACCTTCTCCCTCTACTCATCATTGTGTAAGTTATAAACACAGCTGATCAATCGTGTTATAACATGCTTATGCCATTGTATGAAGCCTCTTAATGTGAGCCTATATCAAGGATTCACTTTGACAGTTTTACGGCCTGTTACATAACTTTTAACAGACATTGATTTCCCCATAGTTTACCAGCAGGCTAAACCACGGCTTAGTTGTTTAACCTTTGCCCTTTGCTCAGCTGATCCTGTTCCTCCTGTTGTCATGCAGAGACGGAGTTCCAGGCAGTCAGTCGGTGACGGAGGAGTTTACTATGGGATGGCCTGAGGTGCTCGCCAGCACACATGACATGGCGTTAGCCTGGGTGGATGGAAGAAGTGGGGTCGGCCGGGGGCAGAAGATCAGCAGTGTGGATCCCCGCAAGCTCAGCTCCCTCAGAGTCAAAGATCAACTAGGAGTCGTAGAGTTAGTTTTCTACAGTGTTATTATTGGCCATTACATTTTGTTGACATATTGTAGAAATTATCCATAAATAAATGTATGACCTATTTTGTTTTTTCTCCACAGGTGGTTGATGCAATTGCCTTACATTGACGATCAGCGGATTGCCCTGTATGGCAAGGTTACTATTATGTTTACTATGGCAACAAGTGACCTATATTCTGGCCACGACCACGTGATCACATGAGTTTCAAAAGTATAATGTTGCAAAAGCATATATTATAAAGACTCTCTGTTTAATGGCACTTGTGTCTTTCCCTACAGGCATTTGGTGCTTATTTATCCCTCAAGATGCTAGCTGCGACTGATCAGCTGTTTAAATGTGCAGCCGCTGTGGCTCCCATAACAGATTTCAAACTCTACAGTAAGTGAAGACTATACAATAGTGAAAAAACACACAAGAGCCTATGTTGAAAAGGAAACCATTAAAAGTAATCTATTTTGCTTTCATGTATAGGTGCTGCCTTCTCAGAGAGGTATCTAGGTCTCCCAGCAAAGGAGGAGCACACTTACCTGGTGAGGATCCTCATACCTCGTGTGATCATGCATGGTAGGAAGCATAAGGCAATAGGTTATTGTAAGGGCTTTCTCTCTCTGTTTTGTTTCCTCAGACTGCATCTGTATTGGAAGATGTTCACAAGCTTAAAGACGAGAATTTCCTCTTACTGCATGGGACTGCAGACGGTGAGATTTGGCTATGATTTTAACAGCTAAATTTGTCCCCTTTTTTATCAATATGCAATTCAACTGCTGAACTTATTAATAATAACTTGTATGTGTTTGTTTATGTCTTATGTGTGTGTTTCTTGGCTTTGGGTGACGCAGCACGGGTCCACTTCCAGCACAGTGCAGAGCTCCTGAGCCGCTTGGTGAAGGTGGAGGCCAACTACTCCCTGCAGCTGTACCCAGATGAGGGCCACATCCTGAAGGAGCGGCGCAGCATCCAGCATTCCCAACGGACCTTGGTGCACTACCTCCAGACCTGCCTGAGACACAACCCCCTCCTGGCCTCCATAGAGGAGCCAGATGAGGATGACTGAGTACTCCCACCTCTGACACTGGAGAAACATACTGAGAAGTGACGACTACTCAGTCAGACTACTACTAAACACTAGTCTCTTCCCACAGCCACTGACTAGACACAAGACCACGGGAGTGTGGACCAAGAATATCAGATCATAGCCTACTGTTATCAGTTCACAGCAACTTTGGAAATATACAATTTCTTCCCACCATTGTTTGTACTGTTTGAATTGTGTTGTCCCTGATTGTTTACACTGTGTGGATCCATTATCCAAGAAGTGACCATGGCCAGGCCAAATGTTGATTCTTCTTAAAGTTTACAAAATCGCCTGAACATGCATGTCGTAATGGCTGCATGAAGCGGAGTGGTTTACAATGCATTCTTCTATGTTTCGTTATCCTGCATATCTTAACTTTGCTTAATTTATTACAGCTAAAATCAGCCTGCTACGCTGTTATGTAACACATATATGTTATGGACTTAGTGTCACTTTTAATGTGCCAAATACATGGTATGTTTACAAGTGTATTCACCATGCCAATTCAGAGATGTATCCGGACTTATAGACTGTATGCCTCTTGCATGATTATTTTCAACAGTTCCATGTTGTATTTGGTAACTTTGGATGGATATAATAAGAATGAACAAACCCAAGTAAATATAATATGAAGCACATTTGTTAGAAGTTTATTTCAGTAGTTATGTTTTAGTTTTTTCTTAAATTAATTTCCTTTGATAGTCACGCATACTTTCTTAATGTGTGCTGCAAAAGCTTAACACCTCACTGAAAAGTATACATCTCCCCCAGCAACGTGGACTCCCAATCAAAGTTGTGGAACATCTATGGTGCACTGCATGTAGTCTGTTTGCAATTGAATAGCCAACTTTACATTTTTCATTTTTTTTGTTTTACTAAATCCTTTACGATAAAGAATCAATTCCTTGTTTTACAGAAATATTGTTGTGTGTGTTCCATCACTGGCTGCTTTGGAGAGGAAAGGTGGAGCCTCGGCTAAAGTATCAGAATTGAAATAGTGAATGAATAACTGTCTGTTGTGTCAAGTATAATTTCTTGAACCGGTCTCGTTGGTACCAGGTGTTTTTAACCTAGACCCAATAGATTTGGCAAGAATTGGATAAGTGCAATATGTCCAGTGGTGGAAAAAGTAACCAATTCTCATACTTGAGTAAAAGTATAGACACCTTAATAGAAAGTTACTAAAGTGAAAATCAATCATTCAAATAAAGCCCTTTTTACGTCAGCCGATGTCACAAAGTACTATACAGAAACCCAGCATAAAACCCCAAACAGCAAGCAATGCAGATGTATAAGCACGGTGGCAAGGAAAAACTCCCTAGAAAGGCAAGAACCTAGAAAGAAACCAGGACCTGAGTGGTGGCCAGTCCTCTTCTGGCTGTGCTGGGTGGAGATTATAACAGTACATGGCCAAGAAGTTCAAAGAAGTAAATGTCAGTTGGCTTTTCATAGCCAAGCATTCAGAGTTAGAGATAGCAGGTGCGGTAGAGAGAGTCGAAAAACAGCAGGTCCGGGACAAGGTAGCACGTCCGGTGAACAGGTCAGGGTTCCATCGCCGCAGGCATAACAGTTGAAACTGGAGCAGCAGCACAACTAGGTAGACTGGGGATAGCAAGGAATCATCAGGCCAGGTTGTCCTGAGGCATGGTCCCAGGGCTCAGGTCCTCCGGGAGGGAGAGCTTATAAGACAAGAGAAATACTCCAGATATAACAGACTGACTGACTGTAGCCCCCGACACATGAACTATTGCAGCACAAATACTGGAGGCTGAGACAGGAGGGGTCGGGAGACACTGTGGCCCCGTCCGACGATACCCCCGGACAGGGCCAACCAAGTCAGACAGTAAAATACTACTTCACTAAAAGTATTTGGGATTTAAATATAGTTAAGGATCAAAACTAAATGCAATCGCTAAAATATCCTAAGTATCAAAAGTAAAATATTGCTGATATTTATCAAATTATTTCCGATCTACACCTGTAATTTTTATGGTCATGTCCAGAAACAATTCATTTAAATTGTGTGACAGAATGAAACGGAAATGAGTTCCATCCCAGTCTTCCGTTTGCCTTAGCCAATCGTTTCGAGTGATAGAGACACACGAGGCTCAACTGGCCAATGAGGTTACATTTTCCTGCAACCACCATCCAATCAACGATACGCCTACTTGCGGGCCCGAATCCCTCTTCAACCTTCAGTCGTGCTTTTTCTGTAGGGGCACCTTCAACTAGCTTCGCTGGGCACTGTCTTTCAGAATAAATATATTTTCCCACAGACATCATGTCGTTTCTGGCTACCAGTATCAGCAGGCTAGCGCCAAGACTCCTTCAGTCAAAGGTAAGCCGAGGCAAGGAGCCTCTTCGAAGTAGAGTGGGCGTCAGTGCAAACGTTAATTTGCTAGAAACTATCAAGTAAACTTCAACAACTAGCTAGCCGGCTTGTTCGCTCTCCAGGAAAAATGTCGGTTGTAGTCAAGCGCATTCATGTATGCTAGTTCCTACACATCGCCAGACTGTTTTGAAGCTTACCAACGATGGTCCTCTATCTTTTAAATGCGTTGGAACTACTGTTTCTCGACGTTTTTTAGGTTAGCTGCGAGCTAGCCAGTTGACAGTGACGGATAACGTTAACAGGATATTGATTGTGCAGGAGGTTGACGTTTGACAGCTAACGTTAGTTAGCTATCCCACCTCTCACATGGAAGTTATTTTAAACTGCTTGTTTAGATCATCCAAAATAATGCATAGTCTTATATTAGCTACCTACTGTCAGCAGTGGCAAGTTAATTGGCTGGCTAGCTAACCTGCTCTTCCACTTCCCCTCATTTGACCTTCAGTGCTAACATTTCCATTCATAAGTACATGTCCTAACTATTCGTTTCTGTTGTATTGGCTATCTAGGTTTGTTCATTTCCGGGTGCTGTATTGTTGCCAAGTCTCCATTTATGTCACAATCTACACTGAAAAAAAATATATAAACGCAACTTGTAAAGTATTGGTCCTGTGTTTCATGAGTTTAAAAGATCCCAGAAATGTTCCATATGCACAAAGCTTTTCTCTCAAATTATGTGGACACTTATTTTAAAAAAAATGTATTTACATCCCTGTTAGTGAGAATTTCTACTTTGCCAAGATAATCCATTCAGCGGACAGGTGTGGCATATCAAGAACTTGATTAAACAGCAGGATCATTACATGGGTGCATCTTGTTGGGGGCAATAAAAGACTACTTTAAAAGGTGTTTTTGTCACACAATGCTAAGTTTTGAGGGAGTGTGCAATTGGCATGCTGACTGCAGGAATGTCCACCAGAGCTGTTACTGGAAAATTGAATGTTAATTTCTCTACCATAAGCTGCCTCCAATGTCATTTTAAAATATTCTGCAATACGTCCAACTGTCCTCAAACGCAGACAACATGTATGTTATGTGCAAACAGTTTGCTGATGTCAACGTTGTGAATAGAGTGCCCCATGGTGGCGGTGTGGTTATGGTATGGGCAGGCATAAGTTACTGCCAATGAACACAATTGCAGTTTTATCTATGGCCATTTGAAAGCACAGAGATGCTGTGAAGAGATAATGAGGCCTATTGTCATGCCATTCATCCGCCACCATCAACTCATATTTCTGCATGATAATGCACGGCCCCATGTCGCAAGGATCTGTACACAATTCCTGGAAGCTGAAAATGGCCTGCATACTCACCAGACATGTCACCCATTGAGCATGTTTGGGATCCTCTTAATCGATGTGTCAACAGCGTGTTCCAGTTCCCGCCAATATCCAGCAACTTAGCACAGCCATTGAAGAAGAGTGGGACAACATTCCACAGGCCACAATCAACAGCCTGGTCAACTCTATGCGAAGGAGATGTCGTGTTGCATGAGGCAAATGGTGTTCACACCAGATACGGACTGTTTTTCTGATTTAAAAAAATATATATATATATATATTTTACCTTTATTTAACTAGGCAAGTCAGTTAAGAACAAATTCTTATTTTCAATGATGGCCTAGGAACAGTGGGTTAACTGCCTGTTCAGGGGCAGAACGACAGATTTGTACCTTGTCAGCTCATGGGTTTGAACTCGCAACCTTCCGGTTACTAGTCCAACACTCTAACCACTAGGCTACCCATGCCCCTACTTTTTTTTGAAGGTATCTGTGACCATCTGTATTCCCGGTCATGTGAAATCCATCGATCAGAGCCTAATTTATTTTTAATGGACTGATTTCCTTATGAACTGTAACTCAGTAAAATATTTGAAGTTGTTGCACATTGTGTTGATCTTTATTCAGTATAACTAGCCAGTTAACTATCCAATTATGTAATAAGTCTATGCATGTGCAACACTGAAGTTTCAATAACACACACTGATTTGAATTCTGTCTTGATTTCATGCATTCCACAGAGGTCTGTTGATTCCTGGGTGCCACTGCTACCTCTTGCCTGGAAACCCAACGTTAAATTGCATTGAATTCTATGTCGGGCAGAAATGAGTGTTTTGAATCAGGAAAGTTTCCTTTCACGACCTCTAAAAGCCTGAATGTTGAATACAATTATATTCTAACAAACTTTACCGGTTGTCTGTGCAGTTGGTCCTTTTGGCGGTAGGAATGTGAAGCAATATCCACAAGAAATATGAATTACATTAACTTTTCAAAGCTGGTAGTGTGCTCAGGTTTCTATCACCTGAAGCATGTACAGAACCATGTAAACACGTGCAGGAGCTTGGCAAGTAGACATGAGGCTCGTGCATATGCTTCAGGTGATAGAAGTCTGAGCACTACCAGCACTTTCAAAAGTTGATGTAATTATACTTTCCTGTGGACCGCCAAAAGGACCAACTGCAAGGACAACTGGTAAAGTATGTTAAAATCTAATTTTATTTGACATTCTGGAAGTTGTGAGGAAACTTTCCTGACTCAAATGCTCATTTTTGCCCATTGGGTTTCCAAGCAACTACCTCCCTGGTCAGGAGTAAGACTGTCTGAGTGTCCTTGGAACACCGGCTGTAACTAGATTGTAACCTACAGTACTGCCTTCACCCAATTACCCTCCTGCTCAGATTTCTATGGCCCAGATAGCTGACAAATCACGTTAACTTGTGACTTCTTATTTGAGGGACTGTTAACTTTCAATCCTCAGACAGATGTACCTCTCGTTCACCAAAGAGGGCTCCCTCTTCTCCGTTGAAGCATTGATGACATTGTGGAACTGTGTACAATAGTCCCAGCACTTTGTCGACATGACACGTTAATAATCCTTGCTTGCGATACGGTTTTGGTAACCTTTTGGAAGTTTGCTTCTGTACTGTACAATCTATAATTATTTTTCATAAAAGGTTAAATGAATACACCTTTTTATAGCGTTAGGATTCACACACGGCCATATAGCCAATTAGAACCGCTGTAACATGGCAATCTAGCATCTATGAACAACTGTGTATCGGAAGGAGGATGCCAGAAAAGTGTTGTAACTGAAAAATACAATCGGCTGCAAATGTGATAAAACCAATAAAAAATAGTGTACAGTTAGTGTATATTTAGCTTTTCTAGGAATTAATGGTAACGGAAAGGGGGATACCTAAAGTTGGATTAGGAAAGTTGTTTGGACCAAGTGTACAGTTAACTTATTAGGTCATGTTGGGCGAGTTGGAACCGGTGTATTTCTGAATCAAACGCGACAAATACATTTACATTTTGGGATATAACGAAGGAATTTATCGAACAAAAGGACTATCTGTGATGTTTATGGGACATTTTGGAGTGCCAACAGAAGATCTTCAAAGGTAAGGCATGAATTATATCGTTATTTCTGACTTTCGTGTCGCACCTCCCTGGTTGAAAATGATTTGTTATGCATTTGTATGATGAGGCGCTGTCCTCAGATAATCGCATGGTTTGCTTTCGCCGTAAAGCCTTTTTGAAATCTGACACGGAGGCTGGATTAACAAGAAGTTAAGCTTTATTTTGGTGTATTGCACTTGTGATTTTATGAAAGTTAAATATTTCAAATTTAATTTGAATATCACGCTCTGCAATTTCACCGGATGTTCCGGAACGTCTAGCCGTAACAGGTTTAATCGACATCCACGTCTTCGGCACCTGGGGAGCAGTGGGTTAACTACCTTGCTCACGGGCAGAATGACAGATTTTTACTTCGTCAGCTCGGGGATTCGATCTTTCGGTTACTGGCCCGACGCTAACCACTAGGTAAATGTACTACTGGTGATAGCAAACAATTCACACACTTAACTTATGAAACAATGAATGTGCATTGTACAGTCCCCTTCTTGGACTGTGCCATCCAAGCGGCCTCCAAAGGATTAGTTCACTGAGATGGGTGTGACTAAGACGGGTGTCTCCTGTGCCATTTAAAAAAATTAAAATATATATATATTAATCACACGCTACAGTTCAAAGGTTTGGGGTCACTTAGAAATGTCCTTGTTTACATATTTTTTTTAAGCTGATTTTTTTGTTAGTTTTTTTGTCCATTCAAATAACATCAAATTGATCAGAAATACAGTGTGGATATTGTTAATGTAGTAAATTACTATTAAAACCCTTTTGCAAATATGTTAGCACAGCTGAAAACTGTCGTCCTGATTAAATAAGCAATAAAACTGGCCTTCTTTAGACCAGTTGAGTATCTGGAGCATCAACATTTGTGGGTTTGATTACAGGCTCAAAATGGCCAGAAACAAATAACTTTCTTCTGAAACTCGTCAGTCTATTCATGTTCTGAGAAATGAAGGCTATTCCATGCAAGAAATTGCCAAGAAACTGAAGATCTCGTACAACGCTGTGTACTACTCCCTTCACAGACCAGCGCAAACTGTCTCTAACCAGAATAGAAAGAGTGTGAGGTCCCGGTGCACAACTGAGGACAAGTACATTAGTGTCTAGTTTGAGAAACCGAAACAAGTCCTCAACTGGCAGCTTAATTAAATGGTACATGCAAAACACCAGTCTCAACGTCAATAGTGAATAGGTGACTTCGGGAAGCTGGCCTTCCATTAAAAATCTAATGATTGATCACTGTTTTAACGTTGGATTATAGCTGCTATGGGAAGGTAGGCTACCCACATCTGAAGTAGAGTTCCACCTAATGGGAACGTAGCCAGATGGGACTCCCTAAAAACACATGCTATGCCCGGAAGTGACTTTTCGTCCCAGGTTTTTGCTAAACCTAAAACTTTTCCTAACCCTTTTTGATCAACCTTAAACTTTCTAGGGCAGGCGTTCCGCTAGCGGAACCCCTCGACAACATATTTTAGAAATATGTAACTTTCACACATTAACAAGTCCAATACAGCAAATGAAAGATAAACATCTTGTTAATCTACCCATCGTGTCCGATTTCAAAAATGCTTTACAGCGAAAGCACCACATATGATTATGATAGGTCATAGCCAAGTAAAAAACACAAAGCCATTTTCCCAGCCAAAGAGAGGGGTCACAAAAAGCAGAAATATAGATAAAATTAATCACTAACCTTTGATCATCATTAGATGACACTCATAGGAGCTCATGTTACACAATACAGTATGTTACACAATACATATGTTCGATAAAGTGCATATTTATATCCAAAAATCTCAGTTTACATTGGCGCGTTACGTGCAGTCATGTTTGATTCGAAAACATCCGGTGATTTTGCAGAAATACTCATAATAAACATTGATAAAAGATACAACTGTTATTCACAGAATTAAAGATTCTGCTCCTTAATGCAACCGCTGTGTCAGATTTTTTTTTTTTTACTTTACGGAAAAAGCATAATCTGAGAGAGGTGCTCAGAACCCAAAACAGCCAGAGGAATATCCGCCATTGGAGTCAACAGAAGTTAGAAATTACGCCATAAATATTCACTTACCTTTGATCTTCATCAGAAGGCACTCCCAGGAATCCCAGTTCGACGACAAATGACTGATTTGTTCCATAAAGTCCATCATTTCTGTCCAAATAGCCACTTGTTGTTAGCGTGTTCAGCCCAGTAATCCATCTTCATGAGGCGCAGGCGCTTCGTCCAGACAATTCAAAGTTCCGTTACAGGTCGTAGAAACAGATTCCTACATACATCGTTTGACTTATCTTTGGGATGTTTTTAACATAAAACATCAATAATGTTCCAACCGGAGAATTCCTATGTCTGAAGAAAAGCAATGGAACGAGAGCTAACTCTGTCGGGAGCGCACATCATGAGACCAAGGCACTCTGCCAGACCACTGACTCAGGTCTCATGAGCCCCTCCTTTATAGTAGAATCCTCATTCAAGTTTCTAAAGACGGCTGACATTAGTGGAAGCCGTAGGAAGTGCAACTTTATCCATATCCCACTGTGTATTCGGTAGGCCAAGCTTTTAAAAACTACAAACCTCAGATATCCCACTTCCTGGTTGGATTTTTCTCAGGTTTTTGCCTGCCATATGAGTTCTGTTATACTCAGACGTCATTCAAACCATTTTTAGAAACTTCAGTATTTTCTATCCAATACTCATAATAATATGCATATATTAGCATCTGGGACAGAGTAGGAGGCAGTTCACTCTGGGCACGCTATTCCTCCAAAAGTGAAAATGCTGCCCCCTACCCCAAAAGAGTTAACCTACTTTTCCTAATCTGCCAACTTTAATTATCCTAACCTACTATGAAATAGTCACCGGTTGTGGCTGTATCGAAGTGGCGTGTTTTTTGGGGAATCTTGTAGCCAGATGTCCCTTGCGTTGACCCCCTGGCTCCATCCCCCTTCCATTGACTTTGACAATCTGACTGAGTCTGGTCAGAGATCTGTATATAATGACGAGATGCTCATGTCTTTGCCCTAACAATGGGAGCCGTTGTCCCAAAGGCAGGAAGGCCGGTGACAAGCTTAAATAAAAAAACAAACCCATAGAAACGCATTGGGCTTATTTTGGACATATTTTTGCGAGAGTGAAACCTTTCGCTTCGCCTCTTCCTCTCTGGTCTGGTTTCAGACTACTGGTAGTAATCACCTGCTAAGCTACAAGATTACTGGCATCCAGGCAAGAACTTTCATCCTGCCTGGGCTGATTTTTGTATTTTTATTTATTTACTCAAGAACATTCCTGTTAATCCGACTCAATCTCCTAGTTCTAGTGACCAAGTCCTTAGGGTCATCTGCCATAGCTGGAGAAACAAATACATTATGGTTAATTGAAATTGAGAAATATTGCTAGCTTTTTGCTATAAACCCTCTAGGTTCATTTTCTTTCATCATTATACCAGCTGCTCCCATTTACCTCTGACAACAGTATAATGGTCTTCGCTGTTATCTGCAGTGAAGGCAGACATTGCGGATTGCCGGACCAGATAGCAGTTATCTATACAGAACCAATTACCCGATCTTCCCACTCTGTCGTGGATGTTGAGTCTATGGGGTTGGATATTTAGGCTAACTGAGAAGCGGCGAGAAAGTACCATGAAATACTGATATCAGCTCAATGATTAAATTAGGCCTACTTCTAGTAGTCTAGCTGCAGGTATTGGAAATCAGAGTGCAGTTGTCCTTCGCAGCTAATTTGAAGCTTCTCTAATACCCCCTTTACACTCTGCTAACCAAGTCTCTGTTTTGACCACAGACCCTCCCTCAGGCTCATGTTTTCTGACACTTGCATTTTCCTCTCTGCAGAATGCCTCATGTGTCATTGTGGCATCCAGACATGCCAGCTCATCAACAGTAAGTACTCTGACCACCTCTTCAAGGCCACTCATTGTCAGTTTGCTCATTATTAACGTAATTGTTGGTGAAGCATGATATTAATAGGGATTGACAAAAGATTTCCTTCTTTGTTCTCTTTGCCATTATGGACCATGCTGATAACTTTATAAGCCTGTTTTTCAACCTATGTTTTGGATATATTGGTTGTTTAACTAACACAGACTTGGCAGTGTTATCACAGTTTTCACTAGGTTCTCTGTAGTTGACCTTTTTTTTTAATATGCTGGTTTTCAACAAATTTTATTTTGACTGAGCTTTCAGAGACATGTCTGTGTTTTTGCAGAATTTAAAGGATGTTCTATCAGACCTCATCCCAAAAGAGCAAAGTAGGATCAAGAGCTTCAAACAGCAGTATGGTAAAACCAACATTGGATCGATCACTGTTGATATGGTAAGTAATTGAGCCATATTCATTATCTCAGAACATAATGTTGGTAAAACACTGATCTCTACACAATGAAATCTGTTTTTACAGCAGATACTGTCTGCTGTGAATTATAAGTATCTTTTATACAAATCTTAACCTTGTGACCCATTCAATACATCTGTTCATCATGTAGGTTGAAAGGGGTCTATCTTGGCTATAAAAGACCTTTGTACTTTTGTCTCGGGGCTCTCAACGAATCATCTGAGGGTGATTTGTCGACCAGCCATCATGCTCCATTATTAATAAGTGGTTTAAAGATTTAGTTTAAGTATAACTCTGACTTGTGTGATAAGGTTGTCTCCTCATTTGATAGTAAAGAAATGAACCACCACACCACAAAGATCAGAAAAGCAATGGTAAAATAATTTTCTAAATTCCATTAACAAAATTATGTGTGGTGAGGGTCTTTAGTTTATCAATATGTAGAAATGGATTCATATTACTGTATTATAAACCGGCTGCTACGTGATTGGGTCTGATGTTGCCCCTCATCTATTCCCCTTTTAGCATACTAACGGTCATGTAATGTACCACTACTCAGCCTGTTCCCTGCCAGCTAAGCACAGCCACATGTGTCCGATGACACTTTGCTTCTTGAAAACTTGATTGCTGATATTCAAAACATTTTGAGACTGTACCAACAGCGGACTAATGCAACAAAAAATAACTAAAATATAAAGCTGAGTCACAGCTCTTGCCTCCCACACCAGAAATCACAGCAGACTCACTCCAGGGTTACACACACCTCAGCTCTTACAGTGAACGTCATCCACATGTTTATCATTCACATGACATCTTCACCCTTTTTATGACTATGAAGAATGTAGATTAATTAAGATCAGGGTCATCTTTACACATTTTGAATTGAGACACTTATTTCTGGACTTTGATCAGAGATAAATAGTCTAGTCTATATTGAGCTTTCTGTACAGAGTGTAATTTCTGTTGTTTCATAGGTCTATGGTGGGATGAGGGGCATGAAGGGTCTGGTGTATGAGACCTCAGTGCTGGATCCTGATGAGGTGTGTTTCCTGCCATCACAACACAAATAATCCACTAAACAGTATCACCCACAGAATAATTGATGTGTCAAGCTGAGCACTCTTGGCCCTCGTAGATAAGCCATATGGTTACTTACAGTGCCTTCAGAATGTATTCAGACTCATTGTCTTATTCCACATTTTGTATTACAGCCTGAATTCAAAATTGATGAAAACAATTATTCTCACCCATCTACACACAATACCCCTTAATGACAAGGTGAAAACATGTTTTTAGACATTTTTGCACATTTTATTGAAAATGAAATACAGAAATAAGTATTCACACTCGAGTCAATACTTTGTAGAAGCACCTTTGGCAGAGACTACAGTCTTTCTGGGTAAGTCTCTAAGAGCTTTCCACACCTGGATTGTACACCATTTGCCCTTTTTATTATTATAAAAATTATTCAAGCTCTGTCAAATTGGTGGTTGTTCATTGCTAGACAACCACTTTCAGGTCTTGCCATAGATTTTCATGTATATTTAAGTCAAAACTGTAACTCGACCACTCGGAACATTCACTGTCTTTGTAAGCAACTCCAGTGTAGATTTGGCCTTGTCTGTTAGGTCATTGTCCTGCTGAAAGGTGAATTAATCTCCCAGTGTCTGTTGGAAAGCAGACTGAACCAGGTTTTCCTTTAGGATTTTGCCTGTGCTTAGCTTCATTCTGTTAAGGACTGGGGAGTTTTTCAGGATAAAAAATAAACAATTACAAGCACACCCATAACATGATGCAGCTTTAAACAGAGTGGTACTCAGTAATTAGTTGTATTGGGTTTTCCCCAAACAACTTTGTATTCGGGACAAAAAGGTAATTGCTTTGACATATTTTTTTTCTAGTATTACTTTAACCTCTCTGAACTACCGATACCGGATCCGGGAGCGTGACTACACCCTCAGGCTCATTACCATAACGCAACGTTAACGATTTCTAAAAATCGCAAATGAAATGAAATAAATATGCCTGCTCTCAAGCTTAGCCTTTTCTTAACAACACTGTCATCTCAGATTTTCAAAATATGCTTTTGAACCATAGAAAATCAATCATTTGTGTAAGAGTGTTGATGGCTAGCTTAGCATTTAGCGTAGCATTTAGCACATAACATTTTCACAAAAACCAGCAAAGGAATCAAATAAAATAATTTACCTTTGAAGAACTTCAGATGTTTCAATGAGGAGACTCTCAGTTACATAGCAGATGTCCAGTTTTTCCTGAAAGATTCTTTGTGTAGGACAAATCGCTCCGTTTTGTTACTACACATTTGGCTACCGAAACGAACCGAAAATTCAGTCACCAAAACGTCGAACTTTTTTCCGAATTAACTCCATAATATCGACCGAAACATGGCAAACGTTGTTTGAATCAATCCTCAAGGTGTTTTTTCACATATCTCTTCATTGATATGCCGTTCGTGGAAGCATGGTTTTTCTCAGAATCCCATGGAAAAATACCAGCACCTGAGTTTTGCGCACCAATTTCCACGCAGGACACCGTGCGGACACTTGGAAAATGTAGTCTCTTATGGTCAATCTTCCAATGATATGCCTGCAAATACGTCACAATGCTCCAGACCCCTTGGGGAAACGATAGAAAGGGTAGGCTCATTCCTGTCGCATTCACAGCCATATAAGGAGATAATGCAAATCGGAGCCTCAGAAATCCTGTTCATTTCCTGGTTGCAGAAACATCTTGGTTTCGCCTGTAGCATGAGTTCTGGGGCACTCACAGTGAACATCTTTGCAGTTCTGGAAACGTCAGACTGTCTTCTTTCCAAAGCTACCAATTATATGCATAGTCGAGCATCTTTTTGTGACAAAATATTGTGCTTAAAACGGGAACGTCTTTTTATCCAAAAATGAAATAGCGCCCCCATAAGCTCAAGAGGTTTTAATGCCTTATTGCAAGCAGGATGCATGTTTTTGAATTGTTTTATTCTGTACAGCTTCCTTCTTTTCACCCTGTCAATTAGGTTAGTATTGTTGAGTAACTACAATTTTGTTGGTCCCATCCTCAGTTTTCTCCTATCACAGCATTTGGCCTTAGGGTGACAGCCATGAGCAGTTTCCATCCTCCGGCAACTGAGTTACCATCCAAAGTGTAATTAATAACTAACCTATACTCAAAGGGTCTTCTTAATTTTTATTTTTATTTTTTTACCCATCTACCAATAGGTGCCGTTCTTTGCAAGGCATTGAACAACCTCCCTGGTCTTTGTGGTTGAATCTGTGCTTGTAATTCACTGCTTGACTGAGGGACCTTACAAATAATTGTACGTGTGGGTAAAGAGATTATTCAAATATCATGTGAAACACAATTATTGCACATAGTGAGTCAATGCAACTTATTATGTGACTTGTTAAGCAATTTAAAAAAACAATTTTTTACTCCTGAACTTATTTAGGCTTGCCATAACAAACGGGTTGAATACTTATAACATTTTGTTTTTTCTTTATTAAATGATTGTGTTAATTTTGAAAAACATATTTCCTCTTTTATATATATTGTGTGTGTAGGCCAGTGACAAAACATCTACATTTAATCCATTTTAAATTCAGGCTGTAAGACAACAAAATGTGGAAAAAGTCAAGGGGTGTCAGTGCCTTGAAAGTACTAAATTGTGTCAAATTTGTCTTTAGGGCATCCGCTTCCGTGGCTACAGCATTCCAGAGTGTCAGCAGCTGTTGCCCAAGGCTCCAGGAGGTCAGGAGCCATTGCCTGAGGGCCTCTTTTGGCTGCTGGTCACAGGACAGGTCCCCACAGAGGAACAGGTGAGATGGGGCTAGGGCTAATTTAAACTGAATGTAAAGATTTAGTCTGGTCAAGTGGAAAGGAGGTTAAAGGGTAGCATAAACATAACCACATGTAACATGGATTTGCATTAGTATACGCACGTAAAGTTCTAATACAATGTTAGACCTCACTTATATTTTTTAAGTTATTACATAAAACCGATCAGAATGCTGAAGTCATGCCGGGAAAGTGTTTTTTGTGGATTGTGACGTTTTATATGGAGGACCCAGCCAGTCAGCCTATTCCCTATAATGTAAACTTCAACAGAAATAACTTAATGTATAACTTCAAATTAAATCAAATCGTTTGCACCTTCATAACTACTGGTTTCAATAAAAAAAAATTCTAACCCAATTAATATATGAATTTATTGATAGAAATCAGCTTGCAAAGATGCTAGCCAACTAGCCTGCTAACGTTAGCCCTACTAGCCTGCTAACGTTAGGTTAGCACTGCATGAGTCAGCCAGTTGCGATCAACACCTAGCTAACAGAAACATTTAAAGTAAACAAGTTTTGAACAAATATAACACCATCTAAACAATTATCAAATAATGTTGCCGTATATGCAGTTATCTTAGCCAGCCAGCTAAGGTTACTTATTTAGCCTGCTTGCTAGCATAGCCAGCTAACTAGTCTAGTTGGAAAACCACCACGGTCAACATAGCTAAGTGGTAAGCCAGAGAACAACACCAACTATTCTAGCACAAGCAGGAAAAAAATATATAAATCTAACAGATACAGTGGAGCAAAAAAGTATTTAGTCAGCCACCGATTGTGCAAGTTCTCCCACTTAAAAAGATGAGGCCTGTAATTTTCATCATAGGTACACAAAATTACATTGTAGGATTTTTTTATTAATTTATTTGCAAATGATGGTGGAAAATAAGTATTTGGTCAATAACAAAAGTTTCTCAATACTTTGTTATATACCCTTTGTTGGCAATGACAGAGGTCAAATGTTTTCTGTAAGTCTTCACAAGGTTTTCACACACTGTTGCTGGTATTTTGGCCCATTCCTCCATGCAGATCTCCTCTAGAGCAGTGATGTTTTGGGGCTGTTGCTGTGCAACACGGACTTTCAACTCCCTCCAAAGATTTTCTATGGGGTTGAGATCTGGAGACTGGCTAGGCCACTCCAGGACCTTGAAATGCTTCTTACGAAGCCACTCCTTCGTTGCCCAGGCGGTGTGTTTGGGATCATTGTCATGCTGAAAGACCCAGCCACGTTTAATCTTCAATGCCCTTGCTGATGGAAGGAGGTTTTCACTCAATCTCACGATACATGGCCCCATTCATTCTTTCCTTTACACGGATCAGTCGTCCTGGTCCCTTTGCAGAAAAACAGCCCCAAAGCATGATGTTTCCACCCCCATGCTTCACAGTAGGTATGGTGTTCTTTGGATGCAACTCAGCATTCTTTGTCGTGGAGCCCCAGATCGAGGGAGATTATCAGTGGTCTTGTATGTCTTCCATTTCCTAATAATTGCTCCCACAGTTGATTTGTTCAAACCAAGCTGCTTACCTTTTGCAGATTCAGTCTTCCCAGGCTGGTGCAGGTCTACAGTTTTGTTTCTGGTGTCCTTTGACAGCTCTTTGGTCTTGGCCATAGTAGAGTTTGGAGTGTGACTGTTTGAGGTTGTGGACAGGTGTCTTTTATACTGATAACAAGTTCAAACAGGTGCCATTAATACAGGTAACGAGTGGAGGACAGATGAGCCTCTTAAAGAAGTTACAGGTCTGTGAGCCAGAAATCTTGCTTGTTTGTAGGTGACCAAATACTTATTTTTCACCATAATCTGCAAATAATAAATCCTACAATGTGATTTTTCTGGATTTTTTTTTCTCATTTTGTCTGTCATAGTTGAAGTGTACCTATGATGAAAATTGCAGGCCTCATCTTTTTAAGTGGGAGAACTTGCACTATTGGTGGCTGACAATACTTTTTTGCCCCACTGTATAAAATAGATCGTGGAGACTTACCGATTGACAGCTGAGTTAATGACCAAAAAGAGCCGAGGAAAAGGCCTTTTCACCAGCCTGAGGGAGTCCGTTAATCCAATAGCGATATAGGGAGGTAAATCCACATTGAATTTACCCGGTTTATCTCATTACTGCTGACTCTCGTGATGTACCGGTAGGGAACAGAGGTTGCTGGCTCAACATTCACGCTCGGCACAGCACCTGGTGTCAGTCACTCATTCCGAATCCTGCCTTCCACTGGTTATAGCTATCAAAGTCCTCTGTGGTTAAATGAGCACTGCATACAGTAGACGTTCCCGTGGTTCCCTTCATCCAATCCACTCGCTCCAACTGGACAAACCGTTCCCACTACAAAGCTAGCTTATCGTTTTTGGGCCACAAATTGTGGGTATTACTGCAACAACTCAACTCCAACACACATCCTTGGCATTTGGTGTTTGCTGCAGCTCTTTCTTGAAGCCACCACGAGATGAGGTCTAATTCCACCCTAATATGGCTCAGCTGGAGGAAATTCCTATATTACAGGTTTTATGGTACCAGTTAAAAGTTTGGACACACCTACTCTTTATGGTTTAGGAGGAAGGCATTGAAGTTCTACAACCATAGCAAAGTGATGGGGATTTATAATGTTTGGGATTGAAGAATATTTCCTGGCTCAATTTTTTTATAGGCCCTACTTGTACTCACCGATCATGTTTGCATCTCTCCAGGTGAGCTGGTTGTCCAAAGAATGGGCTAAGCGGGCAGCACTCCCCTCCCACGTCGTCACCATGCTAGATAACTTCCCTACCAACCTTCACCCAATGTCCCAGTTCAGCGCCGCTATCACAGCTCTGAACAGTGAGAGCAGCTTTGCCCGGGCCTACTCCGAGGGCGTCAACAAGGCCAAGTACTGGGAGGTAAGTCACACACAGACAGATCTCAGCATGTATTCTTCACAGACCTGGGTTCAAATGGTATTTGACATTTAAAAAAATACTTTATGTGTTTGATTGAGCGTGCCTGGTGAAATAGAACAAACAGAATAGCCATTAAGGTGTAAACCTTGCACATCTGGCGCTTCAGGCAGGCTAAAGTCGACGCTCAAAGTATTTGAAAGATTTTAAATATGATTTGAACCTAGGTCTGCATTCCTCACACGACAATGCAGTACAGGCAGAGGTGTGGTAAAAGGCATTAAACCAGTGTGTGATGCCAGATCAATGAGTCATCTTCACTAAACCTTGACTTATTTTAAAGTACCTTTCAAGTGTCTGTTCTTTTAAATGTGAATTTTAACACGCACACCAGGTCTTCCTTGAACAAGAGCATATTCATCTCTTCCTCGACATCCTGGTTAAAGATGAGGCTAAATTTAAGTAAATAGAAACACAACCACACTGTTTGTGTAGAGCAGGGAATTACAGCCCCAGAGTTCAACCGAGACTTGAAAAAACTCACAGACCAAAACATCAACAGGAAATCACCTACCGAGGTAATCGTGTGTGGGATTTATCATGTCTTTCAGTGAGATCCTGTGGGAGACAGTCTACTGACTGTTGATTAAACCACCTACCCTTCACTATTCAGTTAATCTACTCCATTCCTGTTCATCTATTCAGTTAATCTACTCTATTCCAGTTCATCTATGAGGACTCCATGGACTTAATTGCCAAGTTGCCATGTGTTGCTGCCAAGATCTACCGTAACCTGTACCGTGAGGGCAGCAGCATTGGCGCTATTGACTCCAACCAGGACTGGTCCGCTAACTTCGCCAACATGCTGGGATACAGCAACTCTGCTGAGTTCACTGAACTTATGAGGCTCTACCTCACCATCCACAGGTATTTTACTATGGGCCAGTTTCAGGTTAAGAATCTCCACTGAAGAATCTCCACTGAAGAATCTCCATTGAAACCAGCCCTGAAGGATTTATATATTAAGCATAATTACAGTTTAAGTGCCTTTGGGTCATTGAAAAGCACTCTATAAATCCCAGGTATTCATATTATTAACCATTATAAGTCATTGATTTATTTTACTTTTGGGGGGAGGGGGGGGTTGCCATTTTGTCTTTTTTTGGCTGTAGTTC
Source organism: Oncorhynchus kisutch (assembly GCF_002021735.2). Lineage (NCBI taxonomy): Eukaryota > Metazoa > Chordata > Actinopteri > Salmoniformes > Salmonidae > Oncorhynchus > Oncorhynchus kisutch. Next base: position 69,338,240 of record NC_034190.2, on the reverse strand, counting down.
CTTCCCCTTTGCCACTAAATTTTGAGAATTGTGAAACCCTCAAATATAAAAATTCTCTGCCCCCTAGTGTTTATATGTTGCATTAGAATTATTCTACAGTTTTGGGGGGGATAAGTCTGTTTTTCAATATAGCTCTGTATAAATGTTTGTTAGTAGTAATCAATAATGTGAGGTACAATTTTGTAATGAATTACTATGCATTAAAATTAATGTGACCCTTTGGTTTCAGTGACCATGAGGGAGGCAACGTCAGCGCCCACACAAGTCACCTGGTGGGCAGTGCTCTGTCCGACCCTTACCTCTCCTTCAGTGCTGCTCTGAACGGGCTGGCTGGACCTCTGCATGGGCTGGCCAACCAGGTCTGTGTCAATCCTGTCCTTTGCTCTGCACAGTCACATGGATGGACAGAACGATAATCATGTTGGCGTAACTGGCTTTTCCTTAACATTAGCACAACAGTGCTTTTATAGAGTTTCTGTTTTAGACTTGCTGAGGTTATAACAGTGTGTTTCTGTGTGCCCTACAGGAGGTACTGGTGTGGCTGACGGCCCTGCAGAAGGAGATGGGAGGGGAGGTGTCTGATGAGAAGATGAGGGATTACATCTGGAACACACTCAAGTCTGGCAGGGTAAGAGTGCGTCTGGCTTCACTATTACGACGCATCTTACCAAAAAGTCCCTAGTCCTGGGAATCAGGAACGGGGATTCTGAAGAACACAGGAGATTTGGGGGAAGTTTTCAACCCTACTCCTCACACCCTCTCTCTCTGCCGTAGGTGGTGCCAGGCTACGGGCATGCTGTCCTGAGGAAGACTGACCCCAGGTACCAATGCCAGCAGGAGTTTGCCTTTAAGCACCTGCCCAATGACCCCATGTTCAAGCTGGTGCACCAGCTCTACAAGATCGTGCCCCCAGTGCTGCTAGAGCAGGGTAAGGCCAAGAACCCCTGGCCCAACGTAGATGCCCACAGTGGAGTGCTGCTGCAGGTAAGCAATATTCTTTATTCAGGCATTCTGCTCAGCAATGTCCTATTGTAATGTTACGTATTGCAATGTAATGCAGATCCATTCTGAAACTTCGATGGAAGTTGAATTTGAAAATGCATTCTAAATGTATTTAGACTAGTCAGCATTACAATTATACTTCAATTATAAGCATCACAAAACACAGCACCTGTGTGTTTTAGTTTAGTCTTTTAATCATTCCATTTTTGTTGACCCTCTGTAACAAAACATATTTGACCTCTCCCTGGCCTTCCCCCTGACCTCTCTCCACTACAGTATTATGGGATGACAGAGATGAACTACTACACTGTGTTGTTCGGCGTGTCCCGAGCCCTGGGAGTGCTGGCCCAGCTGATCTGGAGCCGAGCCCTGGGCTTCCCCCTGGAACGCCCCAAGTCCATGAGCACGGACGGACTCATGACCCTGGTGGGGGCCAACAAGTCAGGCTGAAGAGGGAGAGAAGGGAGGAAATAACAAATAAAAGCTGACCTCGCCCCCATCCCCATGAAAGAGATTCAAAGAGACAGTACACATTTTTAATTTATTATTATTAATCAAAAATCCCCAAAAAGGGCGTTTGATATTTACATTGTTTGGTGTGAGACAGTTAGGTATTCATAGATATCCTATATTATATATCCCCGCTATGCCTCCACATTTGGAAGATGAAGAGAGATGCGAAACACATACTCATACACTGAGTGTAAAAAAACAAGAACTCCTTCCTAATATTAAGTTGACCCCCCCCCTTTGCCCTCAGAACAGCCTCAATTTGTCAGGGCATGGACTCTACAAGGTGTCGAAAGAATTCCACAGGGAGGCTGGCCCATGCTGACTCCAATGCTTCCCACAGTTGTGTCAAGTTGCCTGGATGTCCTTTGGGTTGTGGACCATTCTTGATACACACAGGAAGCTGTTGAGCGAGAAAAATCCGGCAGTGTTGCAGTTCTTGACACACTCAAACCAGTGCACCGGGTACCTACTACCATACCCCGTTCAAAGGCATTTAATCTTTTGTCTTGGCCATGCACCCTATGAATGGCACATATTCACAATCCATGTATCAATTGTCTCAAGGCTTAAAAATCCTTTAACTTGTCTCATCTCCTTCATCTACATTGATTGATTGAAGCGAATTCAACAAGTTAATCAATAAGGGATAATAGCTTTCACCTGGTCAGTCTGTCATGGAAAGAGCATGTGTCCTTAATGTTTCGTACGCTCAGTGTATATACAATTCACCTGCCTAGAGATTACAGATACTTTAATTTATGTCCAGTGTTTGCTAACCCCATGCCTCTCGTATGCTGGCCTGGGTTGCCCAGTCTGTCACTCCACCTCATTACTACAGAGCTCCCACCTACCTCTGTTCCTGACTCAAGACAATAACAGCACAGTAGGTTAATGTGGTCTTGTAGCATCATCAGATTTCCCCATGTGCCTGGGAGGACAGGGCCACCAACAGATTGAAGATGTGAAGGGGCATAAAAAGTAGCATGAAATCCAAACTCGTATACTGTTTTACTATTGTTTCAATTGGAGCATATCCGTTTGGTTTCCAGACTACGTAAACATATAATTATGTGGGGAGTTATAGACAAATGCCAAATGGTCATCAATTGAGATTTAAATTGTGGTAGTTTGACATCAAGATTAACCCCTTCAAAAAGCAAGCACAATTAATAAGGAAGCAAGTTACTTTTAATTTCGGTCACATTCTGCTGGTATTAGTTGCTGAAGCTTTGATTGACTGGAAAGCCTGGCCAAATCTAAAACAGGGAAACATATTTTTTTGTTGTTGCCTGAAACCCTCACCCCATGTATCTATACATTTCCCCCAATGTCACTAACCATTCTGATTTCACTCCCAAGAACACTCCAGTAAAGAAAAAGGTCCTTCTCTGTAAAAGTATTTAACTTCCACGGAAGATGTTCAATTTTGCTGAAGAAGGATGCAAATCAGGAAAGAAAGGGTGCTGCCCCCTTTATTTAAAATTAATATATATAGATTTCATTCATTCATTCGTCTGGCTTGATTCCCTGACTTCAATGGATTCAACCTTGAACACACCTCTATGATCAAAATAACCTTTTGTTTTTCAATTGTGTCTTACATTCTTTCCTTTCAATTTCTGTCTGGGCATCTTTTGTAATGTGGGATTTGTGTGGGTAGGATGTATATGATAGAGCTCTGAATTGAAGCTTGGAGTACAAAAAAGGCCTGATTTAATAACAACAGACTTGTCATCTTTGAAGGATTGGGAGGAGAATGTCTTCTGATTTTTAGTATGTACATGAATGCAAGCTTGGACATAAGTGTGCAGTCGGGGCTATGTATCTGTTGAGGTCCTGTCTTAATTTTGTTGATAAACTGGGTGGTTCGAGCTATGAATGCTGATTGGCTGACAGCCGTGGTATATCACGCGTATGACAAAACGTTTGTTTTTACTGCTATTATTACGTTGGTAACCAGTTTTAATAGTAATAAGGCACCTTGGTGGTTTGTTGTATAGGCATTGTGTTGGGCCTAAGAACAGCCCTTAGCCGTAGTATAATGGTCATATAGCATACACTATACTTAAGCAATAAGGCCTGAGGGGTTATGTTACTAATGCCCCAGAAAAGCGCTTCAGTGATCGAGCTGCTGCTACTTCAAAATGAGCACTTGTTGGTTTAGAATCCTTAGTTCTTAGCAATAGTAAAACCTCTGTTAGATTTGTCCTTTTTTGGGTGTTGAATGATAAACCTCTCATGTATAAAGATAATCATTTGTGGTTTTAATGTATACTTTGTATATAGTTATGTATAGCTTGAATGAATGAGCTATTTTCAAAAAGTATTGCCTCAGTCATACAGCTGTGTGATTCCAACCTCGCTCATTACATCTTTCTGTTTTATGTGTCGTTTTGAAAGTTATTCTTGTAAATAAATCTATTGCCTGTTTTATATGGGCTTTTTCTGCTGTTTAGGGGGTGTTTGCTTTGACTGTTTTCAAGCTTGCTCTCAGGCAGCAGATATTGGTTGCAGGCACATAGCAGCTTTTCCTGTGCTTATGTTTATCAACACAACATACTATATAGCAGCTGTTGCACTTCTACCACTGCTTTCTGGAACAACTCATTCAATGTCTGTCAGACTTCACTGATGTCAGTCCCCTCCGATTTCTACGCCTCTTGGCTTGATGTTTTTCTGTGTTCATTCTTCTTGGTTTGTCTTGTGGAGCGTGGTTATTTCTGATCATAGAGGGTCTAAAGAACGTGTGGAACCAGGGGAAGACTGGATGGGTCAAATGGGTGAAAGGCGCTTAGAACAAATGGGAAACCAATAAATGTTTTTATTAACACTTGGTGTCATGTTCATGTTTACTCATGGTGTGAAAAGAGGTTGAAAACTGACAAGGTTATTTCAATAACAAATGGAAAATTGCAAAGTCGCTGGTAATCCAGTCCTGGCAGATTGTCCTCCTGTCTCAATGTCCTGGATGAACTGTACATAATCATATTTGGACTGGCATTTCCAGGTTTTGAAATTAAGGAATGAGAATACCCTTGTGCATGTTAAAAAATAAAAATACACAACCAGCCAGCTTACCTTATGTCAAATAAGCCCAGCAGTCTCACCTCTGGCTCTCTTGTTTCTGGCTCTGGAGAACTGCAGTCATGAGACCAGACCGGGGATAATGTTACACACTGAAACAACCACTCAGCCGCTGTTGCATGAGCCCCCACTGCACCAGGCCTTGTCTGTTTCTGTATACATGGCTAGACAGCTGAATCACAAGGAAGTGGGGCTTTGTTTAGTGAACTTTAGTTAATGTCCTACAATCAGTTTAACTACAGTATTACCCAACGTGGTAGTCTTTACGTTTACGTTGTGATTTCATTTGTATAGGTGTGGTGGTGTTTGGGAGATATGTGTAATAACTGGCAGATGGTTAAAGGACCCATCTCTCTGTGCTGTTATTAATAACTGGCCCAGATACCACCACCCTACTCTGGTTTCCCTTTGAAAAGGCAGCATCCACACATAGTGGAACCCCCCCCCCCCCCCCACCCCACCACTCTCACACTTCACCTGTTTCATTCGGCACGTGACAAAATGTGATTCGATTTGAGTTTTTTTCCCTCTTCAGCTTCTGTGCTTGACACTGAAGGAAATGACTCGATAAGGAGTTATGGCAATATGTATTTAGACTACATTGTATGGATGCACATTCCCAATATTCCATTGCATTGATACGTGTGATTTTGTAGTGAGCAGTGACCAGCTGCTCATGGTCAACCAGAATGTAACATTTTGCTGAAATTCTAATTGAAAGAAAAAAAGTAGAGCACAAGTAGTGTTTGTTCTCCAACTGATACCATGGTTACAGAAGTGTAAATGAACACTAAAAACAACTTAACTTAGGTAAAACCAATTTGATCAGCACGCCAAACTCAAACATTATATGCTCACACTGCTTCTCAACACCCGTTTGTCCATTATTGCTCACTTTAGATCTAATTGGCAGAATAAGTAAAAGGTAGGCCTAATTAGGAATACAGTAACATGATTCACAATTCCACCTCCATCTTTATTTACAATACACACATCATGCACACAAATACAATTGCCCTATATCAACACCTGACAGAAAATGAAAAGCAATGAATACAGCAGTTCTTAGGAAGGCTGGAGGTGCAATACTGTTACATCAAACTGGATGACCACTAGCAACTTATTGGTTGCTTTTGAACATTAAAAACAAATACAAAAAGGAAGTTGCTTTGAAGTATTGCAACAGTGGTTTTAAGTCTTGGTGAGTCTTGCTTGAGAACAAATGAATAGTCTTGAATCTAAAAGACACACTTAAAATAGCTTCCTATGTTAACCTTTCATGACCTCCTAGAGTAAATTCCACCATCATAGCAAAATGGCAAATACATACCAGTACATTACACATGATCTGTTAGACTTTGAGTCCTTTATTACACAATAACTAAAATATGTGCCTGTTTTCCCATTAAAACGTAGGCAAACCCAACAAATACAATTCAAAAGAAAACATCCTACACAAGTAGCCATATCTTTCATGCATAAATACTGCAATAAAATAACTTTGTCTTGTCTAATTTATGAACGCGCTAGGTAGCTTGTCTTGACACAGCCATCTTGACACACTTTATAGAATTTTCACAGCATATCGACAAAGCACCTTTTCTCCATATTTACATACAAGCTCAACATTTAAAAGGCGCAGACTACATTTAAAACCTTTTTTTCTCTCCAAGAAAAATAAAGCACTTGAACAACATTCTCTCTGCACACACAAAAATGAAGGAAAGCTATTTTTATATATATCTCAACATTACCAGTAAAAAGTTGACACCTACACATTCCAGGGTTTTTCTTAATTTATTTATATTATTCTACATTGTAGAATAATAGTAAAGACTTAAACACTATGAAATAACACATGGGATCATGTAGTAACCTGTTAAACAAATCAAAATATTTTATTTGAGTTTCTTCAAAGTAGCAACCCTTTGCATTGAAGACAGCTTTGCACACTCTTGGCATTCTCTCAACCAACTTCATGAGATAGTCATCTGGAATGCATTTCAAGTAATAAGTGTGCCTTGTAAAAAGTTAATGTGGAATTTCTTTCCTTTTTCTTGCATTTGAGCCAATCAGTTATGACAAGGTAGGGGTGGTATACAAAAGATGGTATTTTACCAAATAGGGCTAAGTCCATATTATGGCAAGAACAGCTCAAATAAGCAAAGAGAAACAACAATCCATTACTTTAAGACATGAAGGTCAGTCAATCTGGAAAATTTAAAGTTTCTTCAAGTGCAGTCATAAAACCCATCAAGCGCTATGATGAAACTGGCTCTCATGAGGACCGCCACAGGAAACAGACATCTCAACAACAACTGTTCAGAAGAGACTGCGTGAATCAGGCCTAAATGGTTGAATTTCTGCAAAGAAACCACTACTAACAGGACACCAATAATAAGAAGAGAGACTTGCTTGTGCCAAGAAGCACACGCATTGGACATTAGACTGAAGGAGATCTGTACTTCGGGCTGATGAGTCCAAATGTGAGAGTTTTGGTTCCAGCCGCTGTGTCTGTGAGACGCAAAGTCGATGAATGGATGATCTCTGCATGTGTGGTTCCCACCGCGAAGCATGGAGGAGGTGTGATGGTTATTTGCTGGTGCCACTGTTCGTGATTTATTTAGCATTCAAAGCACACTTAACCAGCATGGCTACCACAGCATTCTGCAGCGATACGCCATCACCTCTGGTTTGCTCTTAGTGGGACTATCATTTGTTTTTCAACAGGACAATGACCCAACACACCTGCAGGCTGTGTAAGGGCTATTTGACCAAGGAGAATGATAGTGTTGCATCAGATGACCTGGCCTCCACAATCAACCGACCTCAACCCAATTGAGATGGTTTGGGATTAGTTGGAACGCAGAGTGAAGGAGAAGGAGCCAAGAAGTGCTAACCATATGTGGGAACTCCTTCAAAACTGTTGAAAAAGCATTACAGGTGAAGCTGGTTGAGAGAATGCCAAGAATGTGCAAAGCTGTTATCAAGGCAAAGGGTGGCTACTTTGAAGAATCTCAAATATAAAATATATTTGGATTTGTTTAACACTTTTGGTTACTACATGATTCCATGTGTTATTTCATAATTGTGATGTCTTTACTATTAGTAACAATAAAGAAAAACATGCACATGAGTAGGTGTGTCAACTTTTGACGGGTACTGTGTGTTGATATATGTGTGTGTGTGCGCGCGCCCACACACACACACACACACACACACACACACAGTTGAAGTCGGAAGTTTACATACACTGAGGTTGCAGTCATTAACTCGTTTTGCAACCACTCCACAAATTTCTTGTTAACAAACTATAGTTTTGCCAAGTCAGAACATCTACTTTGATAAATCAAAAATAGAACTGTTTGTTCATAATGACCATCGTTATGTTTAGAGGAAAAAGAGGGAGGCTTGCAAGCCAAAGAACACCATCCCAACCGTGAAGCACAGGGGTGGCAGCATCATGTTGTGGGGGTGCTTTGCTGCAGGAGGGACTGGTGCACTTCACAAAATGGATGGCATCATGAGGATGGAAAATTATGTGGATATATTGAAGTAACGTCTCGAAGACATCAATCAGGAAGTTAAAGCTTGCTCGCAAATGGGTCTTCCAAATGGACAATGACCCCCAAGCACAATTCCAAAGTTGTAGCAAAATGGCTTAAGGACAACAAAGTCAAGGAATTGGAGTGGCCATCACAAAGCCCTGACCTCAATCCTATAGAACATTTGTGGGCAGAACTGATAAAGCGTGTGCGAGCAAGGAGGCCTTCAAACCTGACTCAGTTACACCGGCTATGTCAGGAGGAATGGGCCAAAATTCACCCAACTTATTGTGGGAAGCTTGTGGAAGGCTACCTGAAACGTTTGACCCACATTAAACAATTTAAAAGGCAATGCTACCAAATACTAATTGAGTGTATGTAAACTTCTGACCCACTGGGAATGTGATGAAAAAAATAAAAGCTGAAATAAATCATTAAATGTCAGGAATTGTGAAAAACTGAATTTAAATGTATTTGGCTAAGGTATGTAAACTTCTGACTTCAACTGTATGCATGTATACATATACACATACATACATATATATTAATTACACACACACACACACATTACCGTTCAAAAGTTTGGGGTCACTTAGAAATGTCCTTGTTTTTGAAAGGAAAACACTTTTGTCCATTAAAATAACATCAAATTGATCAGAAATACGGTGTAGACATCGTTAATGTTGTAAATGACTCGTCAGATTTTTTATGGAATTTCTAGAGGCCCATTATCAGCAACCATCCCTCCTGTGTTCCAATGGCACATGGCACACTTTTGCAAATATGTTAGCACAGCTGAAAACTGTCATCCTGATTAAATAAGCAATAACTGGCCTTCTTTAGACTAGTTGAGAAATTGTCAAGAAACTGAAGATCTCGTACAACGGTGTGTACTACTCCCTTCACAGAACAGCGCAAACTGTCTCTAACCAGAATAGAAAGAGGGGTGGGAGGCCCCGGTGCACAACTGAGCAAGAGGACAAGTACATTAGTTTCTAGTTTGAGAAACAGAAACAAGTCCTCAACTGGCAGCTTCATTAACTAGTACTGCAAAACACCAGTCTCAACATCAACAGTGAAGAGGCAACTCCGGGATGCTGGCCTTCTAGGCAGAGTTCCTCTGTCCAGTGTCTGTGTTCTTTTGCTCATCTTAATCTTTTATTTTTATTGACCAGTTTGAGATTTGGCTTTTTCTTTGCAACTCTGTCTAGATGTCCAGCTACAATAGTCAGTTACAACATTAACAATGTCTACACTGTATTTCTGATCAATTTGATGCCATTTTAAAATGGACAAAAAGGAAAGGACATTTCTATGTGACCACAATAGTCGTGGTCAAAAGTTTTGAAAATGGCACAAATATTAATTTCCACAGTTTGCTGCTTCAGTGTCTTAAGATATTTTTGTCAGATGTTACTATGGAATACTGAAGTAAATTACAAGCAATTCATAAGTGTCAACGGCTTATTGACAATTACATGAAGTTGATGCAAAGAGTCAATATTTGCAGTTTTTGACCCTTCTTTTTCAAGACAAGCAATCTGCCCTGGCATGCTGTCAATTAACTTCTGGGCCACTGATGGCAGCCCATTCTTGTATAGTCAATGTTTGGAGTTTGTCAGAATTTGTGGGTTTTTGTTTGTCCACCCGCCTCTTGAGGATTGACCAGAAGTTGTCAATTGGATTAAAGGTCTAGGGAGTTTCCTGGCACTGGACCCAAAATATTGATGTTTTGTTCCCCGAGCCACTTCAAGGTGGCAAGGTGCTCCATCATGCTGGAAAAGGCATTGTTCATCACCAAACTGTTCCTGGATGGTTGGGAGAAGTTGCTCTCGGAGGATGTGTTGGTACCATTCTTTAGTCATGGCTGTGTTCTTAGGCAAAATTGTGAGTGAGCCACCTCCCTTGGCTGAGAAGCAACCCCACATATAAATGGTCTCAGGATGCTTTACTTTTGACATGACACAGGACCGATGGCAGCGCTCACCTTGTTTTCTCCGGCCTTGCTTTTTTCCCGGATGCCCCAAACAATCGGAAAGGGGATTCATCAGAGAAAATGGCTTTACCCCAGTCCTCAGCAGTCCAATCCCTGTACCTTTTTGCAGAATATCAGTCTGTCCCTGATGTTTTTCCTGGAGAGAAGTGGCTTGAAGTTCTTGATGATCCGATAAATGGTTGATTAGGGTGCAATCTTACTGGCAACAATATCCTTGCTTGTGAAGCCCTTTTTGTGCAAAGCAATGATGACAGCACGTGTTTCCTTGTGGGTAACCATGATTGACAGAGGAAGAACAATGATTCCAAGCACCATCCTCCTTTTGAAGCTTCCAGTCTGTTATTCAAACTCAATCAGCATGACAGAGTGATCTCCAGCCTTGTCCTCGTCAACACTCACACCTATGTTAACGAGATAATCATTGACATGATGTCAGCTGGTCCTTTTGTGGCAGGGCTGAAATGCAGTGGAAATGTTTTTTGGGGTTTCAGTTAATTTGCAATTAATTGCAATTAATCTGATCACTCTTCATAACATTCTGGAGTATATGCAAATTGCCATCATACAAACTGAGGCAGCAGACTTTGAAACAGACATTCTCAAAACTTTTGGCCACGACTGTACACACACACACAGTTATAACATATTAGGAGCACCTTCCTAATATTGAGTTGCACCCCCCCACAGAACAGACTCAATTTGTCAGGGCATGGACTCTACAAGATGTCAAAAGCGTTCCACAGGGAAGCTGGCCCATGTTGACTCCTATGCTTCCCACAGTTGTGTCAAGTTGGCTGGATGTCCTTGGGTTGGTGGACCATTCTCGATACACACGGAAAATTGAGTGTGAAAAACCCAGCAGTGTTGCAGTTCTTGACACCAACTGGTGTACCTACTACCATACCCCGTTCAAAGGCACTTCACTTTTTTGTCTTGCCCATTCACCCTCTGAATGACACACATACACAATCCATGTCTCAATTGTCTCAAGGCTTAAAAATCCTTCTTTAACCTCTCTCCTCCCCTTCATCTACACTGATTGAAGTGAATTTAACAGGTTCCATCAATAAGGGATCATAGACTGACCAGGTGAAAACTCTCATGGAAAGAGTAGGTGTTCCTAATGTTTTGTATACTCAGTGTATATTTCTAATCAATATCTTCAAAACAAATACATTTTAAAGAAGCACTTCTTGGTATAAGCAATACTGTACATTTAAAATATTTCTAAGATAAATTAATTTGACATGAATGTACGGCTTTAATGTGGCAGGTAAGTGGAGTGCACCTGCATCCATTCTTCAACAATCTGAAGCATCAACAGACATACTGTATGACAGACTCAAAATGGTCCATGTCATTGGTTGACTCAATATTGTGTCCTGTTCACTCACGCTTACACAGCAATACATTAAATCTGTTCCAATATGTGTAGTGGCTTTTTTGTTTTACAACTAGATTTGGAAGAAGGATTCTTCTATTTAAAGTGTGCACAAGCACCAATGCAACATTGAAGAGTAACCCTTGTGAGGAGGTAGATGGCAGATCTTTACAAGACATGATCCAGGCTAAGATATGGGACTTTCAACTAGTTGTGAAGGGTGTTTAGCTGGGCTGATGCCCACACTGGTTGCTTGGTCCTTACTCTGTGATGTGAGGTTGCACGAAGTGGCATCTTAGCCTGGTCCCAGATGGTCCAAGATCTCAGTGCTGTCTCACGCCAGTGTGACCCTAGGAGTTGGCAAAATGGCACAAACAGTTCTGGGACCAGGCTAATGGCACCTGGGTGGCAATGGAGATGGTTGGTGGTGTAGTGTCATGCAGGTCCAGCTAGGTGATACAGGGGACAGCCAGGGTGAAGGTGCAGGCTGTTTTGGGACAAGGGCACACAATGGCAGATGGACCTCACGTTTGGTGTACCTCATGGAACATTAACTCCCGTGGGACGCGAGTCTGTGGGCCGTAGAGCGTGCCGGCCCGGCGCTCGAAGGCAGACACATTTTTCTTTACCACCTCGTCAAAAAACACAGTTGCTAACTGAGAGTGGAGCAAGGAGCGGAACTCAAACGAGATCTGTGTGGCAGGAAGGAAGGAGAGGGCAGAATGTCAGTCGGAGAAGACATACAAAAGAGAAAGAGGATAAGCAAAGGATAAGCTCTGTTAACGGATATAACTTAAGACTATTCACATGCACAAGGTCTATGCACAAATAGAGAGCAAGATTAGAAGAAACTGAGAGGTTGGCAGCATGAGATAAACAGAAGGGCTGCAAGCTGGGGCTGTCATATTCACCGAAACGTCCACAGTGCAGGTGCGGGGATAACCAGGGATTCCAGGACTGAAGCGCCATATCGTCTCCAGATGGTTAAAAAGTGTTCCATCTGTGCACACCGCCTAAAAAATGTAATCCAATAAGAAAGGGTTACTTAGAGTAATCTATCACCAAACCAACAATGATCATCACATATCTCATCATAATTCATGAATCCTCAATTAAGCGGGACTAAATGGGATTGCAAAAAATCTGGTAACTTTCTCAAGAATCCCAGGTTTTCAAGAAATCCTAGTTGGAAGATTCCTGAAACCAGGAGGGAATAAGCACGAAATCTGGAAGTTACTGGGATTTTTAAACCATAATTAAACAGGAGGGACTTACTTTGACCATGTGGGGTCGCACCACGCTGATCATGGATGTGTATCGCTCTACGATGGGTGGGAATCCCACCTCTAGCTGAGCTTTGGAGTGGCCTGCCCTCTTCATGATGGTCTGGGACTTCTTACACCAGGGGACAAAGAGTTTGTAGTCATCCACGTTGGCTACCACATCATACATCTCCAGCATAGAGTACCTGAAGCAGCATAGCAAAAGGAGTTTGAAAACAACATTACATCCCTTCCACTTCGTGTTTCAAATAGGCTAAGCCCTATTTTTTCCTTTAATATGAAATCTATCTATGCATTCAAGCTCTTGTTCTCAAGCTCTCATTCAAGCTCTTGTTCTCAAGCTCTCATTCTCAAGCTCTCATTCTCAAGCTCTCATTCTCAAGCTCTCATTCTCAAGCTCTCATTCTCAAGCTCTCATTCTCAAGCTCTCATTCTCAAGCTCTCATTCTCAAGCTCTCATTCAAGCTCTCATTCAAGCTCTCATTCAAGCTCTCATTCAAGCTCTCATTCAAGCTCTCATTCAAGCTCTCATTCAAGCTTGTAATGGCAGGGTAGCCTAGTGGTTAGAGTGTTAGACTAGTAACCGGAAGGTTACAAGTTCAAATCCCCGAGCTGACAAGGTACAAATCTGTCGTTCTGCCCCTGGAAAGGCCGTTAACCCACTGTTCCTAGGCCGTCATTGAAAATAAGAATTTGTTCTTAACTGACTTGCCTAGTTAAATAAAAGGTAAAATAAATTTTAAAAACTACATACAGGAATAGCAAGTCCGACAATATATTCTATTTCATGTATGGTAGCATCTTACCCCAGTATCCTCCGCTCGGAGTACTCCTTTCTCTTATTTGTGAACCCCATGAAGGTTCTGCTGTGGGGAACTGATGTCATTGTGTCCCAATTCCGCTGATGGCAAAGCACTCTGGGAGTCCTAGTCATTACAATACCACATGATGACAAGTGTCTGATAGGGAAGGGAGAGAAAGGATCATGTTAAAAATACTGGAGTGTAACATCTCTAACACACACACACTTTTCCAGACAGGCTTCCTGCCTTTAGAGTCAGGGCAGAAATAATATATTGCCTGCAGGGGGAAAAGGTTGCCAGTAGTGTCCTAACCTTCAATGTCTAGGACAAGCTACTATATTCTGAGTAAACACATGAATGGAACTATGTGTAATGCGACCCACTCAGTCAGGTTACGTGAGGTGGCTTGCAGAGCTGGCATGTTTTGCTATTGGGGTCTGAATGTGCTCACTACAAATAACTGTGTGACAGTCATAAAAAGTTTAATTACAGTCATAGACAAAATTACAGAGAGCACTACTGACAAAGTGAAACCAACACGAAGAAAGCCACAATATGCATATACAACAATGGTGACATTGATAGGATTGAAAAGGGAACTTTTTAGGCCTTAATGCCAATTTGATGATTAATAGGAAGAACACAAGTTACTAATTGTTTATATTCTCTGAAAAAACAGAATGTTCTTCAGTGTGGACCTATTTGAACCAGATGTGTAAGTGCTTTGCTGGAACAAAAACCTGCACCAAAGGGGATTCAAAGATAAGCACAATGCGCATGCACAGCACTGATTGGTTAATTGTGTCACATGAAGTTATCAATTTATTAATCTCACCTGATAGTCTGTCTCATATGTTCTCTTGACCCCGCGGTGTGACATGGTGAGCGCCCAGAGCCTACAGCAATCTCCAAAAACTCACTGAATGTCCGCACACCCATCTGTATTCGCCGGGCAGTTGCTGCCATTGTATTTTGGGTTACTTTATCAGAACCTCAAGTAGAATAACGGTTCACGGAGACCGGATCTGTAGGTTTCTGTTAAAACACCGACTTTAGCCAATTTCGGATTAGCTATTTGAAGCCTTTCCCAGTCCTATTTCAAGGCATCCATCAACGTCAGACACCGTGTAGATAAGCTTCAGTTCACTTATCCAAGTAGACGCAACCAAAAAGGCCGCGTTTACATAAGTCGTTTATTTATTCCAAGCTCGATGTCCTGGGACGCTGAAGGTGCATAAAATGCGCGTTCAAGTTTTTCCCCATACGGCGACAACTCTTTATCTCGACCGTATCTGTTTAGTAAAGTAAACACCGGTATTGGTCAGGCTCATGGCCAGGGACACACTGTTCTAAAACAGAGAAACTGTCCTATCAGTGCATTGCTGCCACCAACTGTGTCGGAGGTATTACAATCCCAAACCGCCCTGCTCCCAAAGAACATTACTGGGAGTAAGCAATGATTTCTTATATAATAAACGAGTACAATTTTAAAATGGAGAGATTATTTTGAAATGCATTTAGTATATAATTGTAATTCTTCTCAAACATTGCCAGGCTTTCACATTGTCTGGGAGGGCAAAACGGGGGACGTGGAACTGCGCATGTGCGTGATAGCAGAACTAACTAACAAACAAACATCAAGCAGAGACGGACAGCAAACACAGATCACGAACTTTCGTATTAATAACTAACTATCTACATGAGTTAACTATCGTTTAATATACCTTGCAGTTCCACTCTAATGAAGGAGCTCCGTCCTGGCTGACTTTGGGAGATGGGAGTACACAATATTACAGACCAGGTGATCTAGCAATTAGTTAGCATGCTAACTAGCTAACGTTAGATGAAAAGCCTGGCTATTTGGCTGGCTAGTTAGCTAATCAAATGTTTTGATTGCATTTTCCTTAAAGTTGACCAGTTCCATAACGTTACTGATGCAAGTATCTGCAAGCAATGTGTCGTAGGATTGTTAGCTAAACCTCGGCGCGGCCTGATGCTGTCTGCCAACGGTTAATAACTAGCTGCGATTCCTTGCTAACCACACAGTCTGACGTTCTCCTGTGCTTATCTCCAGCTTCCACTGGTCCAAGCAGTTTTTAATCGAAATGCCGATGAAATTCAACTACTATTGCACAACAAGAAAGAGGACGTCAATGCACTGGTATGTTTGTGGTGCCACAGCACTGGCTCTGGTATATTGTGTGTTGATATTGTAACGTTATAGCTAGCTACTGTATCGCAACATTTCTCCAGTTATTGCAAGTAGAGGGGTGCCAGGTGGATCCTTTTCCCAATTCAAGTGATTAGGTTATTCTTTTGTATTTCCCTAAAACCTAATTTATATATCTACAAACAGTAGAATGTCAAAAGAAGGCCTAAAGGTTTTTTTTATTTTTAGGCAAGCCCGTTAAGAGCAAATTCTTAGTTTTAATGAGAGCCTAGGAACAGTGGGCTAATACGTTTCAGGGGCAGAACGACAGATTGTTACCTTGTCAGCTCGGGGTTCGATCTTGCAACCTTTAGGTTACTAGTCCAACGCTCTAACCACTAGGCTACCTCCCGGCCCAGTATCTCATCAATATACTTATTTGTGGCTGCCAGTGTAAGAGGGAGATGGATTTTGCGTCTTAATGTAGATGGTTCATTTGTCTTAACTTTTCCCACAGGACCAAGAGCGCCGTACAGCACTACATGCTGCTGCCTGTTTGGGGGATGTTCATATAATGGACCTCCTCATCAATGCAGGTGATTGTGACCAAAATTGACCAACCACTGGTAGTTATGTTAACTAAACAGAACTCCCCACGCCTGATCTGTTATATTTTCAATGAAAAGGGGGTTTTGGTCTATGTACAGTTGTAGTAACAATGTGTAGTGTCTGTTCATTGTTCATTAGTCTGACTGAAACTTGAAAGAAATGACTCAACTGTACTTGTCAAGGCCCTCTAATATTGCTCCTTGTTTTGTACACTCATAGGTGCAAATGTAAATGCTAAGGACCATGTGTGGTTAACTCCATTGCACAGAGCTGCTGCCTCCCGGAATGAAGTAAGCAGTGTTGATCATCTCTCTAATGTGAAGACTATAAAGCACTGTATCAATGTTTGGTACTGTTTGGGTGTTGACAAGAAGTGTTTTCTCAAGGCCAGTTTGATTCCTTCTCTCTCCAGAGGGCAGTGGGGCTACTTCTGCGGCAGGGAGCAGAGGCCAATGCACGAGACAAGTTCTGGCAGACTCCACTGCATGTTGCAGCTGCCAATAGAGCCACGCGCTGTGCAGAGGCCCTGCTCCCCCAGCTGAGCAATCTGAACATGGCAGACCGCACTGGCAGAACCGCCTTGCACCACGCTGCTCAGAGCGGATACATGGAGGTGAGGGCTGGCAATACTGTGTGCTCTTGGAACAGGGCTGTTTTTACAAACCATTTCAGAGTGGAACTGTGGATCTAAGATCAGTTCTTTGATGAGGTTTAAGGCGGTTGGCATCCAATATGTTGCATTACCTCCACCTACTAGACTGGAGTAAAACTCCCTTATACTTTGATGAGGTTTAAGGCGGTTGGCATCCAATATGTTGCATTACCTCCACCTACTAGACTGGAGTAAAACTCCCTTATACTTTGCTTGAATTTTTTTTAACAAATACTACACTACTCACAAAAAATTCCCACCCTACTCCACTATTTAAATCGATTTAGTCCTACTTCACGCCAACTACCTGAAAGGATGGGACACCACCACTTAACACACCCTGTAACTCTTCTGATGTCAAGTCTCGCACACCCCAATACCTCTGCAGCTGCCACCAAAACCTCTATTTTCTGCGACTTACGTTCCATCCCTGCAGTACAGTTGATAACCATAGCTATAAACGCCAAAAATCCTATCTTACTGAAACATATATTACTTGTTTTATCCCTCTGTACTGGTTCATATCTACAATTATTTGTATACATTTTTTAATAAACCTTTATTAGGCAAGTCAGTTAAGAACAAATTCTTATTTACAATGACAGCCTAGGAACAGTGGGTTAACTGCCTTGTTCGGGGCAGAACGACAGATTTTTACCTTGTCAGCTCAGAGATTCGATCTAGCAACCTTACGGTTACTGACCCAACGCTCTAACCACTAGGCTACCTGCCTCCCCACTACTCACACCACTCTTCTCAGGATCCCTCCCCCTTGACCCATCTTCCTCTACTTAATTCACTGCCTCAGCATGTGACAACTTCTGCACTACTCTAACCCTGGAAACATCATCCTACCTCTCTCGCACAGGACCTTTCTGATCCCCAGCCCCATGGGCACTCCTACAATTAACACATACCACTACTTCAGAGGGGTTGGGTTAAATGCAGAAGACACATTTCAGTTGAAGGCCTTCAGTTGTACAACTGACTAGGTTGTGTACAACTGACTAGGTTGTGTACAACTGACTAGGTTGTGTACAACTGACTAGGTTGTGTACAACTGACTAGGTTGTGTACAACTGACTAGGTTGTGTACAACTGACTAGGTTGTGTACAACTGACTAGGTTGTGTACAACTGACTAGGTTGTGTACAACTGACTAGGTTGTGTACAACTGACTAGGTTGTGTACAACTGACTAGGTTGTGTACAACTGACTAGGTTGTGTACAACTGACTAGGTTGTGTACAACTGACTAGGTTGTGTACAACTGACTAGGTTGTGTACAACTGACTAGGTTGTGTACAACTGACTAGGTTGTGTACAATCAGCACGAACCCCTTGGATTGTAGCACTCAACACTGCATCCCACTTATAAAGCAGCTGCTTCATCTTCATGTTATTCTTTATCAAAAGCTACCGCAACGCTTTTCCATTTCAAGTAAGCGTGCTCTTCCAACCACCATCCAACTCTAGGATCAGTTCTCCCATCTTGTTCATTATAATTTTGAAGGAAAACCTGGTTATAGATCAGCATGCCTACTCTGAGATGCTTTAGTGTATAATGAAACTCTGTTTACATGTAATTTTTCCTCTTGTCTGTCCTCAGATGGTGAAGTTGCTGCTGAATAAAGGGGCCAACTTGAGTACCAATGATAAGAGAGAGAGACAGCCTATCCACTGGGCAGCGTACTTAGGTGAGGTGGACTCTGCACTGGGAAAACTCTTCACGTGATTTTCTTAGAGTACTGAATTATCAGAATTTCATAACATTGGCTTGAATGGCAGGTGATAAATATTCAGTGTTTCCCAATTTTAAGTTGGGTGAACATTATGGATGTACTCCTCACTAGAGGGTGACATTAAAACAGTACTCACACTGCCTCTCCTATGTGACTTATAGGGCATCTGGAGGTGTTGAAGCTGCTAGTGTCTCGGAGTGCAGACAAGGGCTGCAAGGACAAGCAGGGCTACACCCCTCTCCATGCTGCCGCTGCCAGCGGACACATTGACATAGTCAAGTACCTACTGAGGCTCGGGGCTGAGGTGAGTGTAGAGGTCAAATTGTATTTATTTTACCAGGTTAGTCTCATTGAGTTTAAACATCTCTTTTACAAGAGAAACCTGGCCAATATAGCAGTACACAAAGTTTCAAACATTTACAACACAAAGTACTACATTTAAAAAAAAAACATCTGACACATTTGAATAGGCACATTGGTTTTGGGAGGAGCAGTTCAGCTAGGGGTCAAACCATTGACTGCCGCCCAATTCATTTTCCACCAAAGATTTTACCCTGGCTTTAAAATTATTCTAGGGGGTGAGCTCCTGTAGTTTCAAGTCCTTTTGTCGCTCATTCCAAGTAGAGGAGGCAGGGTACTGGAATGCTTTTTTACCTAGCTCTGTACGGGCCTTAGGCACTGTCAACGAGATACAGATCTGTGAGCGTAGGTGATATTTGTCATTAGTCAGCTGGACAATGCACATACTTGGGAGCTGTCTCAATATGGCCTTATGGGTAAACGGATGCTCAAGATAGCCATAGGAAGTAATATTAATTGAGTTTTAGTTTGACCATTACCAGAAGAGACAGTGGATTATCTTTGAATATAATTATATATATATATGCATAAATTGAATTCTATTCAAAGATAATCCACTGTCTCTCTCTATAGATATATATATATATATATATATATATATAGAGAGATATCTCTATAGATCTATCTATATAGATATAGATGGATATAGAGAGATATCTCTATAGATCTAGAGATAGATATAGAGAGATATCTCTATAGATCTATCTATATAGATAGATAGATAGATATAGATAGATATAGAGAGATATCTCTATAGATCTATCTATATAGATATAGATGGATATAGAGAGATATCTCTATAGATCTAGAGATAGATATAGAGAGATATCTCTATAGATCTATCTATATAGATAGATATAGAGAGATATCTCTATAGATCTATCTATATAGATAGATAGATATAGAGAGATATCTCTATAGATCTATCTATATAGATAGATAGATATAGAGAGATATCTCTATAGATCTATCTATATAGATAGATAGATATAGAGAGATATCTCTATAGATCTATCTATATAGATAGATAGATATAGAGAGATATCTCTATAGATCTATCTATATAGATAGATAGATATAGAGAGATATCTCTATAGATCTATCTATATAGATAGATAGATATAGAGAGATATCTCTATAGATCTATCTATATAGATAGATAGATCTATAGAGAGATATCTCTATAGATCTATCTATATAGATAGAGAGAGATATCTCTATAGATCTATCTATATAGATAGAGAGAGATATCTCTATAGATCTATCTATATAGATAGAGAGAGATATCTCTATAGATCTATCTATATAGATAGAGAGAGATATCTCTATAGATCTATCTATATAGATAGAGAGAGATATCTCTATAGATCTATCTATATAGATAGAGAGAGATATCTCTATAGATCTATCTATATAGATAGAGAGAGATATCTCTATAGATCTATCTATATAGATAGAGAGAGATATCTCTATAGATCTCTCTATATAGATAGAGAGAGATATCTCTATAGATCTCTCTATATAGATAGAGAGAGATATCTCTATAGATCTCTCTATCTATATATATAGATAGAGATAGTTTGACCATATATATGCGTACAGTTGAAGTCGGAAGTTTACATACCGTAGCCAAATACATTTAAACTCAGACTTTCACAATTCCTGACATTTAATCCTAGTAAAAAGTCACTGTCTTAGGTCAGTTAGGATCACCACTTTATTTTAAGGATGTGAAATGTCAGAATAATAGTATGTAGTAATATAATGATTTATTTCAGCTTTTATTTCTTTCATCACATTCTCAGTGGGTCAGAAGTTTACATACACTCAATTTGAATTTGGTAGCATTGCCTTTAAATTCTTTAACGTGGGTCAGACGTTTTGGGTAGCCTTCCACAAGCTTCCCACAATAAGTTGGGGGAATTTTGGCCCATTCCTCCTGACATAGCTGGTGTAACTGAGTCAGGTTTGTAGGCCTCCTTACTCGCACACACACTTTCAGTTCTGCCCACAAATGTTCTATAGGATTGAGGTCAGGGCTTTGTGATGGCCACTCCAATACCTTGACTTTGTTGTCCTTTGCCACAACTTTGGAATTGTGCTTGGGGGTCATTGTCCATTTGGAAGACCCATTTGCGACCAAGCTTTAACTTCCTGACTGATGTCTTGATGTTGCTTCAATATATCCACATAATTTAGCTTCCTCATGATGCAATCTATTTTGTGAAGTGCACCAGTCCCTCCTGCAGCAAAGCACCCCACAACATGATGCTGCCACCCCCGTGGTTCACAGTTGGGATGGTTTTCTTCGGCTTGCAAGCCTCCCCCTTTTTCCTCCAAACATAACGATGGTATTTATGGCCAAATAGTTCTATTTTTGTTTCACCAAAAAGTACGATCTTTGTCCCCATGTGCAGTTGCAAACCATAGTCTGGCTTTTTTATGGCAGTGGCTTCTTCCTTGCTTAGCGGCCTTTCAGGTTAAGTCGATATAGGAATCGTTTTACTGTGGATATAGTTACTTTTGTACCTGTTTCCTCCAGCATCTTCACAGGGTCCTTTGCTGTTGTTCTGGGATTGAATTGCACTTTTCGCATCAAAGTACATTCATCTCTAGGAGACAGAAGGCGTCTCCTTCCTGAGTGGTATGACGGCTGCGTGATCCCATGGTGTTTACACTTGCGTACTATAGTTTGTACAAGTGAACGTGGTACCTTCAGGTGTTTGGAAATTGCTCCCAAGGATGAATCAGACTTGTGGAGGTCTACAATTTTTTTTCTGAGGTCTTGGCTGATTTCTTTTGATTTTCCCATGATGTCAAGCAAAGAGGCACTGAGTTTGAAGGTAGGCCTTGAAATACATCCACGGGTACACCTCCAATTGACTCAAATGATGGACATGACATAATTTTCTGGAATTTTCCAAGCTATTTAAAGGTACAGTCAACTTCTGACCCACTGGAATTGTGATACAGGGAATTATAAGTGAAATAATCTGTCTGTAAACAATTGTTGGAAAAATGACTTGTTTCATGCACAAAGTAGATGTCTTAACTGACTTGCCAAAACTAAAGTTTGTTAACAAGACATTTGTGGAGTGGATGATACACTTAGGTTGGAGTCATTCAAATCAGTTTATGTAAACCTCCGCCTTTGTGTGTTTGTTTGTTTGTTGCTTAGCTTGCTCCTTATGTCTTGTGTGATCTTGTACTCTTTCAGCTGGATGAGCCCAATGCCTTTGGGAACACTGCTCTGCATGTGGCCTGCTACACAGGCCAAGAGGCTGTGGCCAATGAGCTGGTGAACCAAGGAGCTAACGTCAACCAGCCCAACAGGAGTGGCTATACCCCACTGCACCTGGCCGCTGTGTCCACCAACGGGGCCCTCTGCCTGGAGCTGCTGGTCAACAATGGGGCCGACGTCAACCAGCAGGTCTGGGCCCTTATTCATAAAGTGTCAATGAGTAGGAATACTGATCTCGTATTATGTCCCCACCTGTCCATGTAATCTTATTCATTATGATCTAAAAATGAAAAACGGATCCTAGATCAGCAGCTCTACTCTGAGGCTAATGCAATCAGTAGCCTTATATGTTGTTTAATGGGTGGCGATGGGAGGATTTATCTGTTTTCTGCCAGACTAGTTTGTCATATTTCTCTTCTCCCTTCGCTAGAGTAATGCAGGGAAGAGCCCCCTGCACATGGCAGCCATTCATGGACGCTTCACACGCTCTCAGATCCTCATCCAAAACGGTAACCATGACAACCCCTCTAACTGAATGACATGTTAGGATGCTTTATACAAGTCCTGTCCCACTGGGTCTCTGATTCTATGTTTCTTGTTTGTTGTTAGGTGGAGAGATTGACAGTGTGGATAAATATGGCAATACCCCCCTCCATGTTGCTGCTAAGTACGGCCATGAACTACTGATCAGTACTCTGATGACCAACGGTGCAGATACAGCCAGACAAGGGATTCATGGGATGTTCCCGCTGCACCTGGCTGTGCTCTATGGGTTTTCAGACTGTTGTCGCAAGCTACTCTCCTCAGGTTGGTACTTACATACATACACTACCGTTCAAAAGTTTGGGGTCACTTACAAAATGTCCTTGTTTTTGAAAGGAAAACACTTTTATGTCCATTTAAAATAACATCAAATTGATCAGAAATACAGTGTAGACATTGTTAATGTTGTAAATGACTATTGTAGCTGGTAATGGCTGATTTAGGAATATCTACATAGGTGTACAGAAGCCATTTTTCAGCAACCATCACTCCTGTGTTCCAATGGCACGTTGTGTCAGCTAATCCAAGTTTATAATTTTAAAGGGTTAGTTGATCATTTGAAAACCCTTTTATTTCAGAAGAAAGTCTTTGTTTCTGGCCATTTTGAGCCTGTAATCAAACCCAGATATGCTGATGCTCCAGATACTCAACTAGTCTAAAGAAGGCCAGTTTTATTGCTTCTTTAATCAGAACAACATTTTTCAGCTGTGCTAACAATTGCAAAGGGGTTTTCTAATGATCAATAGGCCTTTTTAAAATTATAAACTTGGATTAGCTAACACAACGTGCCATTGGAACACAGGAGTGATAGTTGCTGATAATGGGCCTCTGTACCCTTATGTAGATATTCCATTTTAAAAAAACTGCTGTTTCCAGCTACAATAGTCATTTACAACATTAACAATGTCTACACTGTATTTCTGATCAATTTTATGTTATTTTAAATGGACAAAAAAGTAGATTTTCTTTCAAAAACAAGGACATTTCTAAGTGACCCCAAACTTTTGAACGGTAGTGTACATTATATCTGTATTTGATGGATCACTCCTGGTTGACTCTTCCTCTCCCTCAGGTCAGCTGTACAGTATTGTTTCATCTATGAGTAAGGAGCACGTACTATCAGCCGGGTTTGACATAAACACTCCAGACAACTTTGGAAGGACCTGTCTACATGCTGCTGCTTCTGGAGGGTAAGACACAGAACCACACTCCAAAACTGGACCCATTCTGAACTATTGGATAATATACCCAAATGAGTCTGTCATTCTCATCTTATTACTCACTTCTCCGCTGCTGACAGAAACGTTGAATGTCTCAACTTGCTCTTAAGCAGTGGTACTGACTTGAATCAGAGGGACCAATCGGGAAGGTGAGTTTTTGCCACTGATTATTTTCTTTGTCTGTGTTTGTACTCATGCTGGTGTGAGTACGAGATAGTAAATGTTAAATGGAATAGTCAGTAATTTGAGATCGCCTGGGTACTGTAAAAGCTCTTTGTGAACAGCTAATGTAAAAAGTACTTTATGAATACATTTGATTGATGCACTGATTATTAGTTGGGCCTTCTCTTGGTCTCTCAGGACTCCGTTGCACTATGCAGCTGCTAATGGGAGGTACCAATGCACTGTGACCCTAGTGAGTGCTGGCGCTGAGGTCAATGAGCCAGACCGTACAGGCTGCACTCCCCTGCACTACTCTGCTGCCTCCCAGGCCTTCTGCAGGTAGGAACTCGCACTCCATCGACAAATACACCAAGACGCTTTCAGGAAACATAGCTGTGTTGAATTTGTGAATAAACGTGTTCATTCTGCACTTCCAGAATGGACCGACATTTCCCTGGGACTCTTCAGAGCGAGGAGGATGGAGATAAGGAGTCCTATTTGTTAGTTTACTGTCTGCAACCATTATTTTGTATCTTTTTAAAATTTGTATAATTTTCTACTGATTTAAAGAACTCAAAATATGTTGTTTATTTCATGACCCCTACTTGACTGTGGCTATTGTCTGTTTTTGTTACTAGTTGCTTGGAGCATCTGTTGGACAACGGTGCAGACCCATCCCTGGTCAACTCTAAAGGTTACAGTGCTGTTCATTATGCTGCTTCCCACGGCAACAAGCAGAACCTGGAACTGGTAAGTCCTTCTGTTTGTGTTCAGTAACTTGTATAGCTCCAGCCATTTAGGTCAATTGTTTTTCATCATGACTTTGCTGTATCTGTGGATACTATTACATTGTGACTCTTGTCCCTTTAGCTCCTGGAAATGTCCTTTAATGCCCTAGGAGACATTGAGAGCAGTATTCCAGTGAGTCCGTTGCATTTAGCTGTAAGTGTGCTTTTCATTCCTAAAATCCTCTCTGTTACTTTGTAGCTTGAGACTGAGTGTGTGTTTCGTATGGAGAAGATGCCATGTTCATATAGAGCAGCCAAAACATGACAGCTTCCTGTCGTATCCCATCTCCTCTCCCCCTCAGGCTGATAATGGCCACTGGCAGGCGCTGAGTGTGCTGACAGAGACTGCTGCCTACGTAGATGTGCAAGATGCCTCGGGCCGCTCTGTGCTCTACTTGGCTTCCCAGAGAGGTTACGCCCGCTGTGTAGAGGTCCTGCTAGCCCAGGGGGCCTCCTGCCTCCTCAACGAGAACAGACACATGTGGACCCCTCTACACGTCGCAGGTACGGTCCCCCCCTCAGAACCAGATGTGGGTTGAAATGAGTTAAAGTTTATTTGCCATGTGTAATGAATACATGCAAGTATGTGTCCCTGTATATTGTTCGATATTAGCAGGTATGGAATAGCTTAGAAACAAAGCAGTCAGGGTTGAATGTGTGATTGAATATTTGTTTCATATCAGCTGCCAACGGCCACACGGAATGTCTCCACATGCTGGTGGAAAGCGGGGAGGAGGCAGACCTTACCAACGTCACAGACACACAGGGACAGTGAGTGGTCTCTCTTTCTTGCTACCTGGCAGGAAACTTTGTTTTTGTAATGTAAATGTGTTATTTACTTTGAATAACTCCATATAGATACAGTGTTAGCAATACAGTTTAGGTTGTTCATGGAAGATTGACAAAATCGTACATCCTGTCTGCTAGAATGCATTGTTGTTGATGTTGTAATATAAATGACTGTGTGTGTGTGTGTGTGTGTGTGTGGTCTTCCCTGTCTTCCTCCTCAGGACCCCTCTGATGCTGGCCGTGCTAGGTGGCCATACAGACTGTGTCCACCTGCTGTTGGAGAAGGGGGCCTGGCCTGACGCCAAGGACAAGGGGGGCAGCACAGCCTTGCACAGAGGGGTGAGCTACACGCCTAGAGGCTTTTCACATTACTCAGCTGAGAAAAAGGTCAAATTCTTCAGCTACACCTAGCCTGTCTGGTTGTTGTGTGGTACAGAGGAACACTGCAACATTAGTTTGAAATAATTATTAAAGCACTGTAAAAGTTAGAAATATAGCTGTGTAACTCTTTGGAACCTGTCCCATAGGCGGTGGTGGGCCGTGAGGACTGTGTGACAGCCCTGCTGGATCACGAGGCATCTGCCCTGTGTCGGGACGGCCAGGGTCGTACCCCCCTGCATTACGCTGCCTCCCACCGCTACACTGACATCCTGGCCAGTCTGCTGCGTGCCGCCACACGCTCCGATCCTCTGGACTCCCTATTGGACCACGAAGAGTACACGCCATCACACTGGGCCGCCTACCAAGGTCTGTGTGGTTATTGGTTACATCCCAAAACACCCTCTTTCAAGAAGGGTGTATATTACATGTATAAATGAAATGTGGGGGGAAAACAGTTTGTTTTGTAGTGTCTTTGTAATTCAAGATGAACATACTTTTTTTTTCTCCTATCAGGGCATGAAGGCTGTTTGGAGGTTTTACTTGAACACAAAACATGTAGTAGCCAAGAGGGAAACCGCTTTACCCCATTGCACTGTGCTCTGTGAGTATTCTCTCATCAATGTTTTAAACATGATAATACATTATTACGACAATGTGTTTGGGAAAGGATCAGTAATGATGGGTTCTATAAATGGGTTGGTTGTTTAGCAACAAAACTGACAGTTGCTAAACTACAGGGTTGGCTTAGACTGTTGACATGTAAACTATATTTAGTCTCCAAATGTTTATTGAAAACATAAATACATTTGCACAATGAGCACTTGTCTCAAATACAATTGTTGGTTAGCTAGGTAGCTAATTTTAGCCATATTAGCATAGACATCAGTCAAAACACCTCAAAACAAGACATGGTATCAAAAATGATGAAACGAGCCACCAATGATTCCCCACAGGGCAGCTTCTTGTCATTGTTGCTAGCTATCTGACCTTTCAGAATCGTAACAACGCACACCTTCCGGCCACATCGACGCGCGCATATTTTTTTGTGAAGTTGTCAGTCAACACGTCTATGTGGTGATCTTTTGATGTTGTGTGATGCTGCAGAATGAATGGCCGTAGTGGAGCTGCAGAGATGCTGTTGGAATCTGCTGGTGTACAGATGGTTAACACCAGGGATACTAAAGGAAGGTAAGTCAATTGAGGGCAAGGTGTCATTACCTTACTAGATGTTTACCTGGGTATCTCCTGTTTCATTGTCATGTCTTCTGAGCTGTACCTCTGTGCTCAGTGTGGACTCCAGATTTGATCTCCTGTTTCATTGTCATGTCTTCTGAGCTGTACCTCTGTGCTCAGTGTGGACTCCAGATTTGATCTCCTGTTTCATTGTCATGTCTTCTGAGCTGTACCTCTGTGCTCAGTGTGGACTCTAGATTTGATCTCCTGTTTCATTGTCATGCGAGACTGAGCTCACCAAGGTCAGGCTGCCTCTCTTTGCCTGTAGGACCCCACTTCATGCCGCAGCGTGCGCCGAGGATGTGTCGGGGCTGCAGCTGGTCCTACGCCACGGCGCTGAGATCAACGCCGTGGACCACACCGGGCGCTCTGCTCTCATGGTTGCTGCTGACAACGGACAGAGTGGCACCGTGGGTAAGTCTACGGAACACATTTTCGTTGATGTTTTGATAAAGGATAGAGTTTAGCAGATTCTCTCTCATCAGTCTCTGAAGAAGAATGAACTACCACTTGATTGGAGTGAATTCATTATGTGTTGGGTAGATCTGTAAAGAGGAATCCTGTGTCATTTATCTCTTGATTCTCCCCTGGTGTCCCCAGCCATCCTCCTGCAACGGGCCAAGGCTGACCTGACACTGCTGGACGACAATGGAAACACTGCCCTGCATCTGGCCTGCAGCAAGGTAAGCAGCCCTCACAATATCATCAGAGCTCAGAAAGAAATGGAGCATAATAACATAGCATTCAAGCTTTCAGCACCTCTCTGATGAACGGAGATTAATGAAGTGAATGTATTGATGATGGTTGATGTAAGCATGTTTCTGTATTTGTCTTGCAGGCTCATGAGATGTGTGCCCTGCTGATTCTGGGGGAGATCCATAACGCTACCCTCGTCAATGCAACCAACGCTGCACTGCAAATGCCCCTGCATCTAGCAGCACGCAACGGTATGGCCACTGTGGTCCAGGCACTGCTGAGTCGAGGAGCCACAGTGCTGGCAGTGGATGAGGAGGGTAAGGAGAGACACTATTACATCTTTCTCAAAACCTCGTCTTCATTTTAACATAATGCTATGGGCTTTCTAATTGATTTCTGATTTGTTACTTACTTAGGCTTTTTTCTCCTCCTCGAGCATAGGCCATAGACAACAGCTTTCTAGTGTATCTGGTCTGATGGTGTTTTTGTTGTTGACCAGGCCACACTCCAGCCCTGGCCTGCGCCCCCAACAAGGACGTGGCTGACTGCCTGGCTCTGATCCTCTCTACCATGAAACCTTTCCCACCTCTGGACCCTTCCTCGTGCTCCTGCTCCTCTTCCTCCTGCCCCTGCACCTCCATCTCTGTCTCCTCCATATCTGTCTCCTCCTCCATCTCCCCTGGTCTCAACCTACTGAAGCACTGCGGCATCACCGCAGCCTGCACACCCCTGCCCAACGGAAGCCTTCACCATCACCACGGCTAAGTCAAAGACCACCATGGCGCCGCCATCGGCCTGGACGGGTGCCTTTCTGAGTGAGGTCATCCTACACCTACAATCTGACACCACTACAACCACCACCACAGGGTGACTCCCTTGAGTACACCCACCTACACGCCTGTGCGTATGTGTGCGCGTATGGTCTTCTCCTGAAGTGCAGTCAAACCTATATGCAAATAGAGCCCACAGCATCTATCTCAGCTCTGTAATAGTTAGTGCTTAACACAGAGAGACTGATCTCTCTTTCTGTAATGTCACTGGAATACTGCTGTTTGTCCCTAAATGGTTGCTAATAACCAACCACAAAAATCATCTAAATAATCAATCCCTTTAAAAAATGTCCCGCAAATAGGTACTTGTCAGCACGGAAAAATGACTGACAGCTTAAAGGACTTTTTATTTTCCTTTTTGTGTTTGTTTGTAGTCTCTTGTTTAGTCACTTCTCATTATCATTCAGTATTTAATATTATATCAGAAACTAGGACTAGTAGTGGTGGCCTTGAATAGGAATGCACAGCCTTCCCCAAAGGAGAATGATCAAACGGGTTAAAGTAGGGTAGAGGACTTGATGAAGGAACCATACAGAAGAAAGTCCTGCCCAAGAGTGCAATGCTAAAATATATCTATTCTGACTTTTTTTTTTATGATTATAATATGTACCTTGTGTAGTAGCCTATATTTAAACTTTTAGCCTAAAATAGTTTGTCAATTTCATAGAGCTGCTAAAGTTTGAAAAATGTATATGTAAGCATGTCTCCTTGCAAAGGAGTACAGTGCTCGGGTTGGGATTTTAGCATCAATTTATTCTCAATGCTGAAGTATTGTCTACAACACAGTTTTGTGTTTACTAAGCTAGAATGTGGTTCAAAGCATATCAGTTATGACCAAAGGTGATCATCACTACTATGGCAAAACAAAAATATTTATTTGAGATGTACTGTATAGAGAAAGACGATAGATCGATCTTGAGATACCTCGATAAATAATTTTGCAGCTGCTGAACGTTTAGTTAGACAGGGAGAGTAGTAGCAATGAGGCCTTGGTAATTTAGTTTGCCTTTGGGAGCGGGCTCGCCCCATTGCACCTCAGTGAAGCCTCTTGTATTGTGAGCACTTTCTCTTGTATTCTGAGATTACTGCTCAGTCATTTTACCAGCCATTTCAATTGATTTCTCTTTTTTTTTCTTATCATTCTCAAAAGACTTTGGTACATTGAATGGGATTATTTCCCCAAATTTGGCCTTGTTCAATCTGAAATTGAATTTATACTGAACAAAAATATAAATCGAACATGCAACAATTTCAAAGATTTTACTGAGGTCATATAAATTCATATTTTACAATTCATATAAGGAAATCCGTCAATTTAAATCAATTCATTAGGCCCCGATCTGTGGATTTCATGACTGGGTGTACAGATCCAGAGCATCCCAAACATGTTCAATGGGTGACATGTCTAGTGAGTATGCAGGTCATGGAAGAACTGGGACATTTTGCAGCTTCCAGGAATTGTGTACAGATTCTTGAGATATGGCACCCCGATGGGCCTCAGGATCTCGTCACGCTGTCTCTGTGTATTCAAATTGCCATTGATAAAATACAATGTGTTCATTGTCTGTAGCTTATGCCTGCCATACCATAACCCCACCACCACCATGGGGCACTTTGTTCACAACGTTGACATCAACGTGTGGTCTCCGATGATACCACAGGTAAAGAACCCAAATGTGGAGGTGCTGGGCTGAGATGGTTACACGTGGTCTGTAGTTGTGAGGCCGGTTGGACATATTGCCAAATTCTCTAAAACGATGTTGGTGGCTTATGGTAGAGAAGTTAATATTAAATTCTCTGGCAACAGCTCATGGACATTCCTGCAGTCAGCATGCCAATTGCACAGTCCCTGAAAAAACATCTGTGGCATTTTGTTGTGTGACACAACTGCACATTTTCATGGCCTTTTATTGTCCCCAGCACAAGGTGCACATGTGTAATGATCATGCTGTTTAATCAGCTTCTTGATATGCCACACCGGTCAGTTGGATGCATTATGTTAGCAAAGAATAAATGCTCACTAACAGGGATGTAAACAAATTTGTGCCCAAAAATTGAGGAATACTTTTTGTGCGATTGGAACATTTTGGGGATCTCATTTTTCTGCTCATGAAACATGGGACCAACACTTTACATGTTGCGTTTAATATTTTTGTTCGGTGTTCTTCAGAAATTAAGAGATGGAGCAATACCACTGTTCCTCTCAACGCTTGTATCTTGACTAGTACAATGGTCAGTCCTGGTATGAGATTGAAATGCTCTTTCATTTTTGTATAATATAAGCAATATTTACTTTCTGGCATTTGAACGTTATTGAAAAGACAATCATAGTCTCAAGGGCTTTTGTTTCCTTGGTAATCGTGTTTGATGTTCACTTTATTTTAGTTCTGACACTAGGCCTAGCTACATGGACATGATCTGTTATAGACTAAAGGCTGTAGTCGCTGTGTCAAGGCATTTTTCTGTGCCAAGAAAACATTTAAATTGATTGCCACCATGGCATCTCATTTAGAACCATATGACATCTTGGCAGTATGAATGCAGGATGGCAAAATAAGACTAACCCTAGGATCTCACCCACTTAATTAGACCTGTGAATCTGGTAAGAAGAGGATTCCTTGGTTGGGCTTGATTGGTCATGTCTCCAGATAGAAGTTATGACTTACTAGAGATAATTGAAAGCCCGGTAGGTTGGCAGGGTTACTGTAGGAATGAACTGAAAAAACAAATGTTACACTCATATGGGCAGTAGTAGTACTTGTGTTTTTAGTAAAGCCAAAAAGTGTAATTCCTTTTTGCTACGTGGTATTCCTTTTGTTATACGTGTATCTTGTCTGGTGGTACTACATTGTAGATTGTATCAGACCACTGGAGCTCATTGCTCAACTTTATTTAAATATTTTTTACACTACCATTTCTATTGCATCATCAGTGGACAGCTACATTTCACATATTTATTTAATGCTTCACCATAACATCTCTTGATGATAGCTAAATGACATGCCTTAGTTCTTTCAGGATGATAAAGATGAGGACCTAATCTAATGGACTAACAAGTCATGTGGTGCCCAACAGTCTGTGTTCTCTGTGGTAGAGGAGGAACAAAGGGAGTGTTTAGTCTTTGGTGTCATGTGTAAACATTTAATAGTCTCAGGCTGTGTGGAGCCAGTAAGCATATCACATGGATTGATAACATGCAAGTCATATTGACATTTTGTGATATGCATACAGTTCTATAGTTATTCATTCAACCCTGATCCAAGGCACTTATTGAGGTAGTTATGCACTTTAACACGTTCAGTGTCTTCGTGTGCATTATCACTCTGAATAGTGCATATGTGTTGTAGCTACATGAGCAAGTCTGCTTTGTGGGAGAGAAGAGGTGCAAAACAGATCATGGCAAAGATTGCAAGGTATGTATGTACTGTTGCTTTATTGACAGATTTAACTTCAAAACTCTCAGGGTCTAAAATGGTCAGTCCACACAACATGGTCCAAAATCCAGTTATCACAATGTGGTTTGTTCGATGCCAGTCCAGGGTATGTTACTAGTCCTTCTGGTTAGTCCAGTGATTTAGTTAGGCTTGTTTTCACCATGCTTGCATCCTCCTCCCATGACTCCACATTGAGCAACATCTGTATGTTGTATAACAGACACTGATTACATCAATAATCCAACAACAGGTGTGTCTGGCTAGCAGGTCAGAAATAGTTTTCTTCTTGCAATGCCCTTGTCCAGCAGATGGCACCGGTTCTCCTGCATATATCCCATCTGGACCTCTATCCATATGTGTTCCATTGCTTGACAGAGAACTCATTATAAAGGAGCTTCAGATCATTCTTCTGACTTTAAAGAAACAATTAAATGGGACATTTCTCATTTGTAGCAATAAAGAGCGTGTGAACAATGTGTGCAGCACAAATATTGCACTGCCTTCTACTGTATTTAAGCTAATCCAACAAAGCATTTTAGTAATTTATCAGATGCTCTTATCCAGAGCGACTTACAATTGACATGCATACCAATTGAAGATTTGCGTGAGTTATTGTGCAAATCTTAGGTCACAGTTAAGGCCTTATTTGCCAAGTACATTGGATTAAAAAACGAAAATGAAAAAGATACATTCCGAGAACATGGAATGTACACACTGACTCCAAATATGACCCATGACTTCACTGGCAAATGTGAATATGGGGTCAAATTGGAACAATTATTTTCTCCTGACCTTTTGAAGTACTGCTCTGACATTCATGAAATTATACAAGTAGCAGCATGAAATAACTGTCATGTAAGTTTAGTCTTCCTGTAATGGGTCTTGTCTCTTGAATGTGATCGAGCTATACCTATAGGTCCCTATGTGTTTGTCATGCATTGACAATGGAAACAGCAGGTTAGAGGGTTTGAACATTCATCTCTCTTAATACCATTGAGATAGCCTTACAATATATTTTGAACAGAAAATTAGACTACGCTGTAGTTGCTTTAATTTTTTTGCATTAATTGATAGCCTGTTTTTTTTAAAGGAAAATACACCTAGCTACATCCATTTAGTGCCATAGAAACCTTTATTTGCCTTCAAGCATAATAGTCATATTTGGTCAGTAACTCATTTCTTTGTCGTGTTTGTTGGGACTTATTTACCCAGATAGCCATGGTTAGAAAGTAAAATAAAAATGGTAATAAGCTCTGATTTGAAACATTTCTGTCACAGATACAGGTCCTAATATCAGTGGTGACTAATGGTTTGCATTACTACTTAGTACTGATCATAGGGTGGAAACTAGGAAGAGGAAAGCAATCAGAACAGACATGGTAGTCTGGAAAAAAGAATGGATGCAAGATTTGTTAAAGTATTTATAATTGGACAGACTTTGTAACAAGTCGGCAATGATCAAAATGTATGTTTATTTCTTTGTAAGAGCTGGTTTTGTAATTATTATAGGAACAGTTTTTAATGTTGGCAGATGTGTGGTTAACAGGGAATAGATTTACCTCGATGGATGCCCCTATTCTTACTTGAAGTATCTTTCATAGAAGGCAAATGTAAAATTTTCATTCACAGCCAAGCCTTAACTTTAAAGCAAAGGAACCAATATCTTGCAGTATCTACTAAGTTATGACACGTGACCCCCCTGGAGTTCCATTTCTCAGTGGAACTGATCAAATCTCTGCTGATTTTACTATTATGGTGTGCATCCAAAATGGCACCGTATTCTCTACATAGTGTACAACCTTTGACCAAAGTTGGTCCTTGGTCAAAAGCAGTACACTGTTTAGAGAATAGGGTGCCATTTTGGATAAGCACACACATATCCTTGGGTGTCTGGAAGCACACATCCAATGTTGATGGCGAACAACTCAAGGTTTCCCTGAGATTGTTTTGGGATTTTGCCATATTTGCTACATTGAGTGAAAAACATTAATTGGATTTGACTTATTACCGGTCTAGTTCAGTTTGACTGTAATCTCCAAAACCAAATAACGCTATTAATTTAAGTACCAGTTAGAGAGAAGAGAAAGGGCAAAAAAAAAGTCTACCCTGTTATAAATGCAAACAGTTGTCAATTTGATTCTAAAGATTTAAGTTCTGGTACGTGAAGGGCAGAAATGTGTAATTCAATGAAGGTCATGAGGAAAAATAGTGTGAAAACACAGTCTATAGTGTGGGGGGGGGGAGTACTATGCAGTAATTATTTACCCCCTCAAGTTGGTGAATGTGGGTTAGTAAATATGGGAGGATTTTTCTAGCTTTCCCCCTGCTTGTGGTCTTGTTTCTTTTCCTTCATCCTTGCTTGGTATTTTGTTCTCCATCAGTTGGACCTGTGTGATAACCAGCACAGAGGTGGCATGGTGCCTTTTCATGTGTTTCTAAATGAATGTTGTAGCTACGGCATGGTCTTCCATTTACACCTTCCGGAAGTCTTATGAATTCCATGTAAAATAAGAGCACATCTCTCTGAAAAGAACACTCAACTGTTGTTTATGTTCTTGGCCTATTCCGTGTGCATGCTATGGATCTCTGCGCGTGAGTCCTGTCATATGGTGAATCTGAGTGTACCATCATACCTGATGTTGAACACCAATATTGGAGTATTCTTTTTATTTTTTTAAAGCACAAATCCAAACATGGAACCATATTTTTTGACAATACCTCCAAGCAAAGATGTGTCTCGCAATGCTGTGGCGGTTAGAGCCAAGAAGAGTTAGAACGAGGGGGTCACAAAGAAAAGGAAAACATGGGATTGGATAGTCATTACCAGTAACTGTAGTCTGAGCATATCAATTTAGATGTATTTATACTTAGATGTGCTAACTGTACAGAATAGTTCAGGTTGTGAAGATAACAGTAATAATGATAATGTTTTGGTCGTAATCGTGTGGTGTTTTTGCATTATTAAAAGTAGTGGTTCCTCAGTAGCGGTGTGCAGTGTTAAGCATGTGATCATTCTGTTGAAGTGGTCTAATATAACATGCATCGTTTTCTAGTAGCATTAGGGCGTGATGAATCATCCTCGCTTTTTAAGCTGACCTCCCTTTTGAAGTGGATGAAAAAGACGAGTGCAATAAACTTATTTATCATTTGCTTCCTCATGTAAAAAAAATAAAGTAACTTTCTGTAGCTGGTTAATGCAGTGGGATTGTAACCTCTCCTTGCTGCTTCGCATCCAAAGAAGTGGCACTAGGATGTGAAGAACTGCATTCTTAGAACTGTGATATTCAAGTATCAAAGCTGCTTTCTCATAAGGGGGACCATGCACAAGATAATTTGACTGATACATTAACTGTGTGTATTGTGTTAAAGGCATTTTTGGGATTCAATCTCCTTGAATGTGAATATTTTGATTGCATGTCAAGGTGTGTATGTATGCATCTTCCTCCGTATCAAATGAAATATTGTCTGGCCGTAAATGAAGTGTATTAAAGGAATTATGAAATGCCTTGTTTTCAGAAAACATTAAGGGAGACCTCCCATTCATTCCCCCTCACTAATCTTAAAATGTTACGTTAAGCTTTCTGCAGCTGTTCTGATCATGTATGTTTTATTAGTATCAATAATGGAGGTGTGTTGAAATGGTGACCCATGGGTTACATTAACAAAACTACGTAAGAATTATTACACATTACAAGCAACTACTTAAAAGAAAGTGTTGCACATGTATGTTTTTGTTACTTTTGGCAAGTAACCAAGCCTGTCTAAATCAGACATATAGATGACAATGGAAATGAAAGGTGTAGCATGAGAACAGCCTAGTGCTTAGGATATAATGTGTTGACATTGTTGGATGCCCTGTGATATTAGTTGTAGAATAACATTCCCCTTGAAACAACCTTTTTAACCAGCAGGGGAAAGAAATGTTCTTACATTGTTTGCCACTATTGGCAGTAATTTGCTGTAAAAGCACAGACGTACTCTTAGAATAAGCACAGGATCAATGCCAATTGCCCATTTATTAGCTTAGAGTGTAGCCTCCTATTGGGAATTGCCTTGAGATGCGCGGTCACCCACAATGAAGTCTGGGGCCAGATATTATCATTGGACTCCGTAAGGGACCACAATGGTAATTCAAATAGTCTCTTTGATATCATCCGTTGGAGGTACACTATGGTAATGTGCTCTGAGCAATACAGAATAATGGATGCATTCATTGGCATATCCTGTGACTTGTTGGTCCCTTTGCTGATTTCTTAGTTTACTCTGCAGCACCTTAACTGAATGAACTGATGAAGACAGACTACGGGTTAGTTGTTCGTTTCACTCCGTGGCTTACGTATTGTAAATACTATGGACCCCATACCAGGAAAGGAGGAGGAGTCTAAATCAGGGCACATCAATAGTTACAATGAAATGGTTTTTCAATGTACCTTAAAAAAAAAGTTGGTTTGTCAGCTAAACATTCCAAAAGTTTTGCAAGCTTTGCTGTTGGGTAACAGAACAGTCTAAACTGCTTTGCTGTTGAATAGTAGTAACTGACATCTGGCATAGGCCTAGTCTACATGCTGTGTGTTTGTCAGAGAAAGGAAAGATTCCCTATTTAACTCTTACCTCATTTACAAACCTGCAAATACTATTCTACTGTGAGTAGAAAATGCCATCACCAGCATGTGCTCTAGACCTGTGATGACAATGGCAACAGGACCAATGACGTAGCGCGATTTCAACATTTGAGTTAACATGAATAGTCAACGCCTCTCACTTTCTTAATTCTGTAAGGCTGCTGCATATAATGGTATTATCCATGTAAATACACTTGTCTTTTTCAATAGTAGCATTTTTCCTACCTCCCATACATTGCAGCGAGAGTTAATCTGCACCTGTTTTGACAAACAAATATATACACAATAGCCTATGGGAACTGAGAATTTTACCATGACCAATAATTCAACTTGATGAAGTGTGCTTGATTGTATGTATAATTGTGTGTGTTCATGAAATTTATGATACGCATTTCTACAACAAAATACCACTGGGATGTGAAGCCAGACTGATGATGTCTTTTTAAAACCTAATTTCTCCATTCTTCTGCTTTCATGTTATGCTCTAGTCTCTTAACGTTTACAGCTTCCTGGAATATGTGAATTTTGGTTGGGTTAGTTATTGCATATGTACGTACAGCTGGTTTTGGTACTATCATATTTTTAACAGTGGAGACCGGTTATATGCATTATTATATTCTGTACGAGGTTGAATTTTGTTCCCCTCGAGCCGTATGCCTTCAGAAACACTAATCCACTCAACTTGCTAGGTGTTTGCCTTCCCACTGTCATTGTGCATCAGCTTTAAAGCTAGAATCCTTAATTGAAACAAAAGCGGATACCCCACCTCTTTGGTAAAACGCTGACGGCTGGGTCTGGAGAAATGGAACCACTCATTCATGGACAGAGCTATGGATGCAAGGACTGACCACCCATGATATAAAATATAGTTAACCATGTTGAGGCTATACAGTGTTTACCAACATTGTAAAACATGTATATTTGGGGTTTTAATGGGGTATGATCGTTGAACTTAGTTTGAGACAAATTATATTCTTCAATAATAAATGGCCATAACATTAATTTAAGTACAAAAATTAATGTAGGAACTAAAGATTCTAGCTTTAATTCCATGGCAATAGAGGACAGGGTGAGAAGTCTGGTTTCTGACCAGACAGACACCCTGCCCCTCATTCCCACACAAGGAGAGGAACACCCCCTCACTCCCCATCCACTGTCCCTCCAAAACCTCAAGCCATTTCTTTAGTTGACAACAATGCAATTGATCCCAAAAGCACTTTGCCTTGTTTTTCCATTGTGTGAACTATGTAATTTGTTACAAAATGTTACGGATGTGTGTAAGATCATTCATTCACAATTTCGGACTAATCTGCATCAATCTTTGACGTTAAAATAATAAAATGATTTAAACATTGAACCTAAATCTATTTTATACAATGTTTGCTGCAGCCAATTGGTCTTGTCATTCAGTATTGTGGCTTAGGGTTGGTTGTGTTTTAAATAAAGTGCTATTGATAAATATTCACTGCATCATGTGTTTATGATTTGATTCCTAGATGTACAACTAGTGAGAAGTGCTCTGGAGTCATGGTCAGATATAAAAGGAACACCTTTATTGGTGAATTTGACATGGTTATTCAGTATTCAAGATTTTTTTAAACAAAGTACATATTGAAAATCTACATATGTTTTGTACTTCCTGCCAGTGTGGTTCAACCCATGCAAAAAATTCTGAAATAATTTACTCTTTTTCCATTCCCATAAAAATACATTCATGATATAGGAAAAAACAAGTTGCACACTATATTAAGAGAATATAGTTTCATAGAACATGGTAATAAGAAAGCAAAATTGTGTGCAGTACAGTGCCATTCTCTTGGCCATGTGATAATCATCTTGCCCGGCAGGACGAGTGACTCATGGGTTGTTTACATTAACCACCAAATTGTGTCAGTAGGGCAGCAGGTAGCCTAGCATTTGGGCCAGTA
Organism: Oncorhynchus kisutch; assembly: GCF_002021735.2. Lineage (NCBI taxonomy): Eukaryota > Metazoa > Chordata > Actinopteri > Salmoniformes > Salmonidae > Oncorhynchus > Oncorhynchus kisutch. Next base: position 69,299,255 of record NC_034190.2, on the reverse strand, counting down.
ACCGAAAAGTTGATGGTTCGAATCTCCAAGCCAACTAGACGGGGGGGGAAAAAACCTGTCTGCCATCAAGCAAGGCACTTGCTCCTGTAAAATCACTCTGGATAAGAATGTCTGCTAAATTACAAAAAATGTAAATGTGGAATATCGTGCCTCAGGAGTGCTCTAAAAGTGAAGCTGGTGCTTAATTGAGGTCATCTCAAATCATGTTTTTCAGGTCTTTTCATTTACAGTACTTTACTAAGTCTACTTTGAGGTCTTGATATTGGCCATTTGAACGTGAATTAAGAGTAGCCAATCCAGTGGGTTTGAATCACCATCTGAACCTTAGGTGGTTTAGAATTTGATCCACTCATATCCTTCCCATTGAGTCAGATGTCACCCAGGTTGAATGCGATATGGTCCTCAAACAAAGCGATACACAACATGATGGCTCCCCCTGCCAACAGGCCCAGGTTCTGTAGCAGGAAGCGAGTCCAGGGTCCCATCGGGCCAGGATCACCATGAAGCATCTCAGGTAACTATTGAGGGGAGAGAATGACATTTTCACACCATGGAGCCCAGCAGAGTTGTACTGAGCTGGGCCTGGTTTCCCAAAAGCATCTTAAGGCTAAGTTCATCGTTTGAACCTTTCATAGGAGGTTAAATCTCCAAGCTGTTAACCAAAACTATTGTTACTAAAGTTGCACTTAAATCGCTTGTTATTTACTGACCACTCAGAAAAGGTCAGTGTGTTAGATGTGTTTTTTCCCAACTGTCACATTATACAGAGATTTTCACTAAACATATAAACATCTTAATTCTCGGTCTCTAACCGCTGATAAATTCCCAAAGGATAAAAATAGGTTTCAAATGAAAACTGATAAATAGGCTACATAGGCCTATATACTGACATTTATTTAAATACATGTTTGTTCTATTTTGCCATTTGGCTACTGTCAAAAATGGCCAAATCTTGATTTTGTGCATTATTATAAGGCACGTGTCAAACTAATTTCAAAGAGGGCCGAGTGGTTGCGGGTTTTCGCTCCTCCCTTGTACTTGATTGATGAATTAAGGTCACTAATTAGTAAGGAACTCCCCTCACCTGGTTGTCTAGGTCTTATTTGAAAGGAAAAAAACTAAAATCAGCATACACTAGGACTCCACGGAATGAATTTGACACCCCTGTTGTAGGATAAGCATTAGAATAAGCCGCCTCAATATTTGAAGCCATAGGTGATATCGCTCTAGGAGTTGATACATTGTCAGTATTGTGGAATAATTCTAATGTTAAGGTAAGATTTTAAAGGAGAAAGCTGATCCGAGACCAGCACTGCCTTACTTTCGATCAACAAAATGCCGCATTTAGCGAACATTCTCTCTGCGTGGCGTTTTAGGAAATGTGTTACATAGTCGGCCATTGTAGGAAAGATGCATTGTTAAAACACTCATAAGCCTAAGTTTCATCGCTATAAGGAAACCGGACCCTGGCCTGTTTACACATCCACCCTGCTGGGAAGGACAATGTGAAAAGAAGATATCAGCCAGCACAGTATGGTTATGGTTGCCATTATCATTAAATCAATGGTACTTATAAAGCCCTATTTACAACAGCAGTTGTCAAAGTGTGTTTAGTGTGAAACTGTACGTGTGGAAATCGATCCACTCTAGTGGCTCACCATGTCAGCAAGGGCCACGTAGAGGAAAACCCCAGCGGTGAGGGTGAGGATCCAGGGGGAGATCTGAGCAGACTGGTGGCCCAGGACAGAGCCAGTCAGCAGTCCCACGAAGCCCAGCAAGGCTGAAACAGCACTGAAGAGGACTAGTCGGCGAACAGGCCACCCTGCTCCTAGCAGCACTGCCAGGTCACCTACACAGACAGTCAACACATTGAATGAACCGTATACTCCATGGAACATTACAGATCAGAGGTATACCTGAAAATTTAAACATGGATTTTATGATGCGTTGTACCTTTGTAGCCTACAGTACATACTGAGTGTACAAAACATTAAGAACGCCAAACCTAATATTGAGTTACTACATCCTCTTTTCTCCCTCAGAACAGCCTCAAATCAACAGCGCATGGAATCTACAAGGTGTCAAAAGCGTTCCACAGGGATTCTGGCCCATGTTGACTCCAATGCTTCCCACAGTGGTCAAGTTGACTAGATGTCCTTTTGGTGGTGGAACATTCTTGATACACACGGGAAACTGTTGAGTGAAAATCCCAGCAGTGTTGCAGTTCTTGACACATTCAAACTGGGTCGCCTGGCACGTACTATCATAACTTGTTCAAAGGCATTTCAATCTTTTGTCTTGCCCATACACCCTCAAATGGTACACAAACACAATTTAAAAATCCTTCTTTAACCTGTCTCCTCCCCTTCATCTACACTGATTGAAGTGGATTTAACACGTGATCATATCTTTAACCTGGATTCACCAGGTCATTCTATGTCATGGAAAGAGAAGCTGTTTTTAATGTTTTGTATACTCAGTTGAAAGGGAAGGTTTTCTTGTATACCTAGCTCGTGAGGAAGCTCATGACAGAACACCGCTATCGTGGTGCTGAGACCTCCAGCCAGACTCTGAGAAAAAGCTGCACCAATTGCCAGACCGTCAGTAAGGTTGTGGATTCCGTCTCCCATAACCACCATCCACACCAAGCTTCCTATCCCAGCTTCCTCCTTGGAAGGTGGGCCATGTGAATGGCCGTGACTGTGCTCAGAGGATTGTGTCTCACTCTGCAGAGCAGTAAGCTCCCTCTCTGGATACAGCTCTATACTGGTGTTCTGCTCCTTCCTCTTAGCCTTCTGATGACAAAACAAAGAGCATAAAAAAATTTTTTCCATATGAGTGAAACATTCACAACTGAATACTAATGGGTCTAATGTATAATTTTCAGTCGGGTTTTAGAAAAATACTCCACTGATTCATGTCTACTTTACTTGACTGACTTCATCAGGAAAGAGATTGATGAGGGAAATCTGTGTGGAATGGTACTGCTTGACCTACAGAAGGCCTTTGATACAGTTAACCACTGTCTCCTAATCTCCAAACTGGAGGCACTGGGGTTAAGCAGTATCCCTCTAGGCTGGGTAAAGTCCTATTTATCAGGAAGGGAGCAAGAAGTAGAGGTTAATGGTTCACCGTCTCAGGCAAAACCAATGATTTGTGGCGTTCTGCAGGGGAGCGTGCTTGGGCCTCTGCTGTTTTTATTGTTTAATGATATGAAAGATGCTTGTTCTTGCCATCTTTTTATTTATGTGGATGACTACACTTCTGGTGTCTCACAAAAGTAAAACTGTTGGAGAGCATACTTAGCACAGAGCTTATTAACATTAGCAAATGGCTTGGAGATAAGACATCTCTGCACTTAGGGAAAACTGAAGCAATTATTTTTGGATCCAGACCTAAATTGTGCAGGTCTTCTGAAATCAGAGTGGAGTTAGGGGGTGACTACTAAAACCTCTATTAGCTACTTGGGATGTATCCTTGATGGAAGTTTGGGAGGTGTGAGCATGGCCAATAAAGTGCTAGGGAAGGTTAATGCCGGGACTAGGTTTTTGTCTGGAAAGTCCACGCTGCTTGATAAGTCTCCATGAAAGTGCTAGCTACTGCCCTCATTCAATGCCATGTTGACTACGCTAGTACTTCCTGGTTTGGGGGCTTATCTAAACTTATGAAGGGGAAGCTCCAGATTGCCCAGAATAAGCTGATCAGGGTAGTATTGAAGGTGAGTCCACATACTCGCATAGGCAGTAGCTGCTTTCAGGAACTAAACTGGCTGCCTGTTGAGGCTAGGGTGTCCCAGATTAGACTACGTTTGATTTACAGGAGTATTTATGGTCCTGCGTCCAGATATCTAAGTGATTACTTTCCTCGTGTTAGGGATGCACACTATCACATCACCAGATCAGGTGTTGCTGATGTGTGCTTATACAGGTTCAGGAGTAATGCTGGGAAAGGTATTTTCTTGTATACTGGAGCCTCAGAATGAAAGGAGTTGCCTCTGCCCATAAAAACATCCTCTCTGGGCAGCTTTAAAAATACGTTTGATGTCTTCTGTGCCCATATGAATAACCTCTATGATGTAACTACAATGAGATAGATGTTCTTCTATGTTTTTTGTGTTATTATTTCCCTGCCATACTGTGTTGGATCTTGTCTAGCCATCTTGTCTCAAGAGGGCCACAATGGAAATAAGTCCCAGAATTTGTGTGATCCTCCGAGATGATTTTATTCATGTGCATGTATGGCTTTTCCAAGTTATATGTGTGCTTGTTTTTTTAAATGGTCAAATTAATAAACTAAACTACAAGACCAAACAATCCACCCTGCTTCCCTAACAAAGACTATATAGAACCTCTTCACACTTTTTGTAAAAGTGGCTACACATATTAAAATGTGAACTTGCTCCGTGTCAACCACTACCTCTAGTGCACAACACTCCCCCGACAGTTGGCCCCTTGAAGCAGAGCAATGTAAACACAATTGTCTTGTTGAACCAACACTCCTACGGTATAAATGTAAATAGCAGAGCCATGTTTTTGAAACAGCTGAAATGTAGACATTTTCTTAATATTTTAGACAGATTTTTACCTGAAATTGCAGTAACAGCCTGTTATATTCTGACATTTTCACAGTAGCTGTCAGCTATATGCACTGAGCTACATAAAACTATGGAAGATCATACAAATGTAGATAGGATATGTTTTTTTCATTTGTAGCATTGTGTGGTGATTTCAGAGGTGGCGCACACAGACACTTTGTTGTATTGTTTGTATACATTTTGTTGTATATTGTTGAATTTTTAGTTTGTGTGACTTTCCTTCTCTCAGTGTATCAGTGTTTTGTTACTTGTCATGTTTTGTGTGAACCCCAGGAAGAGTAGCTGCTGCTTCTGCAAAAGCTAATGGGGAGCAAAAACAAGTAAGCACCACAGGTCCTAGAGTGGGGTGGGGGGATTGTTTTCCTGGGGCCCAGAGTTTTTCCTGATCTGGTAGTAGGCTAACCTAACCAACACTGGACCCTAGTTGTAGTGTATGCCATAGTAATAAATCAGCTGTAATTTTTATTAATTTTTTTAAAGCAGTTTCACATGGGCTATAAATGGGACCAGATCATTTTCTAATCACGTCATATAACTTCTGGCCCTAGGGAGGATGACAACTTTAAAACCCCTTACACAGAGAACTACGATTGGACATTAAAAAAAAGAACAGTGCCGAGCTCACTGTATGGCTGTTTGCATCATGTAGGCCTTTGCATCTGTAATGAAAAAGATACTATGAGTATGTCATCACTATTGTGCTGATTGATTAATTCCAGTCAGTAATTTTTTATTAAAAAGGCCTAAGTAGCCTAGCTACTGTGAACATGACCCAAATTTTATCAAATTCAAATTTTCTCAGAATACAAATCAAATTGACCTATTTTAGGCTATAAATACAAAGATGAGGCTATAAAAAACATGATTATTTTTCTCCTGGCCAAGCCCAAATGGGATCAGATCGCATAGGCTTCTCTAGGCTACCTGAAGCTGCGGTTGTTATCAATAGGCTACTGCTGATCAGACTGAAGAACAGACTAATTGTGCACGTTGACAAATCACGAGGCATTTTATTTTATGGCGTTTATGGACTTCCATATAAAACAGCTCCTCGCAGTGAATTCACTTATACCCACTTTGTCGCAATTTGCTTTTACCTCATGTAATGATTTGCATGATGATGCCTGCTTTGTCGTAATGTTGTAAGGTAGGCCTAATGTACCTTTATATTCGTATTAGAGGTTTAATCGCTCATTTTTTTCCGATAGGCTGTCACTTGAAGACATGCTGTTATAGCAACTCAGTGCTTATGTCTTGAAGATAACGTTTAATGAGTGAAGCCTACAGATAAGAAAATAACACTAATTGTCTGCAGATACATGCTTGTAAAATGTTGCATTATTCAAGAGTATAATATGGTTTGGTTGCATTATTCAATAATGTATTGTGTTTTAGAATAAATGTTTCTATCATTGTTGAATAGTTTGTGCTTACTGGATACAGAAATATTTAAGGTCAATTTGAGCTGCGGACCAAGAATGTCATGTGGCCAGCCACAACAAAATGTTAGGCAAGGATGTAATGTGGCCAGCCACAACAAAATGTTAGGCAAGGATGTAATGTGGCCAGCCACAACAAAATGTTAGGCAAGGATGTAATGTGGCCAGCCACAACTAAATGTTAGGCAAAGATGCAATGTGGCCAGCTACAACAAAATGTTAGGCAAAGATGCAATGTGGCCAGCTACAACAAAATGTTAGGCAAAGATGCAATGTGGCCAGCTACAACAAAATGTTAGGCAAAGATGCAATGTGGCCAGCTACAACAAAATGTTAGGCAAAGATGCAATGTGGCCAGCTACAACAAAATGTTAGGCAAAGATGCAATGTGGCCAGCTACAACAGAATGTTAGGCAAAGATGTAATGTAGCCAACTACAACAAAATGTTAGGCAAGGATGTAATGTGGCCAGCTACAACAAAATGTTAGGCAAAGATGCAATGTGGCCAGCTACAACAAAATGTTAGGCAAAGATGCAATGTGGCCAGCTACAACAGAATGTTAGGCAAAGATGTAATGTGGCCAGCTACAACAGAATGTTAGGCAAAGATGTAATGTGGCTAGCTACAACAGAATGTTAGGCAAAGATGTAATGTGCACACACAAAAACATTCTTGAGACAAGCCAAAGATCAGAAGCCGAAGTCTACACCCCTTTGTCGGTGATTGGTCAACAGTAGGGATTCTTCAATTAAGTGTTTGTTGTCGTTCAACAACAGACAGCAAGTTTTAATGCAAAAAAAATGACTTGAAAAATACTGCACAACACATCTTGGTTAGATTTAAAAATTGCACAACTAAGATCTCTGCAAAAATGTAAAAATGAATGACAGATTTGTCTTAGATTAATTCTGATTTATGAGGAAGTGTATACTGGCTACGGCATCTCAAGATGGACAAACAATACTATTGCCACTTTTCTAGCTAATGTCTTTTAAAGGGGATATGTGAGCACATTCGTTCGGTTCACTTAGCCGAGTTTGGCTAGGCGCCAGCTGGGCCTAGCTCCTCAGTGGGTCAGCCTGGCTCCAACGTGGGTGGACCTACGCCCTCCCAGGCCCACCCATCCATAGATTAGGGCCCAATGAATTTATTTCAATTGACTAACTCAGCTAAATCTTTAAAATTGTTGCATTTATATTTTTGTTCAATATACTATGCACAGTGTATTATAAAACAGTGACAACAGCATTAAACTTGCCCCTTTATTATCTTAATCCAGCTAACCTTGTAATGGGTCTTCAGTCCTAGAAGGCTCTCAAAGATGAAAAGGAGGTAGCAACCTCCCAGCACGCAAAGGCCCTTCAGAATAGAGTCCTGTTCTTCAGAGTGGTTTGAGTGTGGCCCAGTCTTGGCCTGCAGGACACAGATACAACAAGACACGGTTTTCACTATCAGCAACAGGTTTTACCTTACAACATTTACTAATAGATTTTACAAATTCACCCTCCATGACTAAACAGAGACAGCAGCACTGGTATTTATTTAGTGTTTGACAGTTTGGATGGGTACTTACGTGAGGCAGGAGATGCAGCAAGGCATCTCCACACAGCGTCCCCACAGCCAGGGCTGTCATTGGGCAGAGGAAGGAACGGAGGCGGGCGGGTGGCAGGAGGGGTACCAGGCTCAGAGCCAGCAGAGACGGCAGGCTGATCACAACCAGAGCCAAGGAGCTCCATCCCAGAGCTGCAAAACAAACAATATATTGTATTCATTTAGATGTTGTATTCATTCTGCTTGGTCAATAGGGTATTGTAGTTTCCAGGGTTATGTTAAGTTTAGGTGTCATAAATGTAAAGTTATGCAACGAGTTTTAAAACATACTATATCGATAAATCATTTCCTGTCATAGCTGGTAGTTTCATTAATGCACCTTTGAGAAAAGTCACACTCCGTTCTGACTCCGCACCATGGGTTTCTGGGTGGCGTAGACACACGCCACTCTCAATCTGGTACAACAGAGCTGGGCACAGGAGGGTGAAGTGGGCAGGAGTGATGTGGGATGCCTTTTCCAGACCGAAATTCCACAACAGCTGAGTAACGTTCAGACACTGAAAAGGAAAGGGTTAAAAGTCATCACTGTCCACAGAAACTGTTTATGTATGGGGAATGTTTTGATAGTGGATTCTCTCATTAACTCTAAGAGTGGTTTATTTTGACAAAAGGGACCCAAAACATTCATTGGCAGGCATGTACAACAGAACACCATTTTCCTTTAACTTCCTCCTTATCTTAACAATTTTGAATAAAAACCTTCACCTGAGAGGATGACATTTAGCCAAGAACAGTAAGCAGAATTCAGTTGTTAACATTGTTCATTTCGCACAAAACATTAGCCAGATCAACATTTTTTTATTGACTACTCACATTCCCATGAAGATGCCTCGTAGTGGGGTGATTTGACACAAGGGAGTCAAACATTCCTTGGACAGAAATAGAGTGTGCAATAGCGGATGACCATAGAAGAATTTCTTCTTTAATCACATGATCAGAGGATAATGTGCTGCCCTCTTCAGACCCAGATCCAGCAGGCCCTGATATCCCAGGCTGTGGAATTCTTTCAGAGGGGGTTGAGAAGAGGCAGCACAGTTTATTTAGGTGTCATTGTGTAACTATTCATAGCTTAATGAACACTAGAATGCCAAAACCTCAGTACTTCAAAAGTGGCTACATACAGTGCCTTCAGAAAGTATTCACACCCCTTGATCCATCCTCAGTTCTCCTATCACAGCAATTAAACTCTGTAACTGTTTTAAAGTCACCATATGGTGAAATCCCTGAGCAGTTTCCTTCCTCTCTGGAAACTGAGTTAGGAAGGACACCTGTATCTTTGTAGAGACTGGGTGTATTGTCACACCATCCAAAGTGTAATTAATAACTTCACCATGCTCAAAGGGATATTCAAAGTCTGTTTTTTTTACCCATCTACCAATAGGTGCCCTTCTTTGTTGAAGCATTGGAAAACCACCCTGGTCTTTGTGGTTGAATCTGTGTTCAAATTTGTATTTCACCTTTATTTAGTTGAGAATAAGTTTTCATTTCACTGCTCAATTGAGGGACCTTACAGATAATTGTATGTGTGGGGTACAAAAATCATGCTAAACAATATTTTTGCACAACCGAGTCCATGCAACTTAAGTGTCTCGTTCAGCAAATGTTTTACTCCTGAACTTATTTAGGCTTGTCACAACACAGGGGTTGAATACTTTTTGACTCAAGACATTTCAGCTTTCATTTTGGATTAATTAGTTAAAATTAAAATGTAAAAAACATTCCACTTTGACATTATGGGGTATTGTACAGTATGTAGGCCAGTGACAAAAAAAAAAAAAAAATCTACTAATCAATTTTAAATGTGGAAAAAGTCAAGGGGTGTGAATACATTCTGAAGGCACTGTATATTGCACATCTCTAACAATCATGGAATCAAATCAGTTGCCATATCTGTCTCACCTGGATGCTTTTACAGAGGGGGGTGGTTGAATAGGCCTACTAGGACTGGGGGTGTCCGTTTCCTGATCTTCATGGTCATGAGATTGTGGGTGAGGGGGTGTCAGAGTGTTATGGTTGTGCCTCAACCCTTGGTGGCTGATCTCCAACACACTGACCTGCCCTAGTCCCAGGCTGCCCAGTAACATCTGAAGGCCCTTATAGTTCAAGGTCCCGTTGTCTCCATACTGATGGAACAGACGGTGCAAGTAGTAGACCTGGAAAAGGGGTATTGACAAGAGTAAATTGTCAGCAAGAAGGATAATCATTAGTGTTAAAACACTCCCATTACGAGACTTATAATAGCTAGGCTACTTTATATTTTTACTTTATTCAATTTTGTTTTACAGGGATAGCGCACATGAATGAATATTACTGTAAAAGTGAGTTTTAGCCTGCCAGCTAATTTAACTGATGCAATTTAGTGCAACCCCTTTTTACCGATGCAATTTAGGTTTAGTGTCTTGTTGACATCAGTGTCTCTCCTGAAAGTTTAAGTTGTAACCTTAGCAACTATGATATCCATAATGTCGCTGTGAAATTAAGTTGTATCACTGATATATTGAGGCCAAATTCAGATATTTGAGATTCCCGGAGAATATAAAAATAAAGCTTTATTTATGCAGCACATTTGACATGGAATGCCACGCGATGTGCTTCACAGGAAAAAAGTTAACAATGAAAATAAAAGCTAAAATATTTACTAAACAACAAACACAAGAAAAACAAAAGTCACAAAACCTGAACGACTAAAAAGCACACACTTTCAAATATGTCCACAGTTTAGGCCCCCTTCAGGTTCCCTGGCAAGCTATTCGAGAGGCTGGGGGCGTAAAAACTTAAGGCTGCCTCTCCATGTCTCTTGGTCTTAGGCTTCAGGATAGTTAAAAGGCCAGTGCCAGAGGACCTGAAGGACCTACTGGGTACATAACTTAAAAGCATGTCTGACATGTATTGGGGTGCACAAACGTGGATTGATTTAAAAACCAATTGAATAATCTCAAACTCACAGGTGCAGAGACCTTAAAACCGGTGTAATGTGTGCTCTCTGTCTGGTCTTGGTCATTACCCGTGCTGCAGCATTCTGTATGTTTTGCAGTTGATCAATGACTTTCTTGGGTAGACCAGACAGGAGAGCATTACAGTAGTCAAGCCTGCTTGTAATAATAGCATTGAGTCTCTGTATCAGCCTGAGAACGAAACGGCCGCACCTTGGCAATGTTCCTCAGATGGTAAAAAGCTATTATGGTCACATTCCTAATGTGTGATTCAAAGTTTAGTTCAGAATCTAAAACAACACCTAGGTTTTTTACTTGGTGTTTTATCTTTATCGCCCGTGAATTAAAATGTGCGGCCAGTTTATCTCTGTGCTTTGGCTCCAACAATAAGTACCTCGGCCTTGTCTTGATTTAGCTGGAGGAAATTGTGAGCCATCCAAGTATTTAAAATCACTAATACAGTCTCAATTATTGAGCTAAAATCCTCTGGTGACGCAGAAATTTCAAAGTTGTGTATCATCTGCGTAGCAGTGAAAATCTATGTTGTGCTTTCTAATAACGCTGTCAAGGGGTAACACATATCAACTGAACAGCACCGGACCAAAAATCAAACATTGTGGAACGTGTCATGTGATATGTATTTTCTCTGAGTTATGTTCACGAAGGGTGACAAAAACTCTCGGCCAGTTAAAAAGGTCCTAAACCAATTTAGAAATTGGCATCATGTTCAACAGTGTTGAATGCAGCATTTAAATCCAAGAGTACTAGGACAGAGAGCTGTTTGGCGTCTGTGTTGGCTCTAAGATCATTTACCACTATTTCTGTGTTGTGGTGGGCACGAAAACCAGATTGGATTTTTTTTATTTTTTATACAGTTGGCATTTAAAAAAATAATAATTTAACTGTTTGAAAATCAATTTATCCCGAATTTTGCTGACGAATGGAAGGTTGGAGATTGGCTGAAAATGTCTAAAAACTGAAGAATCTAGAATACATTTCTTCAGAAGGCATTTCACCATATAAGTTTTGTGCAGTGGGGAAAGTGCCTGTGAACAAGGAGTGGTTAACAATAGCTTTCACTTCTTCAGATATGCAATTAAAAACGGTTTTGAAAAGGGGGGGGGGCTTGGATCGAGTTTAAGAGTGAACTTGTGAAATCACTTTCCTGAGCATGTCTGTGTCAACCAGGGGAAATAAATCCATAGTGCCTTTACCTGGCAGGCTAGGGCACAAATCAAACTTGAATCAAGTCTGATACTAAGCCTAATGTTGGTTATCTTGTCTCTGAAATATGCCGTAAACTCATCACATTTAGATGTGGAGGAAAGTTCACATAGGTTAGAGGGGGGTAGGATTTATCAGGCCATCAAATCGTCGAGAAGAGCACTCTCGAAATATTCGGAATTATCAAATTAGAAAAATTTGCAAAACTGTAATGGCATAGACGGCCTTCCATAATATTCTCACCTGCTCCTCAAAAGCCTCGTCTAAATGTTCGGCTGTTGATACCTCTTGTCGGCTTCCATTTGATATCCTGTCTGTCGTATTCGATGGCGTTTCCACTGTGCCACTGAGAGATGGTCGAGCCCTTGTCCCAAACTCCAGCAGAGGCAGACAGACAAATACTGCGAGCATCAGTAGTGGTGACATCCTAGAAATTAACTGCAGAAAGCAATATGGAGGCAAGTTTATTCAAAAGTCACGTACCGTGAACAGTCTCAACTTGCTTCCAGTTTGTTTATCATTTAGTCTGCCAAATTGTAACACGCAGCGAAACACTACAAAATTGCCAAACTTTATACAGTCCGCGAAACAACAAAATCGTACAGATTTTATTATGCCTACAGGCTACTCACACGGGTTGTTTTTCCCAGTCCTGAAGTACATCTTCTCTTGCCCTGCTGATCTGAGGGTTGAAGAGCCTGGGGTTATTGTCTTTTGGTTTTCTATGTTAATATTATAACGACACGTTAACTGAGTCATGAAACAGATAAGGGAGGCCGCAAAGCATTACTCAAGGCAATTGACCTACCTTTTCCAATACAGCAGGATGGTTTGCCCTGCTCAAGGCACGTGAGAAGTGTTCTTAATATCCATGTCCTGGAACAGAATTGTTGCAATAACTGGGCTACTGCAACATCTTCAACCAGTATAATAATAGTTGGAGGATCTAACAATGTAGCCTAAACAAGGGTTGAATTGAATGAATATCCACAAAAATAATAATTAGCTGAATTCTCTCAACCTTTCTTGTGATAGGCCTACCCTATGCAAATTGTTATCACTTTAAAGGGGCAAGCTGCAGTTGCTACGCTTGTTACTCCAATGTTTGTAAACATTGTACATGCAAACAAACACTGCACAGGCTTAAAACATACTTAGAACTATAACCTTGATTTATTGGCTGGGCAGTCCTTGCATCCAATGCTCTGTCTATTAATTTGAGAGTGGTTACATATCTCTAGGCCCGCAGCTCAGCTTTTTACCAAAACAGAGGTGGGGTGGCCCTTTTCTTATTGTTTCAACCACAGATTGCCCCTTTAAATGTTGAAGAATACATTACAGGTAAGTAGTAGTATCTCACAATCATTCATGAAAGAGAGGGATGAGTGGGCCTAATGGGATAATAGATTATGAGTCTGATTTTAACAGAAGTCCAAAGCGGAGAACTCTTGAACCCCCACACCCTCTCCTGGGCTTTATAAGTGGGATGCACTGTTGAGCGATACATCCCGAGGTGTTTGTGCTGAGATTGTGACAGCCTATTAAATGGCATCCCTTTAATTCAATGTTTTTATTTTACTAGGCAAGTCAGTTAAGAACAAATTCTTATTTTCAATGACGGCCTAGGAACAGTGGGTTAACTGCCTGTTCAGGGGCAGAACGACAGATTTGTACCATGTCAGCTCGGGGATTCGAACTTGCAACCTTTCAGTTACTAGTCCAATGCGCTAACCACTAGGCTACCCTGCCGCCCCGAAGGCAAGAACAATATGTACGTCAGGGGAAGTGCAGTATTATCCTAAGGAGACTAATACTTGGAATTCAGAGGAGGAATGGAAGGAAAAGAGGCAGAGGAGGTCTTGGAGAGAGAGAGAGAGAGAGAGAGGTACCAACTGAAAGCTGACCAAGTGAAGGGGAAGATTCTCTATGTTTGTGATGCTCGTCATTTGATGTGACGCAGACAGGGTGGCGTGACTGGTGAAACAGAACAGTCATTGTCTGTTCTTTTGCATTTTGATGTTGAGTCTTTGCCTGACAAAGTGATGTTAGGAAATATGTTATCCTGTACAATCTTTTGTGCCGAATACATTACGTTGTTACAGGTGTCAAGCTTATGGGCATGTAGCGGCAGTCTGTAGAAGGGAGGTTCCTAGGTGTGAGAAGTGTGCAGAAGGACAAAGGAATGTGTAGCATTGGGGAAATTAGTGGTATGTGGGGCGGCAGGGTAGCCTAGTGGTTAGAGTGTTGGACTAGTAACCGAAAGGTTGCAAGTTCAAATCCCCGTGCTGACAAGGTACAAATCTGTCGTTCTGCCCCTGAACAGGCAGTTAACCCACTGTTCCTTGGCTGTCATTGAAAATAAGAATTTGTTCTTAACTGACTAGTAAAATAAAAAAAATACAAATTGTAGGAGTGCCCATGGGGCTGGGGAACCAAAATTTCCTGTGAGAGAGGTAGGTTGATGTTTCCAGGGTTAGAGTAGAAGTTCACATGCTGAGGCAGTGAAGAAAGTAGCAGAAGATGGGTCAAGGGGGGTGGATCCTGAGAGGAGTGGTGTGAGTAGTATATAATGAACCAGTAAAGAGGGATAAAACAAGTAATATATGTTTCAGTAAGATTGGATTTTTGGCATTTATAGCTATGGTTATCTTCACTGCAGGGATGTAAGTTGCAGAAAATAGAGGTTTTGGTGGCAGCTGCAGAGAGGTATTGGGGTGTGCGAGATTTGATGTCAGAAGAGTTACAGGGTGTGTTAAGTGGTGGTGTCCCATCCTTTCAGGTTGTTGGGCTGAAGTAGGAATAAATCGATTTAAATAGTGGAGTATGGCATCCTTTTTTTTTACGTGTATTTATTTTCGATGGTAGGGTATTTTTTTTTATTCGTTATTTTTTTCAAGCAAAGTATAATTGAGTTTTACTCCAGTCTAGTAGGTGGCGGTAATGCAGCATTTATTGGATGCCAACCTACGTTAAACCGCATTCGAGAAGAAGACACCCTCTCCTGGCTGGTTCATCGATGGCCTTTGGGAGCCAAAAGATGATGGTTGTCTTGACCCCACAAGAGGCAGTGACACCCTGAAAAAAAAGAGGACAGTGAGTGGTCCCCCTGTGTGTAATCTCCCAGAGGACTCTAGGAGTCTGCCACTTGCACAGGAAAATGGAGCCCCCCCGAATGGCCCCAAACTTGAGAGCCCGTATCCAAAGCTGAATTACAAAGAAGATTTTATGGCTCCCCCCCCCCCCCCAAGTATGTCAACAGAAAAACGAAAGAAAATATTTTTATCCTAAATGTTTTAATATCACTTGATGTCAATAATTTCGGACACCCTCAAGCTCTGGTTGCATAGCACCGCGAGGAGATGTAGGAGTGGCTTGCTTGCTAAACCAGCTACTATACCTAGTTAGCAGAGGTCTGAAATTGTCGCAGCAATTTTGCTTGTGCCTCAAACACGTAAGTTTTTATTCCGATCACAGATTATTATATAGATTTTTTTTAATGGTTGCAGTCTGATATAGCTAGCAAGTCAACAACAGTTGGCTAGCTAATGTTAGCTAGTCAGCTGCAGTGCTAGCTAGGTAGCCAGCATTAACTAGCTAGTTGGGTTTAACGTTAGCTATTTTCTAGACAAAAAAACGAATGTTGACTCCTTGGTGGCAACTTGCTAACTAACTAGCAGCTAGCTAGTAAAACAAAAATATATTTAAGCTGCAGTGCATTCGTATATCTAGTAGTGGCTAACGTTAGATTGCTAACCAACTAACATTAGCTAGCTAGATTGAGCTGGCTATCACAGTCTGTAAAATGCCCTGTAATATCAGATAGCTAGATATGCGAAATTTATTTAACCACTCCTCAAACCCACCCCCCTGCCATAACGTTACTGAAAATAGGTCACTGGTCAGCTTGAACACCACGAGCTTCCACTCATATAATGGGAGGCTACACAGTTGGCATAAAGATTAGAAAGCAAGGGTGTAAAACAGATTATCAATTTCAGAAATATTGTCATTTTAATCTACCATTAGGAAATAGTTTTTCAATCTAATATTATAGTTCTGTCGTTCTAGCTTTCCCCACATGCCTTGATCAGTCTTCACCTGTATCTAGGAAAACATAATAGCCTAATGAACAGCCTAATTGGATTTAAACTACAGTCTCATCTATAGTAGCTACACTACATTACCAAAAGTATGTGGACACCTGTTCGTTGAACATCTCATTCCAAAATCATGGTCATTAATATAGAGTTGGTCCCCCCCTTTGCTGCTGTAACAGCCTCCACTCTTCTGGGAAGGATGTCAACTAGATGTTAGAACATTGCTGTGGGGACTTGCTTCCATTCAGCCACAAGAGCATTAGTGAGGTTGGGCGATTAGGCCTGGCTCGCAGTCGGCGTACCAATTAATCACAAAAGTGTTCATTGGGGTTAAGGTCAGGACACTGTGCAGGCCAGTCAAGTTCTTCCACACAGATCTCGACAAACCATTTCTGTATGGACCTCGCTTTGTGCATGGGGGCATTGTCATGCTGAAACAGGAAAGGGCCTTCCCTAAACTTTTGCCACAAAGTTGGAAGCAAAGAATTGTCTAGGATGTCATTGTACATAACATTACTGAAAATAACGCAGTAGCGTTAAGATTTCCCCTCACTGGAACTAAGGGGCCTAGCCCAAACCATAAAACAGCCCCAGACCATTATTCCTCCTCCACAGAACTTTACAGTTGGCACTATGCATTTGGCACTATGCATCCCCAAACCCAGATTTGTCTGTCAGACTACCAGATGGTGAAGTATGATTTATCACTCCAGAGAACAGGTTTCCACTGCTCCAAAATCCATTGGCGGTGAGCTTTACACCACTCCAGCTGATGCTTGGCATTGCGATGCTTGGTATGGTGATCTTAGGCTTGTGGCTTCTGTTTGGCCATAGAAACACATTTCATGAAGCTCCCGACGAACAGTTATTGTGCTGATGTTACTTCCAGAGGCAGTTTGGAACTCAGTAATGAGTGTTGCAACTGAGGACAGACCATTTTTACGCACTTCAGCACTCTGTCCCGTTCTGTGAGCTTGTGTGGCCTACCACTTCACGGCTGAGCCGTTGTTGCTCCTAGACGTTTCCACTTCACAATAACAGCACTTACAGTTGACCGGGGCAGCTCTAGCAGGGCAGAAATTTGACCAACTGACTTGTTGGAAAGGTGGCATCCTATAACGGGGCCACGTTGAAAGTCACTGAGCTCTTCAGTAATTCTACTGCCAATGTTTGTCTATTGAGATTGCATGGCTGTGTGCTCGATTTTATACACCTGTCAGCAACAGGTGGCTAATTTTTAAAAATGTATTTTACCTTTATTTAACTAGGCAAGTCAGTTAAGAACAAATTCTTATTTTCAAAGACGGCCTAGGAACAGTGGGTTAACTGCCTGTTCAGGGGCAGAATGACAGATTTGTACCTTGTCAGCTCGGGGATTTGAACTTGCAACCTTTCGGTCCAACGCTCTAACCACTAGGCTACCCTGCTGCCCCAAAATAGCCAAATCCAGTCATTTGAAGGGGTGTCCACATACTTTCAACTCTCAACCACCACTTAAGATAAACCATAGTCCACCATCGAACTACGCTGATGCCCTGTTTCATCATCTTCAGTGTGCCAGAAAGACCATATATTTAGATACTAGCTAGATGTTATCGCGCTGCCCCACTTATTTTACTGCTGATCTACCAATCATTGATTTCATTGTCATGCACTTCAGGTGACATTATTACAGATATGTGTACCTGCACTGTGCCTGGGCTCAGAAGCATAATAATTTTTAAATTTTACCTTTATTTAACCAGGTAAGCTAGTTGAACAAGTTCTCATTTACAACTGCGACCTGGCCAAGATAAAGCAAAGCAGTGCAACACAAACAACAACAGAGTTACACATGCAATAAACAAGCGTACAGTCAATAACACAATAGAAAAAAGAAAGTCTATATGCAGTGTGTGCAAATGGCATGAGGAGGTAGGCAATAAATAGGCCAGAGTAGCAAAATAATTACAATTTGCAGTAATTATCACACTGGAGTGATAAATGAGCAGATGATGATGTGCAAGTAGAGATACTGGTGTGCAAAAGAGCAGAAAAGTAAATAAAAACAATATGGGGATGAGGTAGGTAGATTGGGTGGGCTATTTACAGATGGACTATGTACAGCTGCAGCGATCGTTTAGCTGCTCAGATAGCTGAGGTTTAAAGTTAGTGAGGGAAATATAAGTCTCCAGCTTCAGCGATTTTTGCAATTCGTTCCAGTCACTGGCAGCAGAGAACTGTAAGGAAAGGCAGTCAAAGGAGGTGTTGGCTTTGGGGACGACCAGTGAGATATACAGTGGGGCAAAAAAGTATTTAGTCAGCCACCAATTGTGCAAGTTCTCCCACTTAAAGATTAGGCCTGTAATTTTCATCATAGGTACACTTCAACTATGACAGACAAAATGAGGAGAAAAAAATCCAGAAAATCACATTGTAGGTTTTTAATGAATTTATTTGCAAATTATGGTGGAAAATAAGTATTTGGTCACCTACAAACAAGCAAGATTTCTGGCTCTCACAGACCTGTAACTTCTTCTTTAAGAGGCTCCTCTGTCCTCCACTCGTTACCTGTATTAATGGCACCTGTTTGAACTTGTTATCAGTATAAAAGACACCTGTCCACAACCTCAAACAGTCACACTCCAAACTCCACTATGGCCAAGACCAAAGAGCTGTCAAAGGACACCAGAAACAAAATTGTAGACCTGCACCAGGCTGGGAAGACTGAATCTGCAATAGGTAAGCAGCTTGGTTTGAAGAAATCAACCGTGGGAGCAATTATTAGGAAATGGAAGACATACAAGACCACTGATAATCTCCCTCAATCTGGGGCTCTACGCAAGATCTCACTCCGTGGGGTCAAAATGATAGGTAGATTCACAAGAACGGTGAGCAAAAATACCAGAACCACACGGGGGGACCTAGTGAATGACCTGTAGAGAGCTGGGACCAAAGTAACAAAGCCTACCATCAGTAACACACTACGCCGCCAGGGACTCAAATTCCTGCAGTGCCAGACGTGTCCCCCTGCTTAAGCCAGTACATGTCCAGGCCCGTCTGAAGTTTGCTAGAGAGCATTTGGATGATCCAGAAGAAGATTGGGAGAATGTCAGATTAAACCAAAATATAACTTTTTGGTAAAAACTCAACTCGTCGTGTTTGGAGGACAAAGAATGCTGAGTTGCATCCAAAGAACACCATACCCACTGTGAAGCATGGGGGTGGAAACATCATGCTTTGGGGCTGTTTTGCTGCAAAGGGACCAGGACGACTGATCCGTGTATAGGAAAGAATGAATGGGGCCATGTATCGTGAGATTTTGAGTGTGAACCTCCTTCCATCAGCAAGGGCATTGAAGATGAAACGTGGCTGGGTCTTTCAGCATGACAATGATCCCAAACACACCGCACGGGCAACGAAGGAGTGGCTTCGTAAGAAGCATTTCAAGGTCCTGGAGTGGCCTAGCCAGTCTCCAGATCTCAACCCCATAGAAAATCTTTGGAGGGAGTTGAAAGTCCGTGTTGCCCAGCAACAGCCCCAAAACATCACTGCTCTAGAGGAGATCTGCATGGAGGAATGGGCCAAAATACAAGCAACAGTGTGTGAAAACAGAAAACGTTTGACCTCTGTCATTGCCAACAAAGGGTATATAACAAAGTATTGAGAAACTTTTGTTATTGACCAAATACTTATTTTCCACCATCATTTGCAAATAAATTAATTAAAAATCCTACAATGTGATTTTCTGGATTTTTTTTTTCTCATTTTGTCTGTCATAGTTGAAGTGTACCTATGATAAATTACAAGCCTCATCTTTTTAAGTGGGAGAACTTGCACAATTGGTGGCTGACTAAATACTTTTTTTGCCCCACTGTACCTGCTGGAGCATGTGCTACGGGTGGGTGTTGTTATCGTGACCAGTGAGCTGAGATAAGGCGGAGCTTTACCTAGCATAGACTTCTAGATGACCTGGAGCAAGTGGGTCTGGCGACGAATACGTAGCGAGAGCCAGCCGACTAGAGCATACAGTTCGCAGTGGTGGGTGGTATAAGGGGCTTTGGTAACAAAACGGATGGCACTGTTAGACTGCATCCAGTTTGCTGAGTAGAGTATTGGAAGCTATTTTGTAGAGGACATCATCTAGGATCGGTAGGATAGTCAGTTTTACTAGGGTAAGTTTGGTGGCGTGAGTGAAGGAGGCTTTGTTGCGAAGATGAAGATGCATGTCGTGATTAATCCCAAGGATATTGTGTAGGCCTAATTACTGTGTAATTGTCATAAGACCCAAGCCACCCCCTGTACCCAGACTTTGAACTACTCCCCTCTGGGCGCAGGAAAAACAGAACTAGACAATCATTTGTGCCAGGTGTGATATCCCTCCTAAATAGCTCGGGATAATGTACCTATCGACTCAGTAAGGCCCGCAGGCTAGTCTTTCTTAAATTATATAAAATAAAATAAAAATGTTTTATTGGTATGTATCTTATGAAAGTTGTATTGCCAATTTTTGTTGTATTTAAACACCACTTTAAACGTGTACATGACACTGCAACAAAATTTCCCCATGGGGACAATAAGGTCAGTAAGTAAGGTCCAGTAAATGTAGTAAATGCCTGGAAATGTGCTTCCCAGTTAGACTTAGCTATGTGTCTGATTGAGTCTGTCTCTCCATACAGTGTGCCATCGAAACCACTCCATGTGACCTTTAACAGTCCTGCTGAATAGGAGAAATGAGGACCATTTGTGAGTGAGGTACCACTACTGCTTTTCTTTTGTTCACTCACTAATTCTATCAAGCTACTGGCTTGAGCCACTCCAAATGGTTTAGTATGATGATATAGCTGAAGTTGTTTAATATGGTAACAAGGCTTGACCTTGGAAGTTATGTTAATTGCACAGGATAAAGTGGGTATGTTCATTTTGCTGCATTTCTTCTGCAGATATCCCATAAACACTCCTGGACAGGTTTGCATTGGTCAGATGGGTTTTCTCCAGGCATTGACTCACCTAGCCTTGTATTCTGCAGAAATTGGTGTGTATCAGTGATGTGCCATGGGGTACGACGTCACCAGGTTCCAAGGGGAGGTGGATGAAGACCTGCTGTGTCCCATCTGCAGCATGGTACTGGAGGAGCCAGTGCAGGTTAATGGCCTACTATACCTCCTATACCTCTGGACCAGATCTATTACAAGGACTTATTTTATTTATCCTTTATTTAGACAGGTTGTCACTGAGTTCTTAATATAGACCTTTCACCGATTTCAAACATACTTATTTTCCCATCTTCCCTTTTCCCATCTCCGCTCCTTTTTCTCCTATGTCTAGGCCCCACACTGTGAGCATGCCTTCTGCAACGCCTGCATCACCCAGTGGTTCAACCAGCAGCAGATCTGTCCTGTGGACCGCAGCGTGGTGACACTGGCTCACCTCCGGCCTGTGCCCCGCATCATGCGCAACATGCTCTCCAAACTCCAAATCGCTTGTGACAACGCTGGCTTCGGCTGCCCAGCCACACTGCGGCTAGATCAACTGCAGTCTCACCTGAAGGACTGCGAGCACAACCCCAAAAGACCTGTCAACTGTGAGGAGGGCTGTGGGTAGGTGACATTAGAGCACATTACACAGCAGAGTAGACCAGACAGAATGGGAAAACATGGCTGTGACTTTTGAGTTGCTGGGCATGCCGCACCACCACTGCAGAATGTGACATTACCTAGTCTTGTATTTATTATTTAGTATTGTAGTGGTCTCTAGAGTGACGTAGTGGCTTTAATTTCATAATGTCACAATCTCGCCGCAGGCTGGAGATGCCGAAAGATGAGATGTGCAACCACAACTGCATCAAGCACTTACGTGGCGTGGTACAGCAGCAGCAGACCAAGATCTCTGAACTAGAGAAAAATGCTGCAGAGCACAAACACCAGCTGGGGGAACAAGTAAGCACACGCACTCTCACGTTGCATACATATACCCCAGTAGAGGCTGCTGAGGGGAGAACGGCTCATAAATGGCTGGAACGGCATGAATGGAATGGCATGTACACTGCTCAAAAAAATAAAGGGAACACTTAAACAACAATGTAACTCCAAGTCAATCACACTTCTGTGAAATCAAACTGTCCACTTAGGAAGCAACACTGATTGACAATAAATTTCACATGCTGTTGTGCAAATGGAATAGACAACAGGTGGAAATTATAGGCAATTAGCAAGACACCCCCAATAAAGAAGTGGTTCTGCAGGTGGTGACCACAGACCACTTCTCAGTTCCTATGCTTCCTGGCTGATGTTTTGGTCACTTTTGAATGCTGGCGGTGCTTTCACTCTAGTGGTAGCATGAGATGGAGTCTACAACCCACACAAGTGGCTCAGGTAGTGCAGCTCATCCAGGATGGAACATCAATGCGAGCTGTGGCAAGAAGGTTTGCTGTGTCTGTCAGTGTAGTGTCCTGAGCATAGAGGCGCTACCAGGAGACAGACCAGTACATCAGGAGACGTGGAGAAGGCCATAGGAGGGCAACAACCCAGCAGCAGGACCGCTACCTCCGCCTTTGTGCAAGGAGGAGCAGGAGGAGCACTGCCAGAGCCCTGCAAAATGACCTCCAGCAGGCCACAAATGTGCATGCGTCTGCTCAAAGGTTCAGAAACAGACTCCATGAGGGTGGTGTGAGGGCCCGACGTCCACAGGTGGGGGTTGTGCTTTACAGCCCAACAGCGTGCAGGACATTTGGCATTTGCCAGAGAACACCAAGATTGGCAAATTCGCCACTGGCGCCCTTCACAGATGAAAGCAGGTTCACACTGAGCACATGTGACAGACGTGACAGAGTCTGGAGACGCCTTGGAGAACGTTCTGCCTGCAACATCCTCCAGCATGACTGGTTTGGCGGTGGGTCAGTCATGGTGTGGGGTGGCATTTCTTTGGGGGGCCGCACAGCCCTCCATGTGCTCGCCAGAGGTAGCCTGACTGCCATTAGGTACCGAGATGAGATCCTCAGACCCCTTGTGAGACCATATGCTGGTGCGGTTGGCCCTGGGTTCCTCCTAATGCAAGACAATGCTAGACCTCATGTGGCTGGAGTGTGTCAGCAGTTCCTGCAAGAGCAAGGCATTGATGCTATGGACTGGCCCGCCCGTTCCCCAGACCTGAATCCAATTGAGCACATCTGGGACATCATGTCTCGCTCCATCCACCAATGCCACGTTGCACCACAGACTGTCCAGGAGTTGGCGGATGCTTTAGTCCAGGTCTGGGAGGAGAACCCCCAGGAGACCATCCACCACCTCATCAGGAGCATGCTCAGGCGTTGTAGGGAGGTCATACAGGCACGTGGAGGCCACACACACTACTGAGCCTCATTTTTGACTTGTTTGGATCAGTCTGTAGTGTGGTTTTCCACTTTAATTTTGTGTGACTCCAAATCCAGACCTCCATGGGTTGATAAATTTGATTTCCATTGATAATTTGTGTGATTGTTGTCAGCACATTCAACTATGTAAAGAAAAAAGTATTTAATAAGAATATTTCATTCATTCAGATCTAGGATGTGTTGTTTTAGTGTACGCTTTATTTTTTTGAGCAGTGTATTTGATACCATTCTGCTCCAACCATTATCACGAGCCCGTCCTCCCCAATTAAGGCTCCACCAACCTCCTGTGATATACCTATATGCAAATCCATTAGTGCTCTGTTCCTCAATGGTCAGGGATCTGCTGTGTGTGTGTTTCTTCCATTGTCAGAAACGGGACATCCAGCTGCTAAAAGCAAACATGAGAGCAATACGCAGTGCAAACCCCAACATGCAGAACCTGGAGGAGAGCATTGAGTACAACGAGATCCTGGAGTGAGTTTACTCTCCTGTCCCTTTGGCCCTCTCCTCTAGAATATTTTCAGGAGTTTTAGCACTTGATTTCAGCCTCAAGTCTATTATGTTGGATATTGTTTGACTGCTACAATCATTCAAACTCACTTTAAAAATCAAATTTAATAAGCCCTTTTTACATTAGCCTGTTGTCACAGTGCTTTAGAGCTAAAGATCCTATTCCACATCTCACCTGTTCCTGACCTGCCCAACAGATGGGTCAACTCCCTCCAACCTGTGCGGGTGACGCGCTGGGGCGGGATGATCTCCACGCCAGATGCAGTTCTCCAGGCGGTCATCAAGCGTTCGCTCATCGACAGCGGCTGTCCTCTGTCCATCATTAACGAGCTGATTGAGAATGCCCACGAAAGGAACTGGCCGCAGGGCCTGGCCACGCTGGAGACGCGGCAGATGAACCGGCGCTACTATGAAAACTACGTGGCCAAGCGGATCCCTGGGAAACAGGCGGTGGTGGTGATGGCCTGTGAGAACCAACACATGGGAGAGGACATGATCCTAGAGCCTGGCCTGGTCATGATCTTTGCCCATGGAGTGGAGGAGATCTTATAATAACCCAACACTAGGAGCAGGGGGTCTAGCATGGCAGAGAGGAGTGCAAACCGGACATTTTGATTCTTGAGTTATTACTCATCTCTAAAAAATATAATTAAAAAAATACTCCTTCTCAATTGAATGGTAATTATGAGTCTATTTCTTAATGACAGATGATATGTCAGTTTTTGTCTCTAAAGATAAGTGATTGTAGGGGAAATGAAATGATCTCAATGGCTCCTAAAATGAACAGAAGAGTATTACTTACATATGAGCTTATTTAATATCTTTGCCTTAAAAGGACATTTCAAATACACCTGGAAAAAGAGAACTTAACTGATAATACCCAGGATATTCTAAGATGGAATGTTTGAGAGTTGCATAATAAAAAGCTATGCCTGATCTCCTAGGCTTCTCTGGTTCCCCCATCCTACACCTTGTACTATGTAAATTAATTCATATCAAAAAATCATGTAAATACAAATATTATATTGAAAAAAAATATACACATTCTTAAGCTATTCTTGTTATACAGTAATTAGACTGGATTTTGTCAGTTGGCATCCATGTGTTTAAGGATGCTGCTCTGGACATTTTGCTCACGTCAGTATTGTTTTTTGCTAATCATGTCATGACTGTTGTACGCCATGATGTTTTACTTTTCGTTTATTACATTTTTGTTGTGCCATGCATTTTATTTATAGATTTTGAAGACCTGCTGGGGCGGGATCTCCACACCAGAAGCAGTATGCTTGAAGATGTTTTTTGTGTTATGTAAATACATTTGTCATTTTAGAAAATTGAAGCTCATTTTTCATTGCTTCCGTTGTACTTAGTGAACATGAAGTTGGGCCAATTGACGTTAAACCATTGGAATGTAACATTGTGTAGTTTTACCTGTTTTATTTTATAAATGGTTGATGCTTGTTTGTGTTATTAATTGACAATTTCTTATTTTTACCAAACTATTTTATCTAAAAGCTTTGAATTACTGAATGATAGAGTGACAAGGGACTTGATCTAAAGACATGCAGTCGAAAACAACCATGTGAAAATCTAACTTCAATGCTACTTCGTTAGTGTCACCATAATCAGATACATTTGGATTGAGTTTTGTCATTTTGTGTCCTTTTATCTTTTGTGCTGTGGGGTAAAGATGAAGGAAAAAATAAAATTGTGATCTTGATTGTCATCATGGTACAGTACTGCATGGCTTTTTTCTTATGCCATTGAGTCATTCCTACATGCAGGGCCTCTATACATCATGATTTCTGATGATTAGCACTCTAAGCAGCAGCCTATCTGGCAATGCTCTCTCTGTCCACCCACACAAACACCCACATGGTCAGACATTGTGCATGTCTACAGCAGCAGTGTCTAGTGAGCTCTTGCCAGCAGCCCATACTCTATTGAGGCCTTTCCTTTTAAATCTTTCCCTTTGTGAATGGTTGGAATATCATGCGATTTGCCAAAGGGCATGCTTTTGTTATTGTGCCTGAAAATCCTCTGGTTCATCATCTGGTATTAAATGATCTAATGGGTTGAGACACCTTTTTACTTGTATGCCAATAATTGTACTGTTGGACAGGATTTTACAATGCACAACTGTTTGTTCAGTGATTCAACCTCAAATTCACACCATCAAAGGGTCAGAATCAATAATTAGGCTACTGTCAGTCCATCATTGCCTCAACACACTTATGGGACTGCTGTCACATTTGATTATCTATAGATGTTCCATAATATAGGCTACTAATGTAACAAAGCAGTTGGGAGCTCATAGGCCTAATGTCTCGAGCACACTGACAGTGTCATTGCATTTTGTTAAACCAGCTACGTTTGACTGCAGCGGCTTTTATAGTGCGTTCTGTGTGGTCCATACATTGGATTTCTCGAACTTACGCCTTAATCACACCGACGGTGTTATTGCGCAAAATGGTGAGCAGCAGCACCTGGATAAGTGTGCAATAAAAGTTCAACATTCCCCTTCTACTACCATTTCTGTCAAGCGGTCTACAGTTTGACGCATACTTTCGATAAATCCAATGTAAGCACCACAGAGAACGCACTGCAACTGCGTTCAATTAGGGAAAAAAAGCTGTCTGTGATCGAGGCGTTATTCGTTACACTGTATGTGTAGATGGCTTGACAGAAATGGTAGCAGAAGGTGAATGTTGAACTTTTGTTGCACACTATCCAGATGATGCTTCGTACCATTTTGCGCATGACACTGTAGGTGTGATCGAGACTTGCTATTTCTTTTACATAGCACACCCACCTGTGCCAAACGCATTGATCACACCGACAGTGTTATTGCGCAAAATGGCACGCAGCATCATCTAGATATGTGTATAACAAAAGTTCATCAGTCACCTTCTGCTACCAGTTCTGTCAAGCCGTCTGCGCATACAGTGAGATAAATCCAAAGTTTGCACTACATAGAGCGCACTGCAACTGCCTCTGCAACTCAATGCTGTAAGGCAAACGCAGCGTTCCATTGAAAATGAATGTACCTCTGGTGTACCAAAAATCAATAACCCTATCCGTGTGAACGAGGCGAAACTGGTCCAGACTTCTTGGCGGAAGATGTACTGTAGTTCGCTATAGGCTCACAGTGCCTTGAAAATCAAATGTAGGAAAAATGTCCTATCGATTGCAACTGAATTTGTCCATCGCTGCTCTATTATAGCCTAGGGCACATAAATGATAAGAGAAGAACGCACCTCCATATACTAGAGTAGACTGGGGTAAATGGGGCAAGCCCAATGTAGACTACATCCCCGCGTTAGTCAAAGTGCCCGCAGATGACAGTTCGAGGCGGTGCTTTGCTTCTTTCTTTCTTTTAATAGCTAGGGAGGGGGAAATCGCTGAGTCGGGCGTGGCAGTCAGCCAATCTTTCTTGTTATCTCTGGGTAAATGAAAGCTGACAGCTAGACTACCTTTCTTGCAGCGTCCACAGACAATTTCCGTCGATTTGCTGGGTGTAAAAACGTTGAATTGCGCCTCGATCCTCGCTGAGGAAATATCTTACCGGACGAACGGCACGACACTCCGTTTAAGGACGACAGACAGACAACGCTCATCATCGCGAAATATAGGTAGGCTAATTGATGCTCAAAACAGCCTCATTTAGTACTACTGGAAGAAGTTCAACGAATCGTGTATGCTTGTTCACAACTTTGCATACAGATATTGCCTGTGAATTTCGTTGCGCCGCTGACAAGTTTGGGTAAGATACATATTCCATGGGAGAGACGGTATCCCTCGTCTCGCCCAACTGATCTCAGTTGGTTCCCTGGTTGGGCAAAACAGGCTACTTTTGAGTGGGATCCTACTGATACATCCAATGATGGGTTGCTATATACATTGGCTACATCTGCAGCTTCTGTTCCCATGTTTCTCCCCTTTGAAACCTATAGCCTAACCTTTAGACATGCTCCTCTTTAGACTATAGTTAACATAGGGCATGTTTTATAGCCTAGAAGGAGAGATAAGCTACTAAGAATATAAATTGAATATACTGTTTAAGGTTTTACATGGTGTTAAACTGTCACCCTTATGGCTCAATATTGTAGACCAGACAGGTTGGAGACAATGTTGGACCTATGGTCCTTGATACAAGGAGCTCTGTCTGGATGGAAAATGCAATTTTGGTTTATATGATTTTCATTAGCAATGTGACATCCTTGCAAATAACTTTTGACTTTGAATAATACAGTTACTTGCCATCTAACTGATTAAAACAACAAAGCAACACATTGCTCAACACACAACCATAGTTGCACCATTTAAGACATGATGTTTGTCCCTTCTGATATATTTACTTCACTGTGTGCTTATTTCCCTTGGTATGTGTCTCCTTAATTAAGTTACCTATGGGTAAACTAGGTCTTCTGGCCATGCATTTAGAACATGTTGGCAAGTAGCAATCAGAGTTTAACTACATTTTGGGCTTTCATCAGATTTCCTTTAACATTTTAGATTTTTCTGGGTCATGCAACCACAAACAGTCACAGGGATGGTTCTGAAACTTTTAATTTTGTCTTTTGAGTGTATTTCTGGCTGGACATATTGCCAGCATGATGTGGCCTAAAGGGTGCCTTGATAACCCTGCAAATAACTATTCCATTATTTGAACAACAGATTACCCAGAACATTTTAGGGATTTGAAACGACATGGTCATTTTTCATTGCTAGTGTAGTTTTTGCATTTCCATTCAAGTCAAGTGAGGTCATCAGTTCCTTTTTAAATCTATACCATTTCCTGGTTTCCCTCCCCACTGGAAAATTGGTTGCCAAAAAACAGAAATGTTATCCTCGTTCTGGGAAAGACCGTCTCTTAATGAAAAAGTCATACTTAACCTGCACAGCTAAGTAATCACAGGGAAACACCGAGAGAGGCATTCCTGGTCAGGTCAACCTGTCGGTAAGGAAACAGACTATCTCTACAGACGGATCAGGAAGCGGGTCACACTATTGCTGCAGAGAAATTAAATGTAATTAATTAAATTAATCTAAAAGGGATCAATAGAGCTTCTAGAGGGATTGTGTGTGTGTTTACTATCATGCAATCACACAATCTAAACATTTGATCATTTACTCCCTTTGCCCTATACACAGATTGTACATTTCAATGGTTTTACAATGGCAGTACAGTAAGAGTAAACAGATCCTCCAAACATGTGGCAATGCTCAGCGTGAAAGTGGCGTGGTTACTGGAGGGAAGGGTGCACCCTCACAAGTCCAGGCGGGTTTGTGCTTTTTTTCTGTATTGTACGCACCACAGTGCTCCACGGGACTAACTCAACACAGCCTGCTGAATAGTATTTTTTTTAACGTCATACACATTGTTTGGTTAATAAAAAAGGCAACAAGCTGTGCCTCGCCCACATTTGCCAGAAATGTGTGATTCATGCATAGGAGCCAAAGTCTCTCCACTCAGACAAACCCTGCCTAACATCTGGCATTTGTTGTTTACGTCTCAAATGTCATTAACCAAGTAATGGGTGAACTTCCAGTGATCCAAACTGTGTTATCAAGGAGTTGCACTCCAGCTCTGTGGTCAACTGCGGTCAACACTCAATAAAAAAAAGTTTAAAAAAAAGATGTAGCAAAACTCATGTCATAGGCTTTGTTTTATTTTGGATGAACCTTGAGAAGTGACGTTCTGAGCAAAGGGTCCATTTTAGAGCAAGGATATCAAACTCATTTAGCCCCAGGGGGCGCATTCAGTCTTCAATGAGGTCTGGAGGGCCGCACTGAAAATTGGTTATATTTCCTGTGCAAAAAATAGTCCTCTAACCATAGATTTTGGAATGTTCAATGCTCCCTGTCTAGCTTTCATTTGAGTGATTATTACCCGGCTGGACACAGTATGTTTGTAGGTCCATTATCATTTCTACAGTTTATTTGGTTTTAGTCATTTTGTCCCTTTAGTCATTTTTTTTTTCTTCTCAAATCACCTGTGGGCCGGATTAGACCCCGTATGTTTAACACCCCTGATTTAGAGAGAGGGAGTATTCCCCCATTCACAGGATGAGTCACAGTGGCGTGGGAGGAGAGATGGTGGTAGCGCTGGGGAACACTCATAGCTGCTGGCTGGCTGGCTTAGCTGAGGGCTCCCCCTGCCCTCCCTCCCGTTAGTCACTCGTGGCAATGCTCTGATGGAGCATAGCTGATGTAGGGAAACACTTTCCATAGCAACCAAGCATGTCCTTCCTTCCTACCTGATGTCATTTAGCTGGGTGCTTATATTTGGCCTATTTAAACACATGCACAAGTGTATTATAACCATGTGTGAATTGGAAATGTTTTTTTTTGCATATCCCAACTCCCCCTGAGACACCCTCAGAGTGGGGTCACTCATGGTCACGGCCAGGGTCTGCCAATATCAACGGCGACGCTGGAGCAATTAGGGTTAAGTGTCTTGATCAAGGGCACATCGGCAGGTTCTCTCACCACCTCAGCTCTGGGATTCAAACTAGCTTCCTTTCAGTTTCTGGCCCAATGGTCTAACCACTAGGCTACCTGCCACCCAGTATACAAGGGAGTATTAAGAACACAGAGGCATTCCACAGGCAGATAAGAACCTGCTGAGGTTTCTGATGTGTCTGGATGGATGGTTGCCTGGATCTCCCCCTTTCAGCTATACCAATCTACTCACCGGTTATCACAATCGGCATAATCCTGACGTGTGTGTGTGAGGTTGGGATGGGGGATATGGGGGGGGGGGTTCATGAGGGGGGCCAGTTTGGTGCCCTTTTTTGACTTCACGTGTCTTTTTATATATAGTACACATTGTTCTGTCTGGTAGTAATTTCCAGTCTGCATGTAAAAATCCAGCATGCAAATGTCATATCTGATCAGGAAGTCAAGAATCAGATTTTACCCAGGTTGCTCGGTCTTAAATCATGGCAGACAAGGATGGTATACCGTCTGTCCGACATGAGGGAATGAAACATGCATATGTCAGCGTGTTTCTTTGAAGGGCATGAAGAATGGCCATCTGCCATATTGCCACAGGCAAGGGTACACATCTAGAAGTAGCCTAAAACTAGATTTTACGTCTTGTTTAGAAGCACATCTTTATTAGCTCTTAGAAATGTATTTTTTATGTTCACGTTAGCAGAAATGAGCAGTTCTGATTTGATTACTTATTTGAACTGTATGGTTAAGGCCCTAATAAGAATCCCAAAATGTTGCATTATGTGCAGTATAAAACTAGTCCTTTGAGTTGGTAGTTATCAAGATTCTTATTTAAAGGCACTTGCCTGCCATATTCCACTTTTTCCATCAACAAGTGCAGGTTGACATTTGTCATGAGTTTTGTCCTAGAGACAGAACTGAGTGATTTCCCCCTTAGATAGGCCAGCTGCAAAGTCAAAATGGTCTATTAGGCAGGGTAGCCCAGTGGTTAGAGAGTTGGACTAGTTACCGAAAGGTTGCAAGTTCAAATCCCCGAGCTGACAAGGTACAAATCTGTCGTTCTGCCCCTGAACAGGCAGTTAACCCACTGTTCCTAGGCTGTCATTGAAAATAAGAATTTGTTCTTAACTGACTTGCCTAGTTAAATAAAGGTCCAAATGTAATGAAAACACATGCTTTTGGTCTTAATTTAGGGTTAGCAGTGTGTTTAGGGTTAGGTTTAAAATCTGATTTTATGACTGTGTCTGTGCTAGCTAGTGACCTCTGCAGAGCTGCCTCCCAGATTCATGACAAAAAACAATAACCTGCTCAACAAGTGGCACTTTCCTGTCAAGTCTCTACTCCCTCAGCTGATTGGCTGCCTGAACAAAATTGCTAGGCAACGCTGTTAACCTTTTGAAGAGAATTGAGTTGGGACAGCGTGACCCTTTTGTTGGCACAGAGAGAGACAGTGGTTCCGCGTCACATGTAAAGGAGTGGGCGTTTAGGAGTTTAATTAGGTTTCAGTACTACTCCATGACTGACTGTTGACTTCTGACTGCTGTAGATATATACTGACTGGTTGACCTATACTCCTGCGGTATTATTAGGGACTGGAACAATTTTTAAATGGAGATTATGGGTAATAAAATAATTGTATAATTTGGAAAACTGGGTCAGACATTTAAAGAACAAAGAACAAAGCTTTGGGGAGACGTACTCTTGAGACGTATAATGTCTCTGGTGTGTCTGTGGCCTGATACTGCTTATTTAGAGCTTACTTTGAAGTACAGTGGTCAGAGGTGTGAAGTGTTGCTTGAAACCGTTTATGCTTAGAAGTTATGCTACATCGTTTTGCTCATTGTTGTAATTTGAGTGGGAAGAGGGGATTCTGACAAACATTTTCTCACAACCCTTAACATCATGACTAGAGATGACTAAAGGACATTGAGGGGTATTTGCAAGCCAGATCTGGCGTTGAACTGTGGTTCTCGCCAATTTGCAGATGTAAATCTTGTGGGTATAAACAGGCCGTTTCTAACTGGTTTGCATGGGGTTATGATCTGAAACGTCTTGTGACATTTCTAAACAAAGCCTCGCGAGTTACTACCTAGGACTGTTCAGCTTACAATTCTGGTTTGATGTCTGAGCCACCTCCATTTCACATTCACACAGAAGACTGATGACTTGTTCCTCCTCTCGCCCTCTGGCGGTTTGTGCAGGCGCAGGCAGCATGTCCACCCCCACAGTCTCAGAGTTGAAAGAGCTGAACCCAGTTGACTTCATCCAGCTACAGCAGTACATTGACTGTGAGTACAGGCTGGCAGTTTCCTTGCACCCCTTTCCATTTACACCCACACGCTGTCATATGTGTATTTCTAAATATCTGCAAAACGTTGCACCATTGCGCCCACATTATCTTTCTTGGTAGATCTCTGGATTTAGACATTTTGTGAACATCAATGTTAACATTTTAAGAACGGAATTTCAATGCCGTAGTACACCGGCCATGTATGAATGTTGCTATGTAGAATATATGCCGTTTTCCGTCTATAGTTTGATCATTTGTGATTACGCATTCTCTGTTAGAATCATTACTTCGACAGATGTTTAGTGCGTTTCTTCTCCTCCTAGACTGCAGGCTGAGGGTTAAAGATGTGCTGAGGGAATTTGATGCAGATGGCAGGCTGGCCCAGCACAGACATGGAGAGGTGAGAGGAAACAATGGCCAGGTTGATACTGACCCCACCACAACTCATGTCTGCTTCAGTCCATCTTAAATGTTCGGGGTACATATTATAGTTTGTGCTCATGATACCCCCGCAAACAAATAATTGGTTTCCTAATAGTAAATCCACTAACTAAAACATTTATCGTGTTTATAGATGTGACTTCTAGATAAAGCCAATCAATTCTAAGAGACATGGCTTCAGGGATTGATGAATTTACAAGCAGCTGAAGTTGCTAAAAGTAATGACCTCTTCAGTTGTGCCAATTCTGTAACGTCTGTGTGATGTGTTGGCCTCATGCAGAGTAAGCCATAGGGGGATTTTAACTGGACAGTTACCAATATCGGCAGTTGGATTAGGGTAATTGCTGTCTTCTAGGAGGAATAAAAGTGGTAGACTAGCAGTAATTTAAGGGCAACCATGGGTTACAGAAAAATACATTTTTCAACAAGGATAATGACAAAGCCACACCCTCTCAAAGTACTGTAATTATCAAGGAAGTGGAAAATCTGACAAACGGCACAGAACATTTTTGGCGCGGTTATCTAAACCCCTTCTCTCCTCTACACCAGTCTCCTTAACATTGAGGTTGGGCTGAATAGTGGTGTCATACACTACATAACTGCCACAGTAATAAAGTATCACCCAGGGAAAAGCAACCTCAACCAGAAATGGGTTTGTGGTTCAGTATTCCAGAGGGAATTCTGATTTGAAGCCCTTAAGCAAATTAGTCCCCCTAAAAAAGTCAGCTGGCACAATTGATTGAAATGGGGTCTTTATTGGGTATCTGACAACTTCAGGAAGTTATGCACTGTATTGTACAATCTAGAACAGGGTTTGCCAACTGGCAGCCTTTGGCTATATTTTATTTGTCCCCACATAAATAGTCTTCCAGTCCCTGCTGCCTTCAGAAAGGAGTCACACCCCTTGAATTTTCCACATTGTTACAGCCTTCTTTTAAAAATGAATCCAAGTTTTTTTTATCCCCGGCCTACACACAATACCCCATAATGTCAAAGTGGTGAAAACTGAAAATCTGAAATGTGTTGAGTCAATAACTATTCACCCCCTTTCATGGCAAACCTGAATAAGTTCAGGAGTAAAATGTAGCTTAACAAGTCAGACTGGACTCAGTGTGCAACAAGTGTAGTGTTCAACATGATTTTACAATGACTACCTTATCTGTACTCCTCACATTATCTGTAAGGTCCCTCAATCGAGCAGTGACTTTCAAACGGATTCAACAACAAAGACCAGGAAGGTTTTCCAATGCCTCGCAAAGGGCACCTATTGGTAGATGGGTGATTAATTAACCTTTCAGCAGGACAATAGCCTAAAACACAAGGCTACATCTATACCAAGAAGATAGTGAATGTTCCTCAGTGGCAGTGTTAGTTCTGACTTAAATCTGTTTGAAAATCTATGACACTACTTCAATGATTGTCAAGCTATGATCATCCAATTTGACAGAGCTTGAAGAATTTTGAAAATGGACAAATGTTGTACAATCCAGGTGTGCAAAACTCTTAAACTTACCCAGAAAGCCTCAGCCGTAGTCACTGCCAAAGGGGATTCTAACACTGTCTTGTGGGAACATGAAACTCAAAATGTCACTAAGGGAACAAAGAAAATCACTGACAACCAAACAAAAAGGGATTCTGAAACACACACATGGGTGCCCACTGAAAGTTGCCAAAGCCACTCAGAAGGGGTTCTGAAAGACACCCACCATTGATTCCCACTAAGTTTGCCTCCAAAAAGACAAAGAAAACTCCACAAAAACTTAGGATGGCAAGTAAAAAGAATATGGAGCAAAACAAACAGGGGAAACCAAAAATAAGCTTCTTTCAAACTTATATAAGTTGAGCTTGGCTCACACATCAGCTGTCATAAAGTTTAGCTCTCTCAACATCTCTCAAGCTCAACTAGAGCACTGGGCCAGACACTCCTAAAATAGCACCTGGGCCAACACAGGTGAAACACCTTCCCACTAACGAGATGGAAACCAGCACAGGTGTAACACATAACGACTGACGAGGTGACACCAATCTGTGCGCCCTTTGTCTTTTGTGCTATAATGCTATACGTGCTAAAAGTCCAACCTCAAAACATAAATGGAAAAACCAAAACCTGTAACAACAACAAAAATGTTCAATACATGTTTTCACTTTGTCATTATGAGGTATTGTGTGTAAATGGGTCAGGGGGAACAATTCATTTAATCAATTTATAATTCAGGTTGTAACACAACAAAAATGTGGAATAAGTCAAGGGGTATGAATACTTTCTGAAGGAACTCTATATATTTCTTATGGTTGGATATGAAAGACTGTAAAACCGCCAGCAAATTAACTCCAGGTGATTTTAATTTTGGAAATCTGTTCCAAAGTATTCCCACGTATAATAGAGATACAGTGTCTTCAGAAAGTATTCATACCACTTGACTTAGTCCACATTTTGTTTTTATGGCCTGAATTCAAATTGATTAAATAGATTTTGTTCTTACCCATCTACACACCATACCCCATAATGAAAAAGTAAAAACATATATTCTTTGCAAATTTATTGAAAATGAAATACAGAAATATCTTATTTACATAAGTATTCACACCCCTGAGTCAATACATTTTAGAATCACCTTTGGCAGCAATTACAGCTGTTAGTCTTTCTGGGGAAGTCTAAGAGCTTTGCACACCTGGATTTTACAATATTTGCACATGATTATTTTTTTAATTCTTCAAGCTCTGTTAAGTTGGTTGTTAATCATTGCTAGACATCCATTTTCAAGTCTTGCCATAGATTCTGACATGTATTTTACTGCCATACAGTAAAAACTGTAACTAGGCCACTCAGGAACATTCAATGTTGTCTTGGTAAGCAACTCCAGTGAACAGTATATTTGACCTTTTAGGTTATTGTCCTGCTGAAAGGAGAATTTCCCAGTGTATTTTGGAAAGCAGACTGAACCAGGTTTTCCTCTAGGATTGCGTCTGCTTGGCTCTACTCAGTGATGTGATTTGTATTTTTACCCATCTACCAATAAGTGCCCTTCTTCTCTCTGGTCTTTGTGGTTGAATCTGTGTTTGAAATGCACTGCTTGACTGAGGGACCTTAGAGAAAATTGTACGTGTGGGTACAGAGAGGAGGTAGTAATTCAAAAATCATGTTAAACACTATTATTGCACACAGAGTGAGTCTGTAACACAGCAACATTTTGAAAAAGTCCAGGGGTGTGAATACTTTTTGAAGGCACTCTATATATATGATCGAGTACAAATTTAAGCAATTCAATTATTGTTTTTGTCAAATATTATATCTGTTTGGGCATCTTGCGGTGCATTAGCAGTCTACAAATTACAGTGCCTTTTGGAAACTATTCAGACCACTAGACTTTTTCCTCATTTTGTTACCTTACAGCCTTTTTCTAAAATATATATTTTTTTAAACATGTATTCTCATTAATCTACACACAATACCTCATAATCACAAAGCAAAAACAGGTTTGTAGACATTTTTGCAAATGTATTTTTGTTTAAATTAAACAAATTGTACATGCTTATTCAGACCCTTTACTCAGTACTTTGAAGCAGCTTTGGCAGTGATTACAGCCTTGACTCTTCTTGAGTATGACGCTACAAGCTTGGCACGCCTGTATTTGGGGAGTTTCACCCAGTCTTCTCAAGCTCTGTCAGGTTGGATGGGGAGCATCGCTGCACAACTATTTTCAGGTCTCTCCAGTTCGATCTGGTCCGCGCTCTGGCTGGGCCACTCATGGACATTCAGAAACTTGTCCTGAAGCCACTCCTGTGTTGTCTTGGCTGTGTGTTTAGGGTCGTTGTCCTGTTGGAAGGTGAACCTTCGCCCCAGTCTGAGGTACTGATCGCTCTGGAGCAGGTTTTCATCAAGGATCTCTGTGTACTTTGCTCTGTTCATCTTTCCCTAAATCCTGACCAGTCTCCCAGTCCCTGCTGCTGAAAAAACATCCCCACAGCATGATGCTGCCACCACCATGCTTCACCGTAGCGATGGTGCCAGGTTTCATCCAGACGTGACGCTTGGCATTCAGTCCAAAGAGTTCAATCTTGGTTTAATCAGAACAGAGAATCTTGTTTCTCATGGTCTGAGTCCTTAGGTGCCTTTTGGCAAACTCCAAGCGGGCTGTCATGTGCCTTCTACTGAGGAATGGCTTCCGTCTGGCCACTCTACCATGAAGGCCTGATTTGGTGGAGTGCTGCAGAGATCGTTAACCTTCTGGTCTGTTCTCCCATCTCCACAGAGGAAGAGGGACTCTGGAGCCATGTAAGCGTGACCATCAGGTTCTTGGTCACCTCCCTGACCAAGGCCTTTCTCCCTCGATTGCTCAGTTTGGCCGGGCGGCCAGCTCTAGGAAGAGTATTGGTGGTTCCAAACTTCTTCCATTTGAGAATGATTGAGGCCACTGTGTTCTTGGGGACCTTCAATGCTGCAGAATTTGTTTGGACCCTTCCCCAGATCTGTGCCTCGACACATTCCTGTCTCGGAGCTCTACGTACAATTCCTTCAACCTCATGGCTTGGTTTTTGCTCTGACATGCGTTGTCAACTCTGGGACCTTATATAGACAGGTGTCCTCCTTTTAAAATGAATGTCCAATCAATTGAATTTACCACAGGTGGACTACAATCAAGTTGTAGAAACATCTCAAGGAAGATCAATGGAAACATGATGCACCTGAGCTCCATTTCAAGTCTCATAGCAAAGGGTCTGAATACTTATTTAAATAAGGTATTTCTGTTTTTTATTTGTAATAAATGTGCAAAAATGTCTAAACCTGTTTTTGCCTTGTCATTGTGGGCTATTGTGTGTAGATTGATGAGGGAAAACATTTATTTAATCAGTTTTAGAATAAGGCTGTAACGTAACAAAATGTGGAAAAAGTCAAGGGGTCTGAATACTTTCCGAATGCACTGTATTTGTAATTATGTTCCGGCCCACTGACCATCCGCTTAAGGAAATATGTAGTTGATGATCCCTGCTCAAGGAATTAGACTTCTCACCTAAATCACTCTGCTCTGAATCAGACTGTTTTGATGACTATTTTAGAAACCATCGATCTCCCATCAATTTACTGATTGATATCCCATCTTCTGTTCCAGTGTATCAATGAGGAAGGCTTCCGTCTCTTCCTGAAGACCTATTTGGAGGTTGAGGACTTCCCTAAGGATCTCTGCCAGCGCCTGTTCCGATCCTTCCAGAGCGGAACCGAACTGGACGGGCAGGACAACGCCAGTATGTTTATTTGCCCATGTGTAGAATACCTCTTGAATACCATGTCTTGGCTTATTTTGTTGTCTATAGTTTAGTCATCAGTTTCACTATTGCTATGTGTTGTTTTTTTTAATCAAAGTCCACAGACTGAACCTGAATATGTAGCTATACTGTGTGTATCCACTTCACCATCCTCCTCCCCCTCCTTGTCCTCCTCCTCTCCTTTAGAAGAGGTCTTTCTGAAGGACGTTTCGTGTTACTTCTCTCTGTTGGAGGATGGCCAGCCCAGAGACAAGCTGGAGTGTGAGTCTTTATCATATTTTCTCCACTGAGTAGCAGCTTCTTGTTGCAGTCTATTTGTATAGATATTTGTCTGAGTGCCTTTTCAAGATTTTTATATGCACATTTTTCCCTCAGTTGCTTTCAAACTGTATGACAGAGATGGCAATGGAGTCCTTGACAGCTCTGTAAGTCAATTTGTAATATTTTTTTGTGAACTACAAAGAATAACTACACCCCCCTAGGTATTATCCCAGTTTCCCCATTACCCATTTCAAAATAATAACAATGTAATAACATGTAATGACTGTCTGTTGTTGCAGGAGACATCACCTCATACCCTTTCATTTTTACAGTACCAGTCAAAAGTTGACACACTTACTCATTCAAGGGTTTTTATGTATTTTTACTATTTTCTACATTGTAGAATAATCGTGACGACATCAAAGCTATGAAATAACACATGGAATCATGTAGTAACAAAAAAGTGTTAAACAAATCAAAATATATTTTATATTTGAGATTCTTCAAAGTAGCCACCCTTTGCCTTGATGACAGCTTTGCACATGCTTGGCATTCTCTCAACCAGCTTCACCTGGATCTCTTTTCCAACAGTCTTGAAGGAATTCCCATGTATGCTGAGCACTTGTTGGCTTCTTTTCCTTCACTTTGTAGTCCAACTCATCCCAAACCATCTCAATTGGGTTGAGGTTGGGTGATTGTAGAGGCCAGGTCATCTGATGCAGCACTCCATCACTCTCCTTTTTGGTCAAATAGCCCTTATACAGCCTGGAGGTGTGTTGGGTCATTGTCTTGTTGAAAAATCTATTTTAGTCCCACTAAGCGCAAACCAGATGGGATGGCATATCGCTGCAGAATGCTGTGGTAGCCATGCTGGTTAAGTGTGCCTTGAATTCTAAATAAATCACAGACAGTGTCACCAGCAAAGCACCCCCACACCATCACACCTCCTCCTCCATGCTTCACGGTGGGAACCACACATGCGTAAATCATCCGTTCACCTACTCTGCGTCTCACAAAGACACAGTGGTTGGAACCAAAAATCTCCAATTTGGACTCAAGGACAGATTTCCAACGGTCTAATGTCCATTGCTCGTGTTTCTTGGCCCAAGCAAGTCTCTATTTCTTATTGGTGTCCTTTAGTAGTGGTTTCTTTGCAGCAATTCGACCATGAAGGCCTGATTCACGCAATTTCCTCTGAACAGTTGATGTTGAGATGTGTCTGTTACTTGAACTCTGTGAAGAATTTATTTGGGCTGCAATTTCTGAGGCTGGTAACTCTAATGAACTTATCCTCTGTATCAGACGTAACTCTGGGTCTTCCTTTCCTGTGGCGGTCCTCATGAGAGCCAGTTTCATCATAGTGCTTGATGGTTTTAGCGAGAGCACATGAAGAAACTTTCAACGTTTTGGAAATTTTCCAGATTGACTGACCTTCATGTCTTAAAGTAATGATGGACTGTCGTTTCTCTTTGCTTATTTGAGCTGTTCTTGCCATAATATGGACTTGGTCTTTTACCAAATAAGGCTATCTTCTGTATACCACCCCTACCATGTCACAAGACAACGGATTGTCTCAAATGCATTAAGAAGGAAAGAAATTCCACAAATGAACTTTTAACAAGGCACACCTGTTAATTGAAATGCATTCCAGGCGACTACCTCATGAAGCTGGTTGAAAGAATGCCAAGAGTGTGCAAAGCTGTCATCAAGGCATAGGGTGGCTACTTTGAAGAATCTCAAATATATTTTGATTTGTTTAACACTTTTTTTGGTTGCTACATGATTCCATGTGTGTTATTTCATAGTTTTGATGTCTTCACTATTATTTAACAATGTAGAGAATAGAACAAATAAAGAAAACCCCTTGAATGAGTCGCTGTGTCCAAACTTTTGACTGGTAATGTATATCAGGTCTTCTCATAAGAATAACTAATACTCTTCTTCCTATAGGAGGTGGACCGGATCATTGCTCAGATGATGCACGCTGCAGATTACCTGGACTGGGATGTGTCTGAGCTGAGACCAGTAAGTGTGGCCAAATGTGGGATGTCCCTTACAATTACTGATATCAGAGGAGAAAATACATATTTTAATTAATTCTACAAATATCTGCTGAACCTCCCAAAAATACTAATTTAGATGCTAAGCTAGAATGCACTTTGGTTTGTTCAGGTGCTGAAGGACATGATGACAGCCATCGACGCAGACAGCAGTAACACGGTCTCTCTGGATGAGTGGGTGGAAGGCGGAATGAACAACGTCCCTCTGCTGGTATTACTTGGGCTGAAGGTGGGTGAACCATGTTCCCCTTCTGGGTTGTGTTCATTAGGAACAAAATGGAAGAAACAGGGAGGGACTACTTGGATTTCCAATAAGAAATGCTGGTTGCTGTTGCAAAAATGGTTTGATACATTTTGCCCAAATGATTAAGACCCTAATGTCACTGGGGCAGAAGGTGGAAAAGGGACCATCCATCATTCCTTCCCCTTTTATTGCGTCAACAAATGTTTCCTGTGCAGGCCGGGAGGAGTACCCATGATGCATCCTCTTTGTGTTATATGCTGAGTGTACAAAACATTAAGGGACACCTGCTCTTTCTATGGTATAGACTGACCAGGTGAAAGCGCTGATCCTTTATTGATGTCACCAGTTAAATCCACTTCAATCAGTGTAGATGAAGGGGAGGAGATGGTTAAATGTTTTGATCATGCAGTACATTTCCTAATGCGTCTTTGTAATGATAATACTACTGTACCTTTAGAAATATGCTCAGCCGGTGTCTGCAGTTCCTCCTTTTGTCTTCCTCACTCACACACATACAGTACATGCTCTCTCTTTCTGTCACTCTGTATGTTGCTCTCCTTCTGCTCTTACCTCTGTGCACCACCCCTTTGTTGACTCACTCATGCATGTGTGCTAATGTTACCTGTTTCACATACACATCTATCTCTGCACCACCAGAGTGAGTTAGAGGAAGTGGGGAAAAGCCTATCTATTATTCTCATTCACAACTCCATCTAACCTCACCCTCTGCATCAATTAGTAGCAACTGCAATGGAAAGGAAGAACATAAACATTCATTGTTACAGTATAAAGAGTAAGTTATTATGTTTAGAACAATGAAACTAAGTGGGGGTGCCATTTTCTTTCGAGTCATTTAGCAGACGTGCTTATCCAGAGCGACTTACAGTAGTGAGTGGACCTGTTTTAATTTGTACTGGTCCCTCGTGGGAATCGAACCCACAGGCCTGACTTTGCAAGTGCCATGCTCTACCAACTGAGCCACATGGGACCACTGTCACTCTTGTCTCCCAAGTGCTGAGATCTGGAAATACTAGAATACTAGAATACTAGAATACTAGTGGTCCCATGCTTACTTATTGAACATGCAGTTTACTTTTGGGTCTGTTATCAGACTGCCTTACAAAGATCTGAACTGTAAACTGGTCTTTCTCGTGCCCCTACCACAATGCCAGGTACTTCCCCTCAGGCTATTTCTGGC
Organism: Oncorhynchus kisutch; assembly: GCF_002021735.2. Taxonomy (NCBI): domain Eukaryota; kingdom Metazoa; phylum Chordata; class Actinopteri; order Salmoniformes; family Salmonidae; genus Oncorhynchus; species Oncorhynchus kisutch. Next base: position 69,257,276 of record NC_034190.2, on the reverse strand, counting down.
CACCAATGAGAATACCATTCATCCAGCACTCTCACATTGCTGTGTGCTGATTTTAGGGGCTATGCTTCATACACATAGACTGACTGAAAGTCTGGCTCTGAGCTGAGGCACCATGAGTCATTTAAACCAATGTTTGTAAAATATTTTTTTTACTGTGTATTTGTGTCTATAATCTGGAAAAGAGCATATAATCTTGTGTTGCAAACATTGGTGTTACTGATGTAGTATTGCATAGAAAGGGCTTATATTTACCCAAGGAGATTCCATGGAAATATGGTAGAAATGTACATTCCATTCCTCATTTAATTATGCAGCATAGATTCCTTTCAGCATAATTCTGATATTTTGATAGATGGGATCATGGCATGCAAAGGCCATTGTAAAGCCAACTGTAAAAGTCAACACTGAACTGTCATTCCAGGAGAGTCATCTCAGAGGCGATTTATGTTTGTTGCTAACAGCATCACTAATAGCCACAATCTCCAACCATGAGACAATATTAAAATGAAATGTGTATCAATGTTGCATTGCTTACATAATGTTTTCCAAATATGAGATCCAACATTTACCCTTAGAGTCAGTGTTTGTTTTAGGAGTGTGCAAAAATGGTCAAAATAGTTTTTGACATATAAGATAAAAAAGCACAACGTTTTTATATTTAGTTTATTATACCATAATATGTGTTTTCTCCCCCACCATCTACCCCCAGATGACTCAGAAGGATGGGCAGCACCTATGGAGGATGAAAAATTACAACAAGCCTGTCTACTGCAACGTGTGTCAGAGCATGCTGCTAGGACTGAGGAAACAGGGGCTTTGCTGCACCTGTGAGTGTCATTGTCTGGTCTCACCACTAGAGGGAAATACAACATAACTTCCTCAATCCACTCAAAGCAACAACAAAAAATTACCAGGAAGACACCTATCCTGAACTTACAATTAAAAGCAAGTTAGTGGAATGCATTCTCATAGTCAGATGATGTCAACATGTACCATTAGATAACCATTATGACCTATGACATCCCCACATATTTCCATAGGAAAAACTGTAGTGGTGTTTATTGTTTACTTAATTGTCAGCCTTGTATATCTTGTCTTGATTAACATGATTCATTAAACGAGAGAATAACAATAATAGTTGAAAACACAATGGAGACACGTAACGCATTGTTTACCTGTTTTTGTTTTCAAGGTTGTAAATACACGGTCCATGGACGCTGTGCCAACAGAAACCCAGCTCCCTGTACCAGGACCTATGTCAAGTCTAAGAAAGACACGGGAGTAAGAGTTTTTTTTCAAACAACATTTTACAATGGCATTTGCAGTTATATTAATATTTCCAATGCCTCTTCATTCTTAGTGTAAGTTGTAATGTGAATTTCTAAGCCACTCTCTTTGTCCCGGTGCATGTATGTCAGTCTTGCATCTGACTCTGCCTGTGTCTCCTGCCTCAGGTTCCAACCCATGACTGGGTCAGTGGGAACTGTGACTCTGGGAAGTGTGACAAGTGTCAGAAGAAGATCAAGAGTTATCACGGGCTGACGGGCAAACACTGTGTCTGGTGCCACTCCATGGTGATGAGGGAGGGCTCCTGAGTAGCCCTGTGGTGGGGAGAGTTAGGCCACTTTAAGTTATTAGGCCAGTCTTTTCTTCCAAGCAGAATATTTACATATTACAATCTGTTGTTCAATCTGTTCATGGAGTGGTCTTGCAAGAGTTATGTCTGGAACTACGTCTGGATCTACAGTACCAGTCAAAAGTTTGGACACACCCACTCATTCAAGGGTTTTTCTTTATTTCTACTGTTTTCTACATTGTAGAATAATAGTGAAGACATCAAAACTATAAAATAACACATATGGAATCATGTAGTAACCAAACAAGTGTTAAACAAATCAAATGAGAGATTCTTCAAAGTAGCACCCTTTTCTTTGATGACAGCTTTGCACACTCTTGGCATTCTCTCAACCAGCTTTATGAGGTAGTTACCCAACACACCTCCAGGTTGGCTCCTGAGTGGTGCAGCAGTCTAAGGCATTGCATCTCAGTGCAAGAGGTGCACTGCAGTCACTGGTTCAAATCCAGTGACTGCAATCACATCTGGCTGTGATTGGGGGTCCCATAGGTCGGCGCACAATTGGCCCAGCGTCGTCTGGGTTTGGCCGGGGTAGGCCGTCATTGTAAGTAAGAATTTGTTCTTAACTGACTTGCCTAGTTAAATGGTTGTTTTTTAAAATAATATTTTAATAGGGCTATTTGACCAAGAAGGAGAATGATAGAGTGCTCCATCAGATTACCTGGCCTCCACTCCACAATCACCTGACCTCAACCCAGTTGAGATGGTTTGGGGTGAGTTGGACCGCAGAGTAAAGGAAAAGAAGCCAACAGGTGCTCAGCATATATGGGAACTCCTTGAAGACTGTTGGAAAAGCATTCCAGGTGAAGCTGGTTGAGAGAATGCCATGACTGCGCCAAGTTGTCATCAAGGCAAAGGGTGGCTACTTTGAAGAATTTAACACTTTTTTGGTTACTAAATGTGTTATTTCATAGTTTTAATGTCAGTTTTACCTAATTTCTATCAACATGTTAAATGTACAACCAGAGGGAAAATAACTCTGGACCACCTATACTCCACTACTCCACACATAGAGATGCATACATAGCTCTCCCTTGCCCTCCATTTGGCAAATTTGACCATAATTCTATCCTCCTGATTCCTGCTTACAAGCAAAGATTAAAGCAGGAACCACCAGTGACTAGATCAATAAAAAATGGTCAGATGAAGCAGATGCTAAGCTACAGGACTGCTTTGCTAGTACAGACTGGAATATGTTCCAGGATTCCTCCAATGGCATTGAGGAGTACACCACATCTGCCATTGGCTTCATCAATAAGTGCATCGATGACGTCGTCCCCACAGTGACCGTACGTACATACCCCAACCAGAAGCCATGGATTACAGGCAACATCCGCACTGAGCTAAAGGCTAGAGCGGCCGCTTTCAAGGAGTGGGACACTAACCCGGAAGCTAATAATAAATCCTGCTATGCCCACCGACGAACCATCAAACAGGCAAAGCATCAATACAGGACTAAGATCGAGTCGTACTACACCGGCTCTGACATTCGTCGGATGTGGTAGGGCCTGCAAACCATTACAGATTACAAAGGGAAGCACAGCCGAGAGCTGCCCAGTGACTCAAGCCTACCGGACAAGCTAAACTAGTTCTATGCTCGCTTTGAGGCAAATAACACTGAAACATGTATGAGAGCACAAGCTGTACCGGAAGTGTGATCACTCTCTCCGCAGCCAGTGTGAGTAAGACCTTTAGACAGGTCAACATTCACAAAGCCGCAGGGCCGGACGGATTACCAGGACATGGACTGCGAGCATGCACTGGCCAACTAGCAAGTCTTCACTGAAATCTTCAACCTCTCCCTGTCCGAGTCTGTAATACCAACATGTTTTAAGCAGACCGCCATAGTGCCTGTGCCCAAGAACACTAAGGTAACCTGCCTAAATGACTATCGACCCGTAGCACTCACGTCTGTAGCCATGAAGTGCTTTGAAAGGATGGTCATGGCTCACATCAACACCATCATCCCAGAAACCCTAGACCCACTCCAATTTGCATACTGCCCCAACAGATCCACAGATGATGCGGTCTTTATTGCACTCCACAGTGCCCTTTCCCACCTGGGCAAAAGGAACACCTATGTGAGAAAGCTATTCATTGACTAAAGCTCAGCGTTCAACACCATAGTGCCCTCAATGCTAATAAATAAGCTAAGGACCCTGGGACTGAACACCTCTCTTTGCAACTGGATCCTGGACTTCCTGATGGGCTGCCCCCAGGTGGTAAGGGTAGGTAACAATACGTCCGCCACGCTGATTCTCAACACAGGGGCCCCTCAGGGGTGTGTGCTCTGCCCCGTCCTGCACTCCCTGTTCACTCATGACTGCAAGGCCAGGCACGACTCCAACACTGTCATTAAATTTGCCGATGAGACAACAGTGGTAGGCCTGATCACAGACAACAACGAGACAGCCTATAGGGAGGAGGTCAGAGACCTGGCTGTGTGGTGCCAGGACAATAACCTCTCCCTCAACGTGGTCAAGACAAAGTAGATGATTGTGGACTACAGGAAAAAGAGGACTGAGCACGCCCCCATTCTCATTGACGGGGCTGCAGTGGAGCAGGTTGAGAGCTTCAAGTTCTTTGGTGTCCACATTACCAACAAACTAAAATGGTCCAAGCACACCATGACAGTCGTGAAGCGGGCACGACAAAACCTATTCCCCCTCAGGGGACTGAAAAGATTTGGCATGTGTCCTCAGATCCTCAAAAGGTTCTACAGCTGCACCTTCGAGAGCATCTTGACTGGATGCATCACTGCCTGGTATGGCAACTGCTCGGCCTCTGACCGCAAGGCACAATATAAGTTTACGTACACTTAGGTTGGAGTCATTAAAACTCATTTTTCAACCACTCCACAAATTTCTTGTTAACAAACTATGTTTTGTGAAGTCGGTTAGGACATTACTTTGTGCATGACACAAGTAATTTTTCCAGAAATTGTGTACAGACAGATTATTTCATTTATAATTCACTGTATCACAATTCCAGTCGGTCAGAAGTTTACATACACTAAGTTGACTGTGCCTTTAAACAGCTTGGAACATTCCAGAAAATTATGTCATGTCTTTAGAAGCTTCTTATAGGCTAATTGACATAATTTGAGTCAATTGGAGGTGTATCTGTGGATGTATTTCAAGGCCTACCTTCAAACTCAGTGCCTCTTTGCTTGACATCATGGGAAAATAAATCAGCCAAGACCAAATGTGTAGACCTCCACAAGTCTGGTTCATCCTTGGGAGCAATTTCCAAATGCCTGAAGGTACCACGTTCATCTGTACAAACAAAAGTATGCAAGTCTAAACACCATGGGACCGTGCAGCCATCAGGAAGAAGATCCTTTCTGTCTCCTAGAGATGAACGTACTTTGGTGCGAAAAGTGCAAATCAATCCCAGAACAACAGCAAAGGACATTGTGAAGATGCTGGAGGAAACAGGTACAAAAGTATCTATATCCATAGTAAAACGAGTCCTATATCGACATAACCTGAAAGGCCGCTCAGAAAGGAAGAAGCCACTGCTCCAAAACCGCCACTGCACTTTTTGGATAAATGTCCTCTGGTCTGATGAAACAAAAATAAAACTGTTTGGCCATAATGACCATCGTTATGTTTGGAGGAAAAAGGGGGAGGATTGCAAGCCGAAGAACACTACCCCAACCGGGAAGCACGGGGGTGGCAGCATCATGTTGTGGGGGTGCTTTGCTGCAGGAGGGACTGGTTGACTTCACAAAATGGATGGCATCATGAGGGTGGAAAATTATGTGGATATATTGAAGAAACATCTCAAGACATCAGTCAGGATGTTAAAGCTTGGTCACAAATGGGTCTTCCAAATGGACAATGACCCCAAGCATACTTCTAAAGTTGTGGCAAAATGGCTTAAGGGCAACAAAGTAAAGGTATTGGATTGGCCATCACAAAGCCCTGACCTCAATCCTATAGAAAATGTGTGGGCAGAACTGAAAAAGAGTGTGCGTGCAAGGAGGCCTACAAACCTGACTCAGTTACACCAGCTCTGTCAGGAGGAATGGGCCAAAATTTACCACAACTTATTGTGGGACGCTTGTGGAAAGCTACCCGAAACGTTTGACCCAAGTTAAACAATTTAATGGCAATGCTACCAAATACTAATTGAGTGTATGTAAACTTCTAGGAATGTGATGAATCAATAAATCATTCTCTCTACTATTATTCTGACATTTCACATTCTTAAAAAAGAAAGTGGTGATCCTAACTGACCTAAAATGGAATTTTTACTAGGATTAAATGTCAGGAATTGTGAAAAACTGAGTTTAAATGTATTTGGCTAAGGTGTAAGTAAACGTCCGACTTATACTACTTCAACTAACCATTGACTCTGTTACTTTTATCTCTTATTCTTATCTGTATTTTTTGAAACTGCACTGTCGGTTAGGGGCTCGTAAGTAAACATTTCACTGTTGTATTCGACGCATGTGACTAATAAAATGTGATTTGATTTGATTCATTATTACTCTACAATGTAGAAAATAGTCAATATAAAGAAAAACCCTTGAATGAGTAGGTGTGTCCAAACTTTTGACTGATACTGTATGTCTGTGAACAATACAGCACTTTGTGACTACTTTGATATAAAAATGCTTTATAAATAAAATGTGGTTAGCTTTATAAATGAATAATTTGATAATAGATATCACTGGCTGTTACTGTATTCCAGCGCCATGATGACTGTGCCTCCCAGGAGCCCTCCGACTGTAACTGTGGAACTCTCAGAGACCATATCCTCCCCCCTTGGGCCATCTACCCTGTTATGAAGGTACAGGATAACCTACTGCCCTATGACAGGTGTCTAATACTTGTAAAGCTCACATAAGGATATATTTGAAGGAACCTCAACTTAGTGAAATTACTTTTTTATTCTCTTAACAACATTCACTCACATGCAATGGTAATAGTAGGATAGCTAAGATGTCTAGTTTGAGAAACAATACATCTGTATTTGACTATTATACGGTTATTGCTTGTTGTTATATATGATCTCTGGATTTGTTAAGTTGACTGTTCATCTCTCTCTTGACCCCATCAGGAGAAGCCTAACAGCATGAAGAACGGCTCCTCGAGCTCAGCCGGCGACAGTGACCACAACACCACTCCTGACGGAAAGGTGCTTCAGGTACGTACTAGTACCCTGTCTAGGCCTTTCCCTATTACAGGACTGCTGGATAGTAACTGGTGTGAGTAAATAAGCAACCATGTCTAACTATTTTACCTTGTTTAGAGTCTAGAGAACTGTCACTAGGAAGTGCCTCACAGCTATATTCCATTTAGACTACAGTGGGGCAAAAAAGTATTTAGTCAGCCACCAATTGTGCAAGTTCTCCCAATTAAAAAGATGAGAGAGGCCTGTAATTTTCATCATAGTTACACTTCAACTATGACAGACAAAATGAGAAGAAAAAAAATCCAGAAAATCACATTGTAGGATTTTTTTTATGAATTTATTTGCAAATTATGGTGGAAAATAAGTATTTGGTCAATAACAAAAGTTTCTCAATACTTTGTTATATACCCTTTGTTGGTAATGACAGAGGTCAAACGTTTTCTGTAAGTCTTCACAAGGTTTTCACACACTGTTGCTGGTATTTTGGCCCATTCCTCCATGCAGATCTCCTCTAGAGCAGTGATGTTTTGGGGCTGTTGCTGGGCAACACGGACTTTCAACTCCCTCCAAAGATTTTCTATGGGTTTGAGATCTGGAGACTGGCTAGGCCACTCCAGGACCTTGAAATGCTTCTTACGAAGCCACTCCTTCGTTGCCCGGGTGGTGTGTTTGGGATCATTGTCATGCTGAAAGACCCAGCCACGTTCCATCTTCAATGCCCTTGCTGATGGAAGGAGGTTTTCACTCAAAATCTCACGATACATGGCCCCATTCATTCTTTCCTATACACGGATCAGTCGTCCTGGTCCCTTTGCAGAAAAACAGCCCCAAAGCATGATGTTTCCACCCCCATGCTTCACAGTAGGTATGGTGTTCTTTGGATGCAACTCAGCTTTCTTTGTTCTCCAAACACGACGAGTTGAGTTTTTACCAAAAAGTTATATTTTCATTTCATCTGACCATATGACATTCTCCCAATCTTCTTCTGGATCATCCAAATGCTCTCTAGCAAACTTCAGACGGGCCTGGACATGTACTGGCTTAAGCAGGGGGACACGTCTGGCACTGCAGGATTTGAGTCCCTGGCGGTGTAGTGTGTTACTGATGGTAGGCTCTGTTACTTCGGTCCCAGCTCTCTGCAGGTCATTCACTAGGTCCCCCCATGTGGTTCTGGGATTTTTGCTCACCGTTCTTGTGATCATTTTGACCCCACAGGGTGAGATCTTGCGTGGAGCCCCAGATCGATGGAGATTATCAGTGGTCTTGTATGTCTTCCATTTCCTAATAATTGCCCCCACCGTTGATTTCTTCAAACCAAGCTGCTTACCTATTGCAGATTCAGTCTTCCCAGCCTGGTGCAGGTCTACAATTTTGTTTCTGGTGTCCTTTGACAGCTCTTTGGTCTTGGCCATAGTGGAGTTTGGAGTGTGACTGTTTGAGGTTGTGGACAGGTGTCTTTTATACTGATAACAAGTTCAAACAGGTGCCATTAATACAGGTAGCGAGTGGAGGACAGAGGAGCCTCTTAAAGAAGAAGTTACAGGTCTGTGAGAGCCAGAAATCTTGCTTGTTTGTAGGTGACCAAATACTTATTTACCACCATAATTTGCAAATAAATTCATTAAAAATCCTACAATGTGATTTTCTGGATTATTTTTCTCATTTTGTCTGTCTTAGTTGAAGTGTACCTATGATGAAAAAAAAATTAAGTGGGAGAACTTGCACAATTGGTGGCTGACTAAATACTTTTTTGCCCCACTGTATATGTTATCTGAATATACTGACAATATAGACTGAATATACTGACAATATCATTGTATCCATTTGTGAAACTGCTGTAATCTTTGAACTATTTATCTCTGATCAGATTGATCCGGTCCCAGACACTCATCCTCTTTTAGTGTTTGTGAACCCTAAAAGTGGAGGCAAGCAGGGAGAAAGGTGATGCTACAAGTGAACACTCCTACACAAATGGGCATTTATGGTGGAATAATAAACAATGTCAATGTTTCTATTTTACAATTTCAAGTCCTATTTTATTCATTTCAGAGTTCTGCGTAAATTCCAGTATTTGCTGAATCCACGGCAGGTGTATAACCTATCCAATGGTGGACCTGGACCAGGGTAAGGTTTCCCATATGGATAACTGCATATGATGTATAGACCACTGTTAGTATAAAATGAAAAACTGCACTCTGTTTTACCTGCATCACTAATTGGACAACTGGGGTGTATTTAGCAGCTTTAAATCTCGAAATTACATTTAAGACATTTTACATTTTGAGGAGTCTGAGATGTGTTATTGTGTGTGTATCTGGGCTTTAATATAAATTCATTACCAGTTCTCTTATTTACTGCTTGAATATGCAATGGTATTGGGATAGTTGGAACATCAAAGCCAATAAAATGGTTGCAAAGGGAGGGTATATTACTGGAAACGTTCAAAGTTTACCAGAAAACGTTCACGTTTTTTAATGGGAATTTTATCAGATGACATCTAGTGTTTTTTTTTGTTGGTACTTTAGATTATCACAGGTATCTGTAATTACCTCTGGCTGTCTGTGGCCTTATCATATGTAATATATATAAATAATCAAATAAGATCATTTTAAAATAAAAAATAGAGTGACAAAGCTGTAAAACATTTTACTATGTTAATGTTTGTTTTTCCGCCAAACTGGTGGCGGTTGGGAAAAAAGTAAATAGTTGTAAGAGTTTTACTACAGTATCTCGCGTTAAAGTTTCACAAATAAATTCCCCAATAAATTTGATGGATTCTGGTCAAATTACGCTCAGTCGCAGGCTGTCAAAAATGCGAGGCAATGCAGCTCTGTGTGTTCAAAAGAAAGCAGACAAACACAGACGGAAAAATAATTTCAGCGAAAGGGAAAGTGATGAACAGGGAGGTCATGCGCCACAAAAATATGTTGCACATGGTAAATACAGGGAGTGGTGAAAGTAAGGCAGCACATTTTTGCCATTACACAGAAAATCAATGCAGTGGGGGGCGCTAGACGAACAGTAAGCGACCATGGCCGCGGGAAGATGTTTTTGGGTTGGGGGTGCTATTGACGTGTAATAAAGGCGTAGTTCACTTTAAAGTATATATATTAGATATTTATTTAATTTACATTTATCATGGGGTGCTGCAGCACCCTCAGCACCCCTATTTCCCACGGCTTTGTAATCGAGGTGAAGCATAGATGGCCAGAGAGACTCGGAGCTAGAAAGAATAAAGGAGGATTGGCGGACAATGCTGTACTGCACTGTACTGCTGTAGGACATGCAGTTGTAGACCCTTCGAAAGATCAGATACCTCCTCCACAGATTGAGGCTGAGCAGCAACAGCCAATCATTGTGAAAACAGAAGAGGAATGCTTGCCTGGCTACCCATCCACACCGCTCCAGCCAACTGATGTTTCTTCTCCGTGATGAGTCTGGATTTGCCTCCCTCCCCGACCATTTCTAGAATGCAAACACATTCTGACCATTCTGATTGGTCCGAAAAAACAATTGGTTAGGCCAGAGCCGGCCTACATGATGGCATTATCAACTTTGATACTCGGGTTAAATTTTACGATCTGATCGCTGATGAATATGTTTTGTACAATGCCCCTCATTTTGAAGTCAAAGTACTTCTAGGTTGGCAGTTTAGACTGAATGTATGTAACGATAGAGCAGCAGAATTCAATTCAGGGTGAGTTGTCAGGCAAGAGGAATGCCCCTTTGTGACAGAAACATCAGTCCATGTTGTGAAATCTGAGGGTGAGTTGTGTTAAAAACATGACTTTAGTTTTATTACGTTAGATATGGAATTTTGCATTGCATTAATTGTATCACTTCATCTCCTCCATCTCTTGGAGGGTCTTTGGTTACTCCTGATTTGGTGACTCCAGTCCCACTGACACTACCTGACGCTTCATCAGTTTCACCACCGTTGGGCCCCGGCATTAGTGCAACGTTCTCCCTCATTTTGGAGAATAATGACCCCCTATCAGAAACCCACCTCACACAAAGAAAACACAAAGTATCATCATCCACTCCCACCTTATGGGAAGCTGACAACACTACAGTCAATGTGCCAAGGGCTGCCCAACAGCTCCAGCCTGCTCAGTGCAGTCAGTGACATGGCCTTGACTATTAATGACATGATGCATCGGCAGGTTTAACACAGTCAGAATATGATGATGTGTCCAGAATAGAATAGCCACAACTGTGGAGAGGAGAAATGCTGGTCTCCCTCCTACTTCCCAACAGAAGTGAAATTATGTCAGTCTCCTGAAAATCAAGGCATGGCCTTGACTGTTACTCATATTAATGTTCTCCAACCAATATTAAACCTAGAATTGGCTTCCTATTTCACAACAAAGCCTCCTTCATTCATGATGCCAAACATACCCTCGTAAAACTGACTATGCTACCGATCCTTGACTTCGGCAATGTCATTTACAAAATAGCCTCCAACACTCTACTCAGCAAACTGGATGTAGTCTATCACAATGCCATCCGTTTTGCCACCAAAGCCCCATATACTACCCACCACTGCGACCTGTATGCTCTCGTTGGCTGGTCCTCACTACATATTCATCGCCAAACCCACTGGCTCCAGGTCATCTATAAAACTTTGCTAGGTAAAGCCCCGCCTTATCTCAGCTCACTGGTCACCATAGCAACACCCACCCGTAGCACGCGCTCCAGCAGGTATATTTCACTGGCCATCCCCAAAGCCAACACTTTCTTTGGCCGCCTTTCCTTCCAGTTCTCTGATGCCAATGACTGGAACGAATTGCAAAAATCACTGAAGCTGGAGTCTTATATCTCCCTCCCTAAGCATCAGCTGTCAGAGCAGCTTACCGATCACTGTACCTGTACACAGCCAATCTGTAAATAGCACACCCAACTACCTCATTCCCATATTGTTATTTACCCTCTTGCTCTTTTGCACACCAGTATCTCTACTTGCACATCATCATCTACACATCGATCACTCCAGTGTTAATGCTAAATTGTAATTTTTTCACCACTATGGCCTATTTATTGCCTTAATGGCCAACTCTTCTACATTTGCACACACTGGACATATATTTTTCTATTGTGTTATTGACTGTACATTTATGTGTAGCTCTGTGTTTTTGGCCAGGTCGCAGTTGTAAAATTATTCAATTTATACCGATATTGGCCTAAAAATAAATACTTTTCCCAAGTTAGTGATATTTCCCATTGACTGATCATGATTTTTCAGATCCTCTCTTCACTAATCTTTTTATGTTTAACCTTTTTGTTATAAACTTATCATCACAACCGTGATGTTAATCATAGTTGATCTCATACTTCAAGTAAACTTGAGCGGCTTATTTCTCTCTGAGATGTCATAACCATCAGTGAACGTCACTGTTAGATCTTGTACTGCACCCCCAACATAATACACACTCTGTGTTTCAGGCTGTGCTTCTTCAGAAATCTGAAGGATTACAGGATATTGGTTTGCGGAGGGGACGGCACTGTGGGCTGGATACTTGATGCCATAGGTGGGGTCCAGTACACAATATTGGTAGACCATGTACTATACACTCAGTGGACAGTTTATTACGTACACCTCCCCGTTCAAGAAAATGGTTCGCTCCTACAGTGAGTCACGTGGCTGTGGCTTGCAAAATAAAGCAGGCATACAATTACTGTTCGATTGAACATTAGAATGGGAAAAAACTAGTGACCAAAGTGACTTTGAACGTGGTATGATTGTTGATGCCAGGCGTGCCGGTTCTAGTATCTCAGAAACGGCCACCCTTCTGGGCCTTTTCACGCACAACAGTGTCTAGGGTTTGCCGAGAATGTTGCGACGAACAAAAAACATCCCGTCAGCGGCAGTCCTGTGGAAGAAAACAGCTCATTGATGAGAGGTCGAAGGAGAATGGGAAGAATCGTGCAAGCTAACCGGTGGGTCACAACAGCATCTCGGAATGCACAACTCGTCGGTCCTTGTCAAAGATGGGTTATTGCAGCAGATGACCACACCATGTTCCAATCCTAACCGCTAAAAACAAGAAGTGTCTCCGGTGGGCACGCGATCACCAACACTGGACAATTGAGTAGTGGAAAAACATTACCTGGTCCGATGAATCCGGTTCCTGTTCCGTCATGCTGATGGCAGTCAGGATTTAGTGTAAGCAGCACGGGTCCATGGCCACATCCTGCCTGGTGTCAACAATACTGACTGTTGGCAGTAGTGTAACGGTGTGGAGAAAGTGGTCATGCCCCGAAATAATTCAGGCTGTTCTGGAGGCAAAGGGGGATCCGACCCAGGACTAGATGGGTGTACCATAAACTGGCCACTGAGTGTACATGCCAATAGACAAGTCAACTTTAGTATATGAGTAAAAACGATTAATTTTCTTACCAAACATGTTACTGAAATGGATTCCATGTAGTAACCTAGACATGAGTAAAATGCTGACGATCTCTCTTTCTCCCCTTCTGGTGCAATCAGAAAAAAACAATCTTCAAGTGCGGCCACCTGTGGCTGTGTTACCCCTGGGCACAGGAAATGACCTTGCACGTTGTCTTAGATGGGGAGGAGGTGAGAAGGGTTGTCTTTTGTCTTTTTTCATTCTGTTGTGAGTTCACATATCACATTTCCTGTATCACGGGGTAAGTTTAGCCAAAGGGGTAAGTTGAGCCACCCTTGTTTATAGGAATCCATACACAAAATGTAGAATTTAACTAAACATTTAGGAAAAGGTCATCATTGTGAAGGAAGAAACCACATGGGAAAAGTGGTAAGCAAGTTAGGTAAAAAAAATAATATATATTACATTTATTGTAAGAGGTTTCATGATGTTCGTATCTAAACCAGATAATATTATTTTTAGATTGTTCTATACATCAGTTTGGGTCTATGTAAGCTTCATTATGAGGTCCTAAACCTAGCATGAAAGTGCATCCATGTAAGGTTGAAGTCATTAAAACTAGTTATTCAACCATTCCACAAATGTCTTGTTAACAAACTATAGTTTTGGCAAGTCGGTTAGGACATCTACTTTGTGCATGACACAAGTAATTTTTCAACAATTGTTTACAGACTGATTATTTCACTTATCGCAATGTATCTGTATCACAATTCCAGTGGGTCAGAAGTTTACATACACTAAGTTGACCTAGCCTTTAAACAGCTTGGAACATTCCAGAAGGTTATGTAATGGCTTTAGAAGCATCTGATAGGCTAATTGACATCATTTGAGTCAATTGGAGGTGTGCCTGTGGATGTATTTCAAGGCCTACCTTCAAACTCAGTGCCTCTTTGCTTGACATCATGGGAAAATCAAAATAAATCTGCCAAGACCTCAGAAAAAAATGTGTAGACCTCCACAAGTCTGGTTCATCCTTCGGAGCAATTCCCAAATGCCTGAAGGTACCACGTTCATCTATACGAACAATAGTACGCAAGTATAAACACCATGGGACCACGCACCATCATACCGCTCAGGAAGGAGACACGTTCTGTCTCCTAGAGATGAACGTACTTTGGTGCAAAAAGTGCAAATCAATCCCAGAACAACAGCAAAGGGCCTTGTGAAGATGCTGGAGGAAACAGGTACAAAAGTATCTATATCCCTAGTAAACCTAGTCCTATATCAACATAAGCCAGACTATGATTTATAACTGCACATGGGGAAAAATATTGTACTTTTTGGAGAAATGTCCTCTGGTCTGATGAAACAAAAATAGAACTGTTTGGCCATAATGACCATCTTGATGTTTGAAAGAAAAAGGAGGAGGCTTGCAAGCCAAAGAACACCATCCCAACTGTGAAGCACGGGGGTGGCAGCATCATGTTGTGGGGTGCTTTACTGCAGGAGGGACTGGTGCACTTCACAAAATGGATGGCATCATGAGGATGGAAAATTATGTGGATATATTGAAACAACATCTCAGGACAGTCAGTTAAAGTTAAAGCTTGGTCACAAATGGGTCTTCCAAATGGACAATGACCCCAAGCATACTTCTAAAGTTGTGACAAAATGGCTTAAGGACAACAAAGTCAAGGTATTGGAGTGGCCATCACAAAGCCCTGACCTCAATCCTATAGAAAATCTGTGGGCAGAACTGAAAAAGTGTGTGCGTGCGTACAAACCTGACTCAGTTACACCAGCTCTGTCAGGAGGAATGGGCCAAAATTCACACAACTTATTGTGGGAAGCTTGTGGAAGGCTACCCAAAACGTTTGACCCAAGTTAAACAGTTTAAAGGCATTGATACCAAATACTAATTGAGTGTATGTAAACTTCTGACCCACTGGTAATGTGATGAAAGAAATAAAAGCTGAAATAAATTATTCTCTCTACTAATTATTCTGACATTTCACATTCTTAAAATAAAGTGGTGATCCTAACTGACCTAAGACAGGGAATTTTTACTAGGATTATAAATCTCAGGAATTGTGAAAAATGAAGTTTAAATATATTTGGCTAAAGTGTATGTAAACTTCCGACTTCAACTGTAGCTGTGTGGGCTAATATAGTCAATGTTTGTTTAAGTTGAGCAAATTGAAGTGTTTTCTTCCCAGGTGTAATGCAACGCATTATCGCTGGAAATGAGGTAACAATAGGGCTTGGCCTGTGTTAAAAATGTTTTTTTTTTAAGTACAAAGTGTTTGTTAGGCATGTTTTTTAGGTGTGTGTTAAAAGATGCTTCAAATTATTAAAAGACAAAAAAGCAATTGTGATTTGTGTTTGGGAAATGAAGATAGAAATGGTTTGAAAAATGTAGTGGTAATATTTCATTCAGTACAGAAATTTGTAGGCAGCTTAACTTACAGTCCCGCGGCTGAACTTATCCCAAACCTGGGGTAAGTTGTGCAAAGAGACCACTTCTTTTTTTTTTTTTACAAGTATATTTTCAAAACTATCATGTTAATATGAATTCTGATTATTTCCAGGGAAACAGAACATCCTGAAATATATGTAGATATCTTTGTGAGAAAGAATACTATAGTTCCCTTGATGGAGTGATGCTGAATATAGTTGAGCCACTCTCCCCTATAGGTTATGATGGGACGGATCTGTGTCGGATCCTGAAGGAGATTGAGGGCAGCACCCCGGTGCTGATGGACCGCTGGAATGTAGAGGTGATCCTAGAGGACCCCCAGGAGATGGGTGACCCTGTGCCTTATGAGATCATCAACAACTACTTCTCCATCGGAGTGGTGAGTGAACTTCTATCATGGTCCCAGATCTGTTTGTGCTGTCTTGCCAATTCCTATGGTCATTGTCACATCAACATGGCAATGACCATAGGAGTTGGCAGGACAGCAAAAAATGATATGTCCAGGCTACTTAGTTATGGCACACACCAGAATGCTTCGTCAACCTTTTTATAACTTGTTCTGTGTTGACAGGATGCCTCTATTGCCCACCGGTTTCATACGCTGAGAGAGAAACACCCCCAGAAATTTAATAGCAGGTAAGAAAACTTGAATAATCGGACTGGAGTCTGGTTATTCAGAGGGGACTTTTAGGTGTAATGACTTTGTGCATGGTGTAAACGACCCTACGTTAATGCAAGAATGTTGTTCAATATTCTAGAATGAAGAACAAGTTGTGGTATTTTGAGTTTGCCACCTCTGAGACCATCTCTGCTTCATGCAAGAAACTGAATGAATGTCTTACAATTGAGGTGAGGATTGCAAACACACAGCTTTGCATCAACACATAGAAACATATAGTAACTTTATAAAAAAACATATACCCAACCAGTGTTGCGAGTAAAAGTAACACATTACAGTACTGTTACTTTTATGAGTAACGGAGTAATATAACAAGTTACTGTCTTCAAAATTGTTTTATATTATTATTTTTTCCATTACTTTCAGAATCTCTCAGAAGGTTGTATATTTTTTTAAGCCTTGTTTCCTGGAATTCATCTGTAGCTAGGCTAACTCATTTCCTAGGCTATCGTGAAACTGAAAATCAAAGAAAGATGGCAGTTGTGTTGTGTCCCCTGCTTAACCTATGCACAGGCAGCAAGCATTAATATCTTTGTCTAGAAACACCACATCAAACCTGAAATAGCATCTGGAGATTGTGCACAAAGGCACAGAGCTGGTAGCCAAAGTTCCAGAAATGCGTGAAAGAGGAGAAATCCATAGGCCTAAATAATATTTCCAAGTGTTCTTACGAAATGTTCATATAAACAATCAAAAATGTCTGATAAATACAATTCAAAACAGCAATAAAAAGTGTCATCACACAACTAAATTCTATCTTGATAGGGTAACGTGGTGTAACTAGCTCCCCCTAAGAACAATGTCCAATTGCTGACACAAGAAAATAAAAGTTAGGTAAAAATGTGGTATTTTAATGATGGTCAAGTATTTGATCCCCTACCAACCAGTAAGAATTCCGGCTCTCACAGACCTGTTAGTTTTTCTTTAAGAAGCCCTCCTGTTCTCCACTCATTACCTGTATTAACTGCACCTGTTTGAACGTGTTACCTGTATAAAATACACCTGTCCACACACTCAATCAAACAGACTCCAACCTCTCCACAATGGCCAAGACCAGAGAGCTGTGTAAGGACATCAGGGATAAAATTGTAGACCTGCACAAGGCTGGGATGGGCTACAGGACAATAGGCAAGCAGCTTGGTGAGAAGGTGTTACTGGAATAAAATTCCTACATGTTTTAATACCCAATTAAATTAAACACTCTACCCACTTCTAAGAATTTGTAAGACTCTTATTTACATTAAATGGACAGAGACCAGTCTCAAAATCAATCAGCAGCGTTTATTCTCGAGAGTACTGAACATTAAACATTTTACCACAGGTTATAAACTCAAAATGACGTCATTAGTTTTCGAACTGTCCCGTCTCTTCTTCACCCTGGTACAAAAGCAGTATCTCAAGCCTTCCCATATCGTCCCACACCAATTTAATATAATTTATGAGCCAAGGTCTTTCTGTGTCGATAAGCATTCTAGCCAGTCTGACGATAAGTTCATTCATTTCTACCAAGGAACAGACAGTCATTGTTCTAATTCTTGATTATATTTACACACATTATATTCAGTACTAGGATAAAAAGAAAATTCATAATTCTATACAGTAACATAATAGTATTCTGATTAGTCAGTCCTGATTGAAATGTATACATAATTAGTCATTATTGATAAAAAAAAATCCCTTAACAGAAGGCAACAGCTGTTAAGGGATTTCAAGAAGTTCAAGATGACGGTCAATGACCCTCGGTCTGGGGCTCCATGCAAGATCTCACCTCGTGGGGCATCAATGATCATGAGGAAGGTGAGGGATCAGCCCAGAACTACACGGCAGAACCTGGTCAATGACCTGAAGAGAGCTGGGACCACAGTCTCAAAGAAAACCATTAGTAACACACTACGCTGTCATGGATTAAAATCCTGCAGCGCACGCAAGGTCCCCCTGCTCAAGCCAGCGCATGTCCAGCCCCGTCTGAAGTTTGCCAATGACCATCTGGATGATCCAGAGGAGGAATGGGAGAAGGTCATGTGGTCTGATACAAAAATAGAGCTTTTTGGTCAAAACTCCACTCGCCGTGTTTGGAGGAAGAAGAAGGATGAGTACAACCCCAAGAACACCACCCCAACCGTGAAGCATGGAGGTGGAAACATCATTCTTTGGGTATGTTTTTCTGCAAAGGGGTCAGGACGACTGCACTGTATTGAGGGGAGGATGGATGGGGCCATGTATCGCGAGATCTTGGCCAACAACCTCCTTCCCCCAGTAAGAGCATTGAAGATGGATCGTGGCTGGGTCTTCCAGCATGACAACGACCCAAAACACACAGCCAGGGCAACTAAGAAGTGGCTCCATAAGAAGCATCTCAAGGTCCTGGAGTGGCCTAGCCAGTCTCCAGACCTGAACCCAATAGAAAATCTTGGGAGGGAGCTGAAAGTCTGTATTGCCCAGCGACAGCCCCGAAACCTGAAGGATCTGGAGGTCTGTATGGAGGAGTGGGCCAAAATCCCTGCTGGTCAAGAACTACAGGAAATGTATGATCTCTGTAATTGCAAACAAAGGTTTCTGTACCAGATATTAAGTTCTGCTTTTCTGATGTATCAAATACTTATGTCATGCAATAAAATGCAAATGAATTACTTAAAAATCATACAATGTAAATGACTATTGTAGCTGGAAATTATGGAATATCTACATAGGCGTACAGAGGAACATTGTAAGCAACCATCACTCCTGTGTTCCAATGGCATGCTGAGGTAGCTAATCCAAGTGTATCATTTTAAAAGGCTAATTGATCATTAGAAAACCCTTTTGCAATTATGTTAGCACAGCTGAAAACTGTTCTGATTAAAAAGCAATAAAACTGGCCTTCTTTAGACTAGTTGAGTATCTGGAGCATCATCATTTGTGGGATCGATTTCAGGCTCAAAATGGTCAGAAACACAAAGTACTTTCTTCTGAAACTCGTCAAGTCTATTCTTGTTCTGAGAAATGAAGGCTATTCCATGCGAGAAATTGCCAAGAAACTGAAGATCTCGTACAACACCGTGTACTACTCCCTTCACAGAACAACGCAAACAAGTTCTAACCATAATAGAAAGAGGAGTGGGAGGCCCCGGTGTACAACTTAGCAAGAGGACAAGTACTTTAGAGTGTCTAGTTAGAGAAACAGGCGCCTCACAAGTCCTCAACTGGCAGCTTCATTAAATAGTACCGCATAACACCAGTCTCAACGTCAACAGTGAAGAGGCGACTCCGGGATGCTCCGAGTTGCAAAGAAAAAGCCTTCTCTGTCCAGTGTCTGTGTTCTTTTGCCCATCTTAATCTTTTATTTTATTTGGCCAGTCTGAGATATGGCTTTTTCTTTGCAGCTCTGCCTAGAAGGCATCCCAGAGTCGCCTCTTCACTGTTGATGTTGAGACTTGTGTTTTGCCCCTTTTCCCGGCACTTATCATTCTAGCATGTCTTCTTCAGGTAGCATGACAGTTAATCTTCCCAACGGCACATGTAACTCTTGCCTGTCATTTTGATGGCCCTTGATAATGTCCCGATTTCAATATCCAAATAGATACATCCGTTTTTCCCACATACATGAGTCTCTCATCTGAGCCGTTACCACCATTTCTTTCTTGTCCATTTCTCCCACCAGCTACCCAGGAGCATGAGAGAAATGTGTATGTTCTCTCTCCATGCTCACTCCACATTCGCGGTCTCAGCACTCCTGCCACCTGTACCCATGTTTGGCTCGGACTCAGATTGGAGTGTTTAAAAGTCACTGTCGCATTGAACACCTTTGTTGCTCTTTCTTCAGCCGGTTCACACAATCCGTTTGTGGCCAAATTATTCCTACATGCATTAAGACACCATCTGACGTCACCTTCCATGATAACCTCAAGAGAGGACAGATCAGAACAACAGTTCTGTTTCAGGAAATCCAGACAAGAATTGACTATGACAAAATATTACATTCCCAATTTCTTAATAACATCATCTCTACAACAAATGTCAAACAGCATAACAACATACTGTTACTGTTAAAACCATTTTCAAACTTGGTTTATACTCCCTTATTTTACCGACGACCTCTCAGAAGATTTACCAGATCAGGGAGTTAGCACCCTAACCCATGGGGGAATCCCAACACTCCACTAGACCCAATCTGGTGACATTTGTATCGAAACAAAGACAAAAATTAAATCAGCAATACACACATCACAATCCATTTGGAGTAAGAGTCAACCATCATTAACATATATCTTTTCTTCTATATGCAGACTGAACAAAGTAAATGTGTATATTTACCCAAGGACCAGGGAACTAGTAATTTTCCCTTCGAACACATGATTCACATCGTGATTCAAAAACAACATGTTGAATAAAAAATTAAATAATTCGAATAACCAATCAACTTAGAGTTACAACTCTTGATAATACTATAAGGAAATAATGGTATCCCATAAATGGTAATGGTAATGGTAAAATAGAATAGAGACTGGTGTTTCTCATTCAATTTATAATTCAATCCCACCCGTTTCGATAATTTCTAGTGAGCTTGATCAGGCCTCACCAGAAAGTCAGGATACAGGGCATTCAACACCATTAAATATTTCCTCTCCCTTTTCTTTCCCTTTCCTTCCGAAACCATTTTTTTTTAAATGTAAAACTTTCCATCATTCTTCATACCCAATTTAAAACCAAATTGAAAAGACCCCACTAAATAGCAGGCCTTACTTGTCTGGGAACTCCGTTTATGGCTTACTCCAGATACTTTTATACTTAAAACTGCCAAATATCCCTAACTGCTCTCCCCAAGACCACAGTCTCCGGAAACATTCCAACGAGAGATAATGAAACCCCCTCTTCTGGAAAAGAAAGTGTACATTTCCTTAGCATTCACTATGCTACATCTTAACCAGCAATCCAAAAGTATTCATTATAAATCAAACATGATAATGGTAAATCCTCTATCCTTACTCCAATCATTAAACATTTGTTTTAATCCACCCCAACGTTTATGTATCTTTTATTTAGCATGTACTACCCTTAGACACAGCGACTTTATCTCACCACCGAGTCCAACGATTCACAGGTCTCTTTTCCCCATGATTCTCCATAACCACCGCACCACAATGTTCATGAACAAAAACAATGTCAAGTTAATTTTAGGTTTGGTAACCCCTATGCTAATTCCTCATGACCCCTCCACCCTTTCGTCCATTCTAGAAATCAATTTCAGAACAAGACAACATAAAATGTAAATCTATTTCATAATAAAACCACATAAAATGTCTCCTAAGATAAAAAGCTCCCAAGGTGTGTTCTGAGTGTTTGGCCAGATCATTTTAATTTGTTACCTCTTCAGAATCCACACCCCTGGCATTTCACCTAGATTCTTCAACCCAAAATACTTTTTCTTATGGCAAATTTAGCCAATTTCTCATCATAAGGAATCAGTGATTTTGTTCCCTGGATCTATTAAAAAGTTGTGTAAGAGGTGATCTCATATGTCTTCCTTCACATAGAACTGTAATCTCTATGAACCACTATCGATCGTACCGATGCCGTACACCGCTATGTGAAAGTTCCTGCCCTGCTACTCTCCGGAGGATTTGTTGTTGCTCTTTTAAAAAAGATGCAAATGGCAGCATTTCTTCCGATTGCAGCAGGCTCCATTCCCACTTTACACTCATTTTTCCAATGACCAACAGCTCCACATCTAAAACAGAACTCTTTCTCCCTACGCTTTGATGTTTTTCCGCTACGTTTCTTTCTTACCTTGGCCATTGAAACTATAGTTAGTGACTTTCCCTGTGGCCGTATTAACCCCTCGCACGTCTGCGAAGTGAGCGGAGTTAAATTCAACTCTCATAGCATCTTGCTCTATTTCATCCACAACCCCTGCAATTGCTGTTTTGATCACAGGTTTCAAATCTGATATCAAGGCCAAAGTACAAATTCTATCAATGTACTCCCGTACCCAGTCTTTCTGTAGCTGAGTACATCTACTAATTCCGGGTTAATCGATTGGTATTTTTTGTTGAGATAATGCTGACATCAAAACGCTGGTATATTGAGCTTTGATTATGGTTTTGTCATTGTGCCAAGTCATAATTGCCTCCCTGAATTTTCTGTCAGATTGGAATTTTCTGTCAGCCGGGAAATGCTTACCAATCTTATCCAGTTTGCTCAATTTTCCCATATTCGAGCCGAATTGATAGAATGCTTGTACGCTTCTTTCAGTGCCTCCATGGCTTTATTCAAATCCTCTAGCTCCGGCTTTACCGGGAAAATCAGGGCCGTCTGTTGCCATATCAATAGTTATTATTCCGAAACCTCTCCCGACAGTGTGCAGGGTGTTTAGATTTCTTCACTCCCCGTCTATAATACACACCTTCTATTAACTATTTTCCAAGGTAGAGCTACCCACTTCGCCAGATAATAGTTATGGTATTTGTGCCTATTAATTGGTCACAGCACTTAATACCTTGTATTAGAACCTATACTATAGCATCTGCAAATGTATTGCTGGAGAATACGGATCACCTAATGTCTTATTCCAGTGTTGCGCCTCAAATATCACTGTTGTTGATAACACACATTACCAAAACTAGTCAGACTTGTCTCCCTATTTCCACGTAATCTTTCATGGTTGCCCCTCCCCATAGGGCATAAACCAACCTCTCTCCTTATTGCTAGTGCTAATACACGTAACTCAAACAGTGTTTGAATATCTTATTGCTTTTCTTTTAGCCATGCATGTGGCTTATCTTCAGAATTTATAGGCAGCCTTCTTATCATTATCCACATACACTCTACTGCCTCACTGTCAACTGCAGCTGGGACTTTCATCCCTTATACAGATCTCACAGGGGAATATCCCCACCCATTGTTCCTAGGCCGTCATTGAAAATAAGAATTTGTTCTTAACTGACTTGCCTAGTAAAATAAAAAATAAATAAAACACAATGGACCTACTGAATAAACTAAGATTTTCTAGGTCCGTATCCTATAATTGTTCAGCCTACGATTCTCATCTCCCCAAGTGTCAGAATTAGTGATAACAGGCGTAGGAACTTTGCCTACTTTATTTCTGGTGCCGGCTCCTGTTTCTCTGATTCGGAAATCTCTAGTTCAACTGCAAATCGTGGTAAATCCCTTTCGTGACGCCAACTGTTAGGTTCTAATTTTCAGAGTAAAAACTCAACAGGCAATTTGAAAGCTCAAACCAATTTGATTCTTCCTAGAGGGTCAATACAGCTGCATTAGACAAGGACATATTCACACAAGCACTGATATTTAAACCTTTCTCCTATGCTGAATGCTACTCCATGAAAGGTGAGTTCCACTCCGCTAGCGCGTCGATAGTCAGCAAGCAAGCATATATTATTTTATTACATGAGGATTGTGGTTAACACAGCTGACCTGATAGTTATGTGGTATGTTTAGCTCATTATGGCATCTCATTAAGTTGCACTGTCTGCCTGATGTTGTACATCCCTCAGTGCTGCGGCACACCATTGGACCTGAGTGGCCTTTCTATGGAGGGGATCGCAGTCCTCAACATTCCCAGCATGCACGGTGGATCCAACCTGTGGGGAGAAGCCAAGAAGGGTGAATCCAAGTCCTTGATGAATCCTCAGGAAATGCCGGAGGTTATTGTCGACCCTGAAATCCTGAAAGTCAGTGGACAAGGTACAGTGAAATCCCTTGGCTTGATCCAAGGGCTCAAGGTTTCAAAATGTTAAAAGTTGTGCCCATGTCTGGTATAGAATATTGTTAGAATATCATGTGAGATGTTTTAGAGTATCCATTTCAAGAGGTCTGTTCTAGTTTTGAACAGCTAGTCTCAGACTAAAAACTGTACTGCCTCTGTGTGAACTGCATGTTCAGTGTTTCCATCTTCCATGACAGACCTCAGTGACCTGCGTTTGGAAGTGGTTGGTCTAGAAGGGGCCATGGAGATGGGGCAGATATATACTGGACTTAAGAGTGCTATAAGACTAGCAAAAACCTCACAGATTACAATCAGGTGAGTGTTTGTGACATGTTGAGACATGTACAGACTAGCTGAGATATCACAGTATGATGTGGGATGATTATTTGTACACCTTACACCTTTTAAAAAAAATATTCCATCCTCACTACTAATGCTGCCTTCATAACCAAGTGAGAAGGTGGTAATTACCCATTGTAAAGTCTTAAATACAAGATGGGTGTATTCACGTTTTGAACTGAGAAATTCCATCAAATGTGTAGGTCATGAGAAGGTTTTGATTATTTTGCTCTTTTTTGCCCCAAAAAAGTATATATATATATATATATATATATATATATATATACCCTACTGTTCAACAGTTTGGGGTCACTTAGAAATGTCCTTGTTTTTGAAAGAAAAGCACATTTTTTTGTCCATTAAAATAACAGCAAATTGATCAGAAATATAATGTAGAACTTGTTAATGTTGTAATTACTATTGTAGCTGGAAACGTCAGTTTTTTAATGGAATAACTACATAAGGGTACAGAGGCCCATTATCAGCAACCATCACTCCTGTGTTCCAATGGCACGTTGTGTTAGCCTTTTAAAATGATAAACTTGGATTAGCTAATTGATCATTAGAAAACCCTTTTGCAATTATGTTAGCACAGCTAAAAACTGTGGTTCTGATTAAAGAAGCAATAAAACTGGCCTTCTTTAGACTAGTTGAGTATCTGGAGCATCAGCATTTGTGGGTTCGATTACAGGCTCAAAATGGCCATAAATAAATAGCTTTCTTCTTCTTCATTTACAACATTAAAAACTGTATTTCTGATCAATTTGATGTTATTTTATTTTAAATGGATAAAAAAGGTTTTTTTCTTTCAAAATCAAGGAAATTTCTAAGTGACCCCTAACTGTTGAACAGTGGGTTAACTGCCCCTAACTGTTGAACATATATATATTGTTTTGTTTGTTATTTAACCTGTATTTAACTAGGCAAGTCAGTTAAGAACAGTTTTATTTATAATGACAGCCTACCAGGGAACAGTGGGTTAACTGCCTTGTTCAGGGGCAGAACGACAGATTTGTACCTTATCAGCTCTGGGATTCGATCCAACAACCTTTCAGTTACTGGCCCAACACTCTAACCACTAGGCTACCTGCCACCATTAGGCTACCTGCCCTATATCCAGAGCTGCTTTCACTTTTTAAATCAGAAGGAAGATAAACAGAATCAATTTAGTATCAATCATTTGTACAACTGCTGAAGATGCCACCATGCTTGCTGTCTTTTTTTGTTGACAAATGATGTCAGAGAGGTGCAAGTGGGAAACTCGGAGCATGGGGATGATAGATGAGTTTCCCCACTAGTAATTACCAGTTGGAAGGGCATTTAAGTGTATTTTTCCCAGTTGTATGCTGGTATTTACAAAATTCTGAGCTGTTGTGAACACAAAATGTTCTCCCTTATGTCTCTGTCCATCTCTCAGGACTAAGAAACCTTTACCAATGCAGATAGACGGAGAGCCCTGGATGCAGCCACCCTGTACGGTGAGTGCTAGGAACCCAGATTGAGTTCAGTGTAACAGAGCATTTTAAGAACTTTTAAAGCAAGTTCTATTGCTAGAGACCATGGAGCTTGATGCTAATAACATGTTGTTAATATAACATGGTAACATGTTGGTAACAAGTACGTAGACATGGTAATAACATGGTCATTTGAGTAACACAACCTTTCACTCATATTCCCCCTTAAGATTCACATCACACACAAGAACCAGGCCAGTATGCTGATGGGTCCCCAGAGCCGGTCCAGCTTCTTCAGCTCAAAGTAGAAGCCTGCTCCCTGGCTACACGCAGTAACATGACCTATATGCACTTGCTTATTATTTTACATTTGTGAAATGACTGAAGCAGCTTGGTTTGTGAAACCAGTTGGTATATGCCTATTTTAGAGAAATAGGTTGACCAACATTTTAAGAAAGTTCAACACATATTATTTAGTTTGTTCTGCCTCAATACAAGATGATATTATGAAAACATTGCCAACTACAGCTGTATGATAGCCTTTTATATTACTCTGGACAACAAGTTAAGAGCTTTTAGTGGGTTTTATGTGCCTTTTCCATCATTTTTTGCCAAATTCACCTTATGCGTTATCAAGGGGACAAAGACTGCTGGGTTGCACAGTCTAAGATATTGGTATCCGCTTGAAAAGTTTGAGTTAAATGTTTATTCAACAAAATTATTTTAACTGCATTTAACTTCATTGTTATGACATTTTTGTAGGATAATTTAAATGTATACGGTACCAGTCAAAAGTTTGGACACACTCATTCAAGGGTTTTTCTTTATTTTTACTATTTTCTACATTGTAGAATAATAGTGAAGACATCAAAACTATGAAATAACACATGGAATCATGTAGTAACCAAAAAAAGTGTTAAATCAAAATACATTTTAGATTCTTCAAAGTAGCCACGCTTTGCCTTGATGACAGCTTTGAATTAACTCAACCAGCTTCATGAGGTAGTCACCTAGAAGGCTTTTCCAACAGTCTTGAAGGAGTTCCCACATATGCTGAGCACTTGTTGGCTGCTTTTCCTTCACTCTGCAGTCCAACTCATCCCAAACCATCTCAATTGGGTTGAGGTTGGGTGATTGTGGAGGCCAGGTCATCTGATGCAGCACTCTTGTTCTTGTCAAATAGCCCTTACACAACCTGAAGGTGTGTTGGGTCATTGTCCTGTTGAAAAGCAAATGATAGTCCCACTAAGCGTAAACCAGATGGGATGGTGTATCGCTACAGAATGCTGTGGTAGCCATGCTGGTTAAGTGTGCCTTGAATTCTAAATAAATCACAGACAGTGTTTTTTATTTTTACCAGGTAGGCATGTTGAGAACAAATTCTCATTTACAACTGTGACCTGGCCAAGATAAAGCAGAGCAGTGTGACTGTCACGAATATTTGTAGAGATGGACCAAGGCGCAGCGGATGTTGAGTTCCACATAATTTATTATAAAGTGTAACTTAGCAAAACAATAACACAAACAACAAACCATGACTACAGAGATGCTACGTGCACTTACTCAAAACAATATCCCATAAAACACAGGTGGGAAAAATGCTACTTAAATATGATCCCCATTTAGAGACAACGATTAACAGCTGCCTCTAATTGGGAATCATACCAATCACCAACATAGAAAACAAAACTAGAACCCCACATAGAAAATATAAACTAAACTAACCCCCCAGTCACGCCCTGACCTACTTTACCATAGAAAATAAGGGCTCTCTATGGTCAGGACGTGACAGTGACACAGACAACAACAACAGAGTTACACATGGAGTAAACAATAAACAAGCCAGTAACACAATAAACAAGTCAATGGCACAGTAGAAAAAAAAGAGTCTATATACAGTGTGTCACACCCTGACCATAGTTTGCTTTGTATGTTTCTATGTTTTGTTTGGTCAGGGTGTGATCTGAGAGGGCATTCTATGTTGGATGTCTAGTTTGTCTGTTTCTGTGTTTGGGCCTGATATGGTTCTCAATCAGAGGCAGGTGTTAGTCATTGTCTCTGATTGGGAACCATATTTAGGTAGCCTGTTTTGTGTTGGGTTTTGTGGGTGGTTGTTTCCTGTCTTTGTGTTTGTTGCACCAGATAGGGCTGGTTCGGTTTTGCTACGTTTATTATTTTGTATTATGTTCATGTTGAGTTTACCTATTAAAAAACATGAACTATAACCACGCTGCATTTTGGTCTGCCTCTCCTTCCCAGGAGGAAAGCCGTTACACAGTGTGTGCAAAAGGCATGAGGAGGTAGGCAAGAAATAGGTCAAAGGAGCGAATAATTACAATTTAGCAGATTAACACTGGAGTGATAAATGAGCAGATGATGATGTGCAAGTGGAGATACTGGTGTGCATAATGGCAGAAAAGTACATCAAATAAAAACAGTATGGGGATGAGGTAGGTAGATTAGGTGGGCTATTTACAGATGGACTATGTGTCACCAGCAAAGCACCATCACACCTCCGCCATGCTTCACGGTGGGAACCACACATGCGGAGATCATCCGTTAACCTACTCTGCGTCTCACAAAGACATGGTGGTCGGAACCAAAGATCGCAGATTTGGACTCATCAGACCAAAGGACAGATATCCACCGGTCTAATGTTTCTTGGCCCAAGCAAGTCTCTTCTTTTTATTGGTGTCCTTTAGCAGGGGGTTTATTTGCAGCAATTTGACCAGGATGAACTGATTCACACAGTCTCCTCTGAACAGTTGATGTTGAGATGTGTCTTGAACTTGAACTCTGTGGTGCAATCGGAGGTGGAGTTAATTGCCGATTTCTGAGGCTGGTAACTCAAATGAACTTATCCTCTGCAGCAGAGGTAACTCTGGGTCTTCCTTTGCTGTGGCGGTCCTCAGACAGTTTCATTATAGCATTTTATGTTTTTTGTGACTGCACTTGAAGAAACTTTCAAAGTTCTTAATTTTCCGTATTGACTGACCTTCATGTCTTAAAGTAATGATGGACTGTCTTTTCTCTTTGCTTATTTGAGCTCTTCTTGTCATAATATGGACTTGGTCTTTTACCAAATAGGGCTTGGTCTTTTACCAAATAGGGCTATCTTCTGTATACCACCCCTACCTTGTCACAACACAACTGATTTGGCTCAAACATATTTAAGAAGGAAAAAATTCCACACATTCACTTTTAAAAAGGCACACCTGTTAATTGAAATACATTACAGGTGACTACCTCATGAAGCTGGTTGAGAGAATGCCAAGAGTGTGAAAAGCTGTCATCAAGGCAAAGGGTGGCTACTTTTATTTATTTTTTGTTATTTCATAGCGTTGATGTCTTCACTATTATTCTATAATGTAAAATATAAAGAAAACCCTTAAATGAGTAGGTTTGTCCAAACTTTTGACTGGTACTGTATCAAATTTGGTAATTGAAAGTCTAAAATTGTCCAGGATTTGTTAAGTTATGAAATGTTTAAAAGCTCAGTGCATAATGCTTGTGGTAATATACCCACATCAGTGCAGATTTATATGAAATTAGTATGCACTCTTGTCAGCAAGAAACTCTTTGCTCCTATGTCCTGTGGCCAAGCGTAATTTAATTGTTTTAATAGCAGTAGTTTAATTCAGTAGTTTTAATATATTGAGTGACCGTTTGGAATCGAAAACAAATTGTTTTACTTCCTCCTCTCAATTTAAGGTCTCAGTTTTCTCTTATTCTGTATCTCTAATTGAAGGTTAGCCATATCATTTCACTTAAATACTGAGAATGTTGAAAATATTGGAAATGATGCTATAGATATTTCAATAAACCGATTTGACATTGTGCAATGTGGTGTGGTTATTATATAATGAATAGGTAACTATTTGATATGTTTCTTTATTAGTTAGGCCAAGGGGAGAGTGGGGTAAGTTGAACCAAAGGGTTAAGTTGAGTCACTCTTAATTCAAGCAAACCATACACAAAATTCATAATTTGACCAATTAATTAGGAAATGGTCATAATTTCATGGAGACTAAGGAAGAAACCACACGGAAAAGTGGTAAGCAAGTTAAGTCCAAAAAAGTAAATTAATTTATTGTGTTAGAGATTTCATGATGTGTGTATCTAAACCAAAGTAGATACTTCTAAGATTGTTCTATACATCAGTTGGGGTCTCTATAAGCTTCAACATGAGGTCCTTAACCTAGCATGAAAGTGCATCCTTGTAGCTGTGTGGGTGGGCTAATAGTCTAAATATTTGCCTTGGGGTAAGTTGAGTTAATAGCAAATTGAAGTGTTTTCTTCCCAGGAATAATGCAAGGCATTATCGC
Source organism: Oncorhynchus kisutch (assembly GCF_002021735.2). Taxonomy (NCBI): domain Eukaryota; kingdom Metazoa; phylum Chordata; class Actinopteri; order Salmoniformes; family Salmonidae; genus Oncorhynchus; species Oncorhynchus kisutch. The sequence goes on along the minus strand of NC_034190.2, from coordinate 69,227,173 downwards.
TGGGATATGAGGTAACAAGTTTTTTTAAGTACAATATCTTTATTAGGTGTTAAGCATTTTCACATTTGAGTCATTTAGCAGATGCTCTTATCCAGAGTGACTTACAGGGGCAAGTAGGATAAAGTGACTTGCTCAAGTGCACACTTGCTCAAGTGCACACCAGCATATTTTTCACCTGGTTGGCTCGGGGATTTGAACCAGCAACCTTTCGGTTACTGTTCCAACACTCTTAACCACAAGGCTACCTGCTTTTTTTTGTCCAGACCTCTGGCAGTCTCTATGGGGGTGCCACAGGGTTCAGTTCTCGGGCCGACTCTTTTCTCTGTATATATCAATCGATGTCGCTCTTGCTGTTGGGGATTCTCTGATCCAACTCTATGCAGACGACACCATTCTGTATACTTCTGGCCCTTCAATGGACACTGTGTTAACAAACCTCCAGACGAGCTTCAATGCCATAAACACTCCTTCCTTGGCCTCCAACTGCTCTTAAATGCAAGAAAAACTAAATGCATGCTCTTCAACCGATCGCTGCCTGCACCCACCCGCCTAGCATGACTACTCTGGACGGTTCTGACTTAGAATATGTGGACAACTACAAATACCTAGGTGTCTGGTTAGACTGTAAACTCTCCTTCCAGACTCACATTAAGCATCTCCAATCCAAAATTAAATCTAGAATCAGCTTCCTATTTCACAACAAAGCCTCCTTCACTTATGCTGTTAAACATAAAACTGGCTATCTTACCGATTCTTGACTACGGCGATGTCATTTACAAAATAGCCTCCAACACTCTACTCAGCAAATTGGATGTAGTCTATTACAGTGCCATCTGTTTTGTCACCAAAGCCACATATACTACCCAGCACTGCAACCTGTATGCTTTCGTTGGCTGGCTTTCGCTTCATATTCGTCGCCAAACTCACTGGCTCCAGGTCATCTATAAGTCTTTGCTAGGTAAAGCCCCACCTTATCTCAGCTCACTGGTCACCATAACAACACCCACCTGTAGCACGCACTCCAGCAGGTATATTTCACTCGTCTTCCCCAAAGCCAACTCCTCTTTTGGCTGCCTTTCCTTCCAGTTCTCTGATGCCAATGACTGGAACGAATTGCAAAAATCACTGAAGCTGGAGACATATCTCCCTCACTAACTTTAAGCATCAGCTGTCAGAGAAGCTTACCAATCATTGGACCTGTACACAACCCATCTGTAAATATCCCACCCAACTACCTCATCCCCATATTGTTATTTATTTTTTGCTCCTTTGCACCCCAGTATCTCTACTTGCACATCATCTTCTGCACATCTATCACTCCATTGTTAATGCTAAATTGTAATTATTTCACCACTATGGCCTATTTATTGCCTTACCTACCTATCTTACTACATTTGCACACACTGTATATAGATTGTTCTATTGTGTTATTGACTGTACATTTGTTTATCCCATGTGTAACTCTGTGTTGTTTGTGTTGCACTGCTTTGATTTATCATGGCCAGGTCGCAGTTGTAAATAAAGGTGAAATAAAAAATCAAATGTTTAGGATGCTCTGGATCGATGTGAACTACAGCGTGTTCCAGTTCCCGCCAATATCCAGCAAATTTGCACAGCCATTGAAGAGAAGTGGGACAATATTCCACAGGCCACAATCAACAGCCCGATCAACTCTATGCGAAGGAGATTTGTCGTGCTGCCATGAGGCAAATGGTGGTCACACTAGATACTGACTGGTTTTCTGATCCACGCCCCTATCTTTTGCATATCTGTATTCCCAGTCATGTGAAATCCATAGATTAGGGCCTAATGAATATATTTCAATTGACTGATTTCCTTATATGAACTGTAACTGAGTAAAGTTGTTGCATTTTTGTTCAGTGTATATTTCCCTTGACAGAGTAATGCTGAATGTAAAAACATTGCTCAAATTACCACATTCTCACCTACTACAGAAATAAAGATACTGTGTTGTGGTCTCACCAATTCTCTTGTCTCACCAAATATACACTGCTCAAAAAAATAAAGGGAACACTTAAACAACACAAGTCAATCACACTTCTGTGAAATCAAACTGTCCACTTAGGAAGCAACACTGATTGACAATAAATTGCACATGCTGTTGTGCAAATGGAATAGACAACAGGTGGAAATTATAGGCAATTAGCAAGACACCCCCAATAAAGGAGTGGAACTTCTCAGTTCCTATGCTTCCTGGCTGATGTTTTGGTCACTTTTGAATGCTGGCGGTGCTTTCACTCTAGTGGTAGCATGAGATGGAGTCTACAACCCACACAAGTGGCTCAGGTAGAGCAGCTCATCCAGGATGGCACATCAATGCAAGCTGTGGCAAGAAGGTTTGCTGTGTCTGTCAGCATAGTGTCCAGATTATGGAGGCGCTACCAGGAGACAGGCCAGTACATCAGGAGACGTGGAGGAGGCCGTAGGAGGGCAACAACTCAGCAGCAGGACCGCTACCTCCGCCTTTGTGCAAGGAGGAGCACTACCAGAGCCCTGCAAAATGACCTCCAGCAGGCCACAAATGTGCATGTGTCTGCTCAAACGGTCAGAAACAGACTCCATGAGGGTGGTATGAGGGCCCGACGTCCACAGGTGGGGGTTGTGCTTTACAGCCCAACACCGTGCAGGATGTTTGGCATTTGCCAGAGAACACAAAGATTGGCAAATTCGCCACTGGCGCCCTGTGCTCTTCACAGATGAAAGCAGGTTCACACTGAGCACATGTGACAGAAGTGACAGAGTCTGGAGACGCCTTGGAGAACGTTCTGCTGCCTGCAACATCCTCCAGCATAACCGGTTTGGCGGTGGGTTAGTCATGGTGTGGGGTGGCATTTCTTTGGGGGGCCGCACAGCCCTCCATGTGCTCGCCAGAGGTAGCCTGACTGCCATTAGGTACAGAGATGAGATCCTCAGACCCCTTGTGAGACCATATGCTGGTGCGGTTGGCCCTGGGTTCCTCCTAATGCAAGACAATGCTAGACCTCATGTGGCTGGAGTGTGTCAGCAGTTCCTGCAAGAGGAAGGCATTGATGCTATGGACTGGCCCCCCCGTTCCCCAGACCTGAATCCAATTGAGCACATCTGGGACATCATGTCTCGCTCCATCCACCAACGCCACGTTGCACCACAGACTGTCCAGGAGTTGGTGGATGCTTTAGTCCAGGTCTTGGAGGAGATCCCTCAGGAGACCATCTGCCACCTCATCAGGAGCATGCCCAGGTGTTGTAGGGAGGACATACAGGCATGTGGAGGCCACACACACTACTGAGCCTCATTTGGACTTGTTTTAAGGACATTACATCAAAGTTGGATCAGCCTGTAGTGTGGTTTTCCACTTTAATTTTGAGTGTGACTCCAAATCTAGACCTCCATGGGTTGATACATTTGATTTCCATTGATAATTTTTGTGTGATTTTGTTGTCAGCACATTCAACTATGTAAAGAAAAAAGTATTTAATAAGAATATTTCATTCATTCAGATCTAGGATGTGTTATTTTAGTGTTTAGTGTTGTTGTTTTTGCAGTGTATTACACATACAAGATCACAGGGGGTGCCACTTGTTCTGTTTTAGCAGTCTGCTCTGTGCCAGCTTCATTGGCTGGGCCCCATGACTTATACTTTGGTACATTCACAGATGGATTATTAGAAGCAATTGCTATTATGTGTCTTCAGTGTTGGGGAAGCTACTCTGAAAATATAGTTTACCAAGCTACCGATATCTTTACATTGAAAGAAGCTAAGCTACACTAAAGCTACCCTAAAATATAGTTTACATAACTAAAGTAACTTTGAAAAAATAGTCCACTAAATTCAAACTACTTCATGAAAAATGTTCATATGTAAATCTGAAATGTCAATGACTCCAAATTGCAAAAACAGATCACTTTGGGGTAATATGGTAACAACAATGTGTAATTTAGCCTATTAAACACAACTATGTTTCAGGTGAGAATTGTGCAGGTATGATTCTGGAAAATAAAGGACATGTTCTACTTCACCCATATTTTATTTTAGCAAAAAAAGTAGTTTGTAGTTCCACTACTTAGCTACACTGCTACAAAAAAAATACTGAAAACACTACCTATATTTTAATTTAGTTCAACTACTACCAAGCTAAATGTATTGCTAAATGTAGTTTACTTACTAGTTGAACTACATGTAGCTAGTTCACTACTCCCCAATACTGATCTTCTTGCAATGACTAAATATCTAGGCCTAGTTCATGACAGCCCTGCCACCGACCAATGTTGTTCAATTTATCTGATGACGTTCTATAATTTAAACGGCTGTAGTCTGTTAGGCTGTTTTTATCTAAAACCGATACTATTTTCTTTCATAAATGTAGGCTTATTGTTTAGACTTGAACCTAGGCTATATAGGCAACGGCTTTTCTCAGGTATGTTAAACTTTTTGCACACTTGACAAGCAGTTTAACCATTTAGCAGAATAACATTTACCATAACACAGCTCTGGCTAGCCAAACGAAAGAACCCAAATGTTATCCCAAAATTATCTAAAAATGCTACTTTCTTGGCACATTCGTTTTTGCCTACGTGCACGAAGTGCTGATCGACAAACAAAAGACAACACAATACGACTGCCATCCAATTGTGTCGTGTGCATCACAGGGCACGCCTCCCCTGTCCTCGCTCTCACTGCCAAATTGTGCATGCTGTCCGGACAGAAGCATTAGTGTTGTTTGCTGCGATAGACGTTTCACTCAGATTGTGTGGGTTTATTTTTGTACTTTCTTGATCGGAGCGCTCATAATATGAAGAATATGACGCTACGAAAGCTTAAAAATGTAAACTCCAGTGATCCATCTGGTAGACTTTCGAGTCCGGACGATATTTACTTTCCGTCCTCAAAGTCAGACAGTTGTAAAACTATGGATTTACCAACTAATTCGGAAGTGTATAATTACAAGACTTTGGCTTACTCTGGTGGAACGTTGCCAAGGAACTTCAGAAAGGTGTGTATCCTGTTTAACTTTATCACTTTAACTTTCACTTGCTCCTTCAATCAAGTAATCTAGCATAATAGACACATCAATGAAAGCACATAATTTCAGTTAGCCAAATACAGTGTCACTTGCCAGTAAAGTACAGAGGCCAGCGGATACGCTCAATATTTGAATATGGATTTCCTTGTGGCTTCTCACACGAGCACATGCATTGATGTCTGTTGTTCATTATGAGTGGAGACATTAGCCTATTTGTGACGACATGTTATTTAATTAGAAATAGCAGTGTGAGTATTTGTGACCTTTTGTCAGAGCCCGACATGGATCCCCTGTTGCATCTGTTCCCCATTTTGATATAAACTTTGTATAAATGTTGACACACACTGAAGCAAAAACACATGGTGTCCACTTGTCACGTACTAAAGCGTGCCCCTTCCTGACCACAGGACCACCCACACATTACTCTTTGAGTGCCACACTCCAGACTTCCTCTTGATTCAGTGCAATCCAACCATTTCATAATATCTCTGCATTGAGAAATTAGTTTGGCATCAAATGAGTATTTATAGGCAGGCAAACATAATGTACTGTGGCAGAACATGGCCTCACAAGGAACAGTGCTGACTTTACTAGTGAATTAACATGGCCACGCATCATCATAATCTGAGAATGTACTGTGATGTAGACTGGTAAAACTGTTATTATGGGAAGTGTGTGTGTGTGTGTGTGTGTGTGTGTGTGTGTGTGTGTGTGTGTGTGTGTGTGTGTGTGTGTGACACAACAGCATTGGTTGTCCCAGTTCTGTAGTGTTACTGTACTGTCTTAGGAGGCCAGCCAGAGTTATGTGGAGGCCTCCTTCTTACATCTCATCATCTGGAGCCTAGGACCACAACAGGGCATTGTGCAGGGGACCTTGCTCTGCTCCTACCACTCCAATGGGTCTCTCTCTGGGTACTTGGGAATAAATGAAGTCATTGAGGGGCCCAGGACAATTCTGGCAGTGTAAATATATATTATTTAAAAAATACATTTTAATACCCAATGAGGCAGTGACACAAAGTGCCCTTTCATAGGGGCCACATTTAAAATAATTGAGGTAGAACAGAGGTGAATTGATTGTAGTGTAGGCTAAATACGGTAAGGGATGTAGTGTAAGAGATACTTGTAGTTTACACTAGGTAAAGTGTAGGTTGTAGGTGTAGGTTTGGGTCTCCCAAAGTCCCAATTTGTTTTGGGGTTTCCCTCAATGCAGGGATTGTACCAAGAGGCCCATGGCTCCAATCCATACACACGTCTTGTGTGTCTACATTCTGAATGTAACCTGTAGAAATGGGGAGATCTGTTTTTTCTGATAATGATAAAAAATAAAGACACACAGTTTGGTTTGATCAGCAGTCTGGGCATCACAAGTCAGTGGACTCCGATGTAGATAATTAAATATAGATGTCCAAAACCTCTCCTGTGACTAATGACAGTAAATAGGGTCAACCGAGAGCAAACAGTCAGACACAGACATACTGGTTTTATCTGTAATGGTTTCTTACCCATGTTTTGGCTCAGTAGCTTGAACACAAACATAGACACCAAACACTTGGTGGACAAGACACATAAGCGAGAGTTTTGAGGTATGTTCTGCAAACCTGGCCTACGTAGGTAGGAAGAAAATCCCCTTTGTGTGCAGTGTGATTTCTGTTTGAAACTTTAGACACCTGTCTTTGGTTGTTATTTCATGTCCGTCATGTTTTCTCGTCACAGAATGGTGGGCTGCAGAAGAAGAATCCCCTGACTCAGACCACAGAGCCACGGAGGTAAGGCAAACAGTCATCTCTCCCCCTGGCATCAGTTACAGGACACATCTGCCTTTCTGTCACTTCTCACTCTTGACTGTGGTGGAGGGAAGCATATATCATACACAGAATGCCAGAACAGCATTAGTAAACCCTTTCATTCACAACAGACTCAAATGATGCGTGTTACAGTGGGCTGCTTTCAGAGTAATTTGAGTAGGCCTCTGGGCTCAGCTTTTGGGAGGATTGAATGGAGTGAGTTACAGAAATTCAGCAGTACAGTAACCTTTTGTATTTGCGGTTATTACTATTTACGGAGCGACTTCTCTGGACCCCTCTTCCCGACAGCGAAAGGTCTGAAACGTCTGTACTTTAGACACATTCTCTGCTCTACTTGTTTGGCTGCTCAGAGAACAGGCTACTCTGGTGAATGTTGCTAGTTTAATAATGTTAGATCAAAGCTGAATGTCTGCAAGATCACAATGAAAGTATTCCACATAACAGAACCAAATATAATGGCATAGTATAATGTTATTCTAAGACAAAATACCACCTAATTTCTGAAGAGATTTTAGGTTGATTGTGCGAATGGTTGCATTTTTTTTCTCGTGGCCAAAACTCAACAGCATGTGCCACTGGGGAAAAATATGCTTTTTTAAAATTGAAACTAAACACAGGTATGCTACAGTTTGTTAACATCTGCTCTAAAATTCTTTCACTGTACATAACTCATAAGGATACTTGAAACAACACTGTATAACTCAAGATCTGAACACGTATCCCCATGAAACTGATTGAGATCAATGGTTGGCATGCAGATGCTGCATGGTCATTTCACCGATAAAACTTGTATAATGATCATTTACGATTGACAATAATTTGTGTGTGAGAATCGCATGCACAGAATGTGATTCAGCTCTGGAGGGGATTCTGAGGGACTGGATGGTTATCTACGGATCCTACTATTTGACATTCTAGTGTATTATGCATTTTTATATAATTTATAGATGTTGTTTTGATGTAGAGGGGACACTGTAGACCACTGCCCAGTTAGACCTTTGGACATGTGACCTTTCATGACGCAAAGAGGTTTTTAGAAACAAAAGAGTGCTTGTCATGTTTTGGGGAACTGAAGTATCTGGTCATGTAATTTAGATCTATGTCCTGTTACTGTAGCAGGACTGTAGTTATTTTCATAGTAGAAAAGAGATAGCCAGAGTGCAATGGAGTGCTCTCCATAGATACTATAGATACTATTTCATCGTATAACATTTTCTATGAGAATGAGCTTTAGTGCCTTCAGAAAGTCACATCCCTTCATTTTTTCTCTCCACCATTTGTTGTTACAGCCTGAATGTAAAATGGATTAGATGTAGATATTTTTGTCACAGGCCTACACACAATATCCAATAATGTCAAAGTGGAATTATGTTTTTTGAAATTAACACATTAATTAAAAATGACAAGCTGAAATTTCAGTCAATAAGTATTCAACCCCTTTGTTATGGCAAGCCTAAATAAGTTCAAGAGTAAAAATGTGCTTAACAAGGCACATCATAAGTTGCATGGACTCACTGTGTGCAAGTGTTTAACATGATTTTTGAATGACTACCTCATCTCTTTACCCACACGTACAATGATCTGTAATGGTCCCTCAGTCAAGCAGTGAATTACAAGCACAGTTTCAACCACAAAATCCAGGGGTGTTTTTCAATGCCTTGCAAAGAAGGGCACCTATTGGTAGATGAAAAAGCAGACATTGAATATCCCTTTGAGCATGGTGAAGTTATTAATTACACTTTGTATGGTGTATCAATACACCCAGTCACTACAAAGATACAGGTGTCCTTCCTAACTCAGTTTCCGGAAAGGAAGGAAACTGCTCAGGGATTTCACCATGAGGCCACTGGTGACTTTAAAACAGAGTTTAATGTAATTGAAGCTGAAGATGGATCAACAACATTGTAGTAACTCCACAATACTAACTAGAGGTTGATCGGTTAATCAGAATGGCCTATTTTATTTAGGGCCGATTTCAAGTTTTCATAACAATTGGCAATCAGCATTTTTGGATGCCGATTATGGCCGATTACATTGCACTTCATGAGGAGACTGCGTGGCAGGCTGACCACCTGTTACGCTAGTGCAACAAGGAGCCAAAGTAAGTTGCTAGCTAGCATTAAACTTATCTTATAAAAAAACTATGAATCTTACCATAATCACTAGTTAAACTAGTAATATCATCAACCATGTATAGTTAACTAGCCTTTCCTGCGTTGCATATCATCAATGCGGTGCCTGTTAATTTATCATCGAATCACAGCCTACTTCGCCAAACATGTGATGATTTGACAAGCGCATTCGCAAAAAAAGCACTGTCGTTGCACCAATGTACCTAACCATAAACATCAATGCCTTTCTTAAAATCAATGCACAAGTATATATTTTTAAACCTGCATATTTAGTTAAAATAAATTCATGTTGGCCTCCTGGGTGGCGCAGTGGTTAAGGGCGCTGTACTGCAGCGCCAGCTGTGCCACCAGAGACTCTGGTTTCGCGCCCAGGCTCTGTCGTAACCGGCCGCGACCGGGAGGTCCGTGGGGCGACGCACAATTGTCCTAGCGTCGTCCGGGTTAGGGGGGGTTTGGCCGGTAGGGATATCCTTGTCTCATCGCGCACCAGTGACTCCTGTGGTGGGCCGGACGCAGTGTGCGCTAACCAAGGTTGCCAGGTGCACGGTGTTTCCTCCGACACATGGTGCGGCTGGCTTCCGGGTTGGATGCGCGCTGTGTTAAGAAGCAGTGCGGCTTGGTTGGGTTGTGTATCGGAGGACGCATGACTTTCAACCTTCGTCTCTCCCGAGCCCGTACGGGAGTTGTAGCGATGAGACAAGATAGTAGCTACTAAGCAATTGGATACCACGAAATTGGGGAGAAAAGTGCTAAAATTCTAAATATATATTTTGTTAAATCATGTTAGTAGGCAATATTAACTAGGGAAATTGTGTCACTTCTCTTGCGTTCTGTGCAAGCAGAGTCCGAGTATATGCAGCAGTTTGGGCCGCCTGGCTCGGTGCGAACTGTGTGAAGACCATTTCTTCCTAACAAAGACCAGAATTGTACATAATTAGAATTACATAACATTGAAGGTTGCGCAATGTAACAGCAATATTTAGACTTAAGGATGCCTCCCATTAGATAAAATACGGAACGGTTCCGTATTTCACTGAAAGAATAAATGCTTTGTTTTCGAAATGATAGATTTGACCATAGGTCATTACTAAGGCTTGTATTTCTGTGTGTTTATTATATTATAATTAAGTCTATGATTTGATAGAGCAGTCTGACTGAGCGGTGGTAGGCAGCAGCAGGCCCATAAGCGTTCATTCAAACAGCACTTTCCTGCGTTTGCCAGCAGCTCTTCGCAATGCTTGAAGCACAGCGCTGTTTATGACTTCAAGCCTATCAACTCCCGAGATTAAGCTGGTAACACTATAGTGCCTATAAGAACATCCAATAGTCAAAGGTAAATGAAATACAAATGGTAAAGAGAGAAATAGTCCTATAATAACTACAAATTGTAACTTCTTAACTGGGAATATTGAAGACTCATGTTAAAAGGAACCACCATCTTTCATATGTTCTGAGCAAGGAACTTAAACGTTAGCATTTTTACATGGCACATATTGCACGTTTACTTTCTTCTCCAACACTGTTTTTGCATTATTTAAACCAAATTGAACATGTTTAATTATTTATTTGAGACTAAATAGATTTTATTTATGTATTATATTATTTTAAGGTTAAATATTATTACAAATATATATATATATGCAAAGAAAGAAAAAGCTTTTAGAGAATAAAAGTATTCCAAAACGTGCATCCTGTTTGCAACACAGCACTAAAGTAATACTGCAATTAATACAAAGTGTTGTATTGGATTCGCTCCAAACATAACACATTACTGAGTAACTCTCCATATTTTCAAGCCTAGTGGTAGCTGCATCATGTTATGGGTATGCTTGTAGTCGATAAGGACTGGGAGGTTTTTCAGGATAAAAAATAAACGGTATGGAGCTAAGGAAAGGCAAAATCCTAGAGGAAAACCTGGTTTCTTACACTGGGAGAGGAATTCACCTTTCAGCAGGACAATAACCTAAAACACAGGGCAAAATATACACTGGAGTTGCGGACCAAGAAGACAGTAAAGTTTCTTGAGTGGCCAAGTTAGTTTTGACTTAAATCTCTGGCAAGACCTGAAAATAGTAGTCTAGTAATGATCAACAACTAATTTGGAGTTTGATGAATTTTGGAAAGAATAATGTGTAAATGTTGCACATTCCAGGTGTGGAAAGCTCTTAGAGACTTACCCAGAAAGACTCAGCTGTAATTGATGCAAAAGGTGCTTATACAAAGTATTCACTCAGATGTGTGAATGCTTATGTAAATGAGGTATTTCTGTATTACATTTTCAATAAATTATCAAAAATGTATACAAAAATGTTTTACCTTTTATCATTGTGTGTAGATGGGTGATAAAATAAAAATATGTCATCCATTTTGAATTCAGGTTGTATCACAAAATGTGGAATAAGTCAAAGGGTATGAATACTTTCTGATGGCACTGATGTGCACCAGGTGGTGATGTCGCCAGTCACAATTGACTCGTGGCTCAATACTGTAAGTAAATGAAAACTCATTTCAAACTCGTTTTATCATGGCTACATTTTTTTTTGTATTTTAGAGAAATTATCCTGGAGAAGAAGGATGAGGAGACGTTTGGCTTTGAGATTCAGGTAAGAGGATAATAGACGTGGGAGGTGGTATGGTACATGGGATTTCTGGATTTCTAAGGGTCATTTAACGGGATTTTCCTTCTCTCTCATGTTCACATTAACGCTGATGAGATTTGTTCTCTCCAACCATGTGGATGATTTCACCCCATAAATCAAATAAGATTTAGTGGGGTGTGTTGAAAGCATCAAAGGTCGCCATCATATCTGTCAAATACAGGGAGAAATGTATCCGTGAGCCTCATACTCACAGTATAAGGTTCTGATGTATCCCATAACTTTTTATTTAACCTTTATTTAACTAGGCAAGTCAGTTGAGAACAAATTCTTATTTACAATGACACCAGCCAAACCCGGACGACGCTGGGCCAATTGTGCACCGCCCTATGAGACTCCCAATCACGTCTGGTTGTGATACAGCCTGGATTCCAACCAGTGTTTCTGTAGGGATACGTCTAAACAGTCAGATTTCTGCCTTCTTTATTTGTCCGAGCTCCCTCCTCTCTGTCCCCGCAGCGCTTCTTCACAGTGCACCACTTGTTGTCAGACAGCCTTATCTCTAAGGAGAAGATGCCGGCCAATGTAAGGGCCATGAAATGATCATTTCCATAGTACTGCTTATATTTAGTGTTGGGATGGAGGTCCCTCTTTTCCTGCTTGGCCCTGTTCTTTAGGAAGTGTGGTCAGAGACAGGAGAGCTGGATGGCTTTAGGATCCTGTGCTTTTTCCATCATGTCGCTGGACTTCACCAGGCAGTCACCAGTTCTCCCATTCCTTTAGCTTTGAGTGCTGTGGGGATAATGTCAGTATCAACTATGTAAATGTATAGTTAGAGTTGGATTTGCATCTCTAGGGTCATTTGCATGTTTGGTTTCTGTGGAAGGCCCCTGGGACTGGGAAGGTAGGGAGAATACTCACATTATTTCACATGTGTTTCTAGATGGGTGGTTGTACACCCCAGTAGATGGCATTTGACATTATTTACTGGCTGTGGAATTGTCACAATTTTGTCACTGTCAGCTAATGTCTCAACTGACAAGCAAGTCCGTAAAAGCTCACCTCGGGATAACACTCCGTCAGACAGCAGTGGAATGTGATTCACTTGACAGGAAAACTTAAGGGGAAGTCTGGCTGTGGTTGTTTGTCATATTTGCCTCCAACACAGAAACTGTCATGTGAATCAATCTAAGAAAGATTGTCAACAAAATGGTGATAGTGTGGAAAATGTTTGCTTGTCAGTTTTGGTCCCAATAGTGCTGGTTTACCTTTTTATCTCTCTGCAGTATGAGGACAGGGAATGGTTTTTAATGTCACGTAAACCATAATAGAATTTGTCTGATTTGTTCTAACCAAATTTGTTGATAAAGGTCCTTGCTCATGAAGAGACTGCTTTTAACATCCTTTTTCTGATAGAGGGCTGTATTAGTTTTTGATTAACCACGCAAATGGGGCTTCTTTTTTTGCATATAAACTGATGTTATCTCTCTTCTGTTTGAGTCTCTGTTCAAGGTTGTCTGTCTTGCTGCTTCGTTGTCAGCCAATGTTCTCTAATCTGTTGTATAGAACTGGGTTTGTCTGACAGTCCTCACCTCACCTTCAAATGTGGACTACAAATATTCCAAAAGAATTTGGAAGAGGTGCCCTAGGCTTCCCTGTACCATGAACTGTCTTCAAAGTTTCAAATGCCTTTGTCTGTTAAGTAGCAAGGCATAGCGCTTTAGGTATCAACCTCAGGCATACTGTCTGTAAAGAGAATTACTAAACGTTTGTGATGGGAAATTACAAATGATTTTGAACACGATGCAATGTTTCTGATAATTGTTAACATAATTTCTCCCATGTCTTGCACCCAATTGTTCCTAATAATATATTTATTTGACGTGGGAGGTGTAATAATAATTGTAACTCATTCTCCTCATTTCCTTTTACCAGACATATGGGCTGCACCACCAGGACCAGAACTCTGTGGAGATGTGCACATTCGTGTGCAAGGTTCACGAAGACAGCCCCGCCCAACAAGCCGGACTCAAAGTCGGTAAGTGGAACTGAAAACCCCGGTTCATTAGGGTCTTTTGAACAGTTTTTAAGTGCATTTGACACATGCATGACCTGCCTTTACTGAAAATGGACCTCACGGGAAGAATAAAGGACAGGTGGTTTTGATAAAGTCCTGTCCCTTTCTTGTTTGCCAGCCAGGATGGTAGTCCTCCCCAAGTAAACACGTGAACAAATGAGTTTCAGTCGGCTGTTTAGGGATGTTCAAATACAAACAAAAAAATGTGCCTACTCATTTTCCAGTCAAGCACTATAGGGAGAGATTATTTCAGCAAACATCATGCAGGTCAACTCCCTTGTCTCCGTTGCCGCCTTGCCGGATACAATAACTCAAATGCATACAATGATTTAGCCATGTCTATTTTTATCTCTTTTTTTATTTAATCAATTTCTCAATTTCCTCTTTAGTCTGAAACATTATTTCTCAAAAATACCTCAGACAGAAGCCTTTGCCAATCTTTTTTAAAACATTTAAAAAATGTATTGCCCATTCTATCAGAAACAATAGTGAAAGAAGAAATTGAATATTCTCACATTTTAATTTCTCTAAACCTGATACTAGAGTATTATTCATCTCGGAGAGAGAAGGAGCACTAGAGGCAGGGCCAAATTAAACCAGACCTAGACAGACTTCTCTACCCATCTGAAACTAATAACAAACAATCTAATAAACTTGCAATACTTTAACAATAACAGATAGAGTAACACACACATGCTTGAATAATATTTTTCAGGCCGTCTTGAAATTAGGAAAAGTGGTTAACAGCAGCAGTGGCCTGCCGTGACCACACAGCCAGGGTTTAGGCTAGAAACAGTGTCTGTATCACACATGAGCTGTTCCATAAACCACTGACACTAGCGGGATCAAACCAGTCTCAGTAGACCACAGCTAGGATAAAACCACACTGGAATTAACTGGGTCTGTTTTTGTTAACATGCATGTTGTTTGTTTGCACAGGGGACACCATCGCTAGTGTGAACGAGACCAGCGTGGATGGATATCTACACAAGGAGATTGTTCAGCAAATCAGGGCCTCTGGGAACTCCATTAGGTAAGCAGAGTTCAATGGGAAAGAGAACTGGACTGGTTGTTGACGGTAACAACTTAATTGCTCCACTTTTTGTATTGAGCTTATTCAGATCGGTCTATAAAGAGTTCCTTGTGTTCTATGACCATTTTTCAATACTTTTTAGTGTCGTTTTGATACTGATACATCTTTGATCTTCTTGGTTGGACAATGTTGCGGTCCAAAGTACAAAATCACACAGAATTGATAATGGAGTCATTATCTTTCGACTGAGAAGCAGGTTTGTGTTTTTCGTCATGAATCTTGTTCTGGAGCTTGCTCTGCAGTGGTTACTAGCTGGAATAGCCACAGTCATAAGATCTGATTTTTAAACCTAAGCTTAACCACACTGCTAACCTTAATGCCTAACCCTAAATCAAGACCATTCATTTTTATAATATAGCCAATTTTGACTTTGCAGCTGGCCAATCTAAAGGGAAAGGTGGATACCTAGTCAGTTGTACAACTGAATGCATTCAACTGAAATGTGTCTTCCGCATTTAACCCAACACCTAGAACTCCTTTAAATAGCTACCATACAATCGAAGTACCATGGATGTACTCTAAACAATTTGTTTGCACACCAAAGTTGCCTAGAGGCAAGTCATTTCCCTTTTTTAATATGCAGAATTAACTTTCTCAGTGTTAAATTGGAACCATACTCTTGTTCTCTTTGTCTGCTTGTAAACGATGAAAGTCCTATTAGAATCTGGCCCCATTTATAAACTCAGAAGTCAACTCTATAAGAGTGAAATTAACCACACAAAAGGCCCAGTGCATGCCTCTTGTCTTATTATAGACTTCATCTAATTATTCTTGCCTCTAGTAAACATATAGGCCTACTGAACTATTAAGAGAGAGCTTGTTTCAGCCCAGTAAAAACAAGAAACCCCCTAGAGGTGCACCAGTTGCCAAAGTCGAGTGGGTGTCTTGAAACGTGATACCTTCTGAAGCTTTCTCCCCTACTTGCAAACTGTTGAGCCTAGACAAGCATGTTAGGGTCTCCTATATAAGAGCTTTTTTCACAGCTACTTCTGAAGTTCCTATCTGTTCTTAGTTGGGTCCAGAGTATGCTGTGAATCCTTAGTCTCCTTGTTTTGTGGCTCTCTGGCCTTCCTGTGTCTGAATAAACAACATTGCTGTGTCTTTCCTTAGGCTGGAAACAGTGTACAGCGACTCCATTCGAAAAGCAGAACTGGAGGCCAGGCTTCAGTATCTAAAGGTGAACATCTCTTCCTATTCCCCTCTGTAGCAAACCTGTGGTGTTGCTTGCTTCAACACAAATGGTTATACTGTGGGGTGTGACAACAACCATAGGAGTTGAGTATACAGCACAAACAGATCTGGGACCAGGCAAGTGTGTCACTGGGATCAGACGGACAGTGTAGTGAAAAGCCTATAGCAGACAGAAAGTACAGTACTCTCACCAGACTAATCTCTTTACCACCTGTTTTTCCCTCTTCTCCCACCTGTTTCAGGACTAGCAGCTGCAATGCGCTTACATAATGCTGTGTGAACACCGTGAATGAGAGTAGACACATAATTATATTCTTACTTTACACTTGGCTGGTAAAAAGGACACTTTTTATGTGTGAAGATAAGTGACTTTCCTCAAGATGACGGCTGCTGTCCCCAAGCGCCTCCATCAGGGCTACAAATTGAAATCACACCTTTTTCTAATTTTTATGCATTTTCTTTCATCAGCAAACCCTACATGAGAAATGGGATGAATACAGATCTTTGATGACGCAAGAGCAGAGGCTGGTTCATGGTAAGTCATTCATTTATGTTGATGTATATCAAATCAAATCACATTTTATTAGTCACATGCGCCGAATACAACAGGTGTAGACTTTACAGTGAAATGCTTACTTACAAGCCCCTAAACAACAATGCTGTTTATAAAAATATGAATAAGAATAAGAAATAAAAGGAACAAGTCATTAAGGAGCAGCAGTAAAATAACAATAGCGAGACTATATACAGGGGGTACCGATACAGAGTCAATGTGCGGGAGCACCGGTTAGTCGAGGTAATATGATCTCAGGTAAATTAATTTAAAGTCAATTTAAGATGTATGCTAAACCAGTGATGTCCATTGTAACACTCTTTCCCTGTGTCCTCTAGGCATAGTGATGAGTGATGCTGCTATCTATGAGTCCCTGGAGTCTGCAGGGGTGTACGGTAGTCTGGGTACCCCGAGCCCGGCCGCCCTGCGTGCCCTCCGCTGCACCGGCAGCACCAGCAGCAGTGCCAGCCACCTGAGTGCCATGGAGGAGGACCCACTCTACCAGACCTGTCTGTACCAGAGGCAGGGCGACCACCTCAACGATGCCAATGGTGACCTCACCAGCAGCACAGAGAAAGACAAACAGAAACCAGAACAGGAGAAGCCTCCACAGGGTAAGCAGAGACTGATCCGCCCCGCCAGTGAGCTCTTCACCTCAGCCAAGACCCACCTGACCCGCAGCTCCAGCACACGCAGTTACCTGAGGGCTTCCAACAATAACTGTTCATCAGCACCAGGGGAGAAAGCACAAATGGGAGGGTTCAGCTCGCTACAGAGGAAACCCAAACAGAAGAGCTTCCGCCGACACCTCCTCAAGTTCATCCCTGGACTGAACAGAGGCATGGAGGAGGAGAGCAAGCTCTGAGAACTAAATGGACTAAACACCCAAAGAACTAGACTCTTTTCGACCCAAAGACTTAATATTGCCTCTGACTCAACCTTAACATCCAAAGATTTCAACTAGTGCCACAGAGACCAAATGTATCTATCTGTCCAGAAATACCTTTGTACTTGTTCAGATGACTACACATTTGACCCAGCGGAACCAATCGTCCTTTGAGTTCTGAAGCACACTCCAATTTGAGGAGACACCTGTACATACTGTACCTTGGTTACTGTTTCCATAGTTCATAAGTTATTTATTTATTTTTGATTAGTTTGACCTATGTTCAGAATGAAGGATTTTGTTTTGTGTTTTAATTTAGTTTTGTCATCATGACAGTTGAAAATAAATGCCCCATATCTTCACATATTATTGTTTTGTGAGAGACATTTGTTACTGTTTTTGTACCAGTTTGATCTGGTGTTTTCTTGCCAAAAATATCTGCAAATAAATGTGTGGCATTTTGATTTGCCTTGCTTGATTTATAATGAATACTTTGTTCCTTGGAGTACATTGTGACTGTCTTCTCCACAGCTGTTCTAAGAAGTTGCAGTTGATCTTTCACTCTCAACCGTGAAGGCATTATTTTTACATATATCACACACACACACACTACCGTTCAAAAGTTTGGGGTCACTTAGAAATGTCCTTGTTTTTGAAAGAACCCAATTTTTTTGGTCCATTAAAATAACATCAAATTGATCAGAAATTCAGTGTAGACATTCTTAATGTTGTAAATTACTATTGTAGCTGGAAAGGGCTGATTTTTAATGGAATAGCTACAAAGGTGTACAGAGGCCCATTATCAGCAACCGTCACGATGTGTTAGCTTATCCAAGTTTATAATTGTAAAAGGCTAATTGATCATTTTAAAACTCTTTTGCAATTATGTTAGCACAGCTGAAAAATGTTGTTCTAATTAAAGAAGCAATTAAACTGGCCTTTAGACTAGTTGAGTATCTGGAGCATCAGCATTTGTGGGTTCGATTACAGGCTCAAAATGGCCAGAAACAAAGACCTTTCTTCTGAAATGCGTCAGTCAATTCTTGTTCTGAGAAATGAAGGCTCTTCCACTGAAGATCTCGTACAGCGCTGTGTACTACTCCCTTCACAGAAGACCGCAGAGTTGCAAAGAAAAAGCCATATCTCAGACTGGACAATAAAAATAAAAAATTAAGATGGGCAAAAGAACACAGACACTGGACAGAGGAAGATTGAAAAAAGTGTTATGGACAGACGAATCTAAGTTTGAGGTGTTCGGATCACAAAGGACATTTGTGAGACGCAGAAAAAAATAAAAGATGCTGGAGGAGTGCTTGACGCAATCTGTCAAACATGGTAGAGACAATGTGATTGTCTGGGGGTGGTACAGGGTATAACGGATCTTGAAGGAAGGCTATCACTCCATTTTGCAACGCCATGCCATACTCTGTGGACAGCTTAATTGGAGTCAATTTCCGACCTCAGGACATTGACCCAAAGCACAGCTACAAACATTGCAAGAACTATTTAGGGAAGAAGCAGTCAGCTTGTATTATATCTATAATGGAGTGACCAGCACAGTCACCGGATCGTAACCCTATTGAGCTGTTTTGGGAGCAGCTAGCCCATATGGTACGTAAGAAGTGCCCATCAAGCCAATCCAATTTATGGGAGGTGCTTCAGGAAGCATGGGGTGAAATCTCTTCAGATTACCTCAACAAATGCCAAAGAATGCCAAAGGTCTGCAAGGCTGTGATTGCTGCAAATGGAGGATTCTTTGATGAAAGCAAAGTTTGAAGGACACAATTATTATTTCAATTAAAAATCATTATTTATAACCTTGTCAATGTCTTGACTATATTTCCTATTCATTTTGCAACTCATTTCATGTATGTTTTCATGGGAAACAAGGACATTTCTAAGTGACCCCAAACTTTTGAACGGTAGTGTATATATATATACACCAGAGTATGAATCACAGTCAAGCACTAATAGTATTTCTATTCTGTGATGCTTGTAATATCTATCCCCTTCATGTGCTTTCATAAAAAATGTTGAAAGACCAAAGAGTTATGTCCTCAAGGATGGGGATGAGGGATAGATGGAGGTGGGGGTTGTGGTGGTTGCACATTCCACCAATTCTAAAGTTGTAATTGTCAGAGAGGCAGAATCCAGAAAGGAGGCAGTTGTATTTGGTCTGACAGTTAGTTGTCTGGAGAACGCATCGGAATGTGCGGAGAAAGGAATGACCCGACATTCCAAAACCCGGCCGCCCTCCTTTTCAATTCTTGCAGGCAAATGCTGAGCGCTCTTGGTTCCACGCTCACTACATTCCCATGGTGTGCTGAGTGCTCAGATGGCCAGGCCGAGGGTGGGTGAGGGTCTTTCATCCCAGTGTCACAGCTGACCCATGAGGTCATGGGGGTTCTTCTGTCCTCTCTCCTTTTGCCTCCTAATCCCTTTGTCCACTGCTCAGCCATGTACAATTGCGTCAAGAGTGGCTCTGGATGATGAGCAATGATGGCATTTAAACACATTTCAGACATTCAGAGCCAGGACCACTTCAGCCTCTGCCCTATGTTGTTGGAAGCGAAGGAAGGGGGAATGAATGGAAAGCTGATGTGAGGGATTATTATGCAAGTTTGTGGCCCTAAACACGTTAGAGAGCGAATGTCCCTTTCTTTCACTACAGTCAATGCATAACGAGCAGGGAATTAGACCGGATGGTGACGACCCAAACGCAATTAATGTATGAATAGGGCATTTAAGCAAAAGCAGCCAAAACAAAGAGCATGCAGTTGGCACTGGGCAATTAACACAGTGGGAGGTTCGAATGGGGGGCTGCTGGGAAGACGACCTGTTAATGTTTGCACATCGCCCCACTATTAACCCGCTGCTTAATTAAAGCCAGAATGCTGTAGTTGTGTGTACTAAGGGGAATGGATGGATGGTTGTCCATGGTGTACAATCAGGACATGAACCATGAGCAGTGACAATACCATTGTCCCTGTATCACAATAATAATTTAAACCTGTTTACCAGCAGCAGAGATCCCTTATTACCCATATCTACCTGGCTCACTGTTGTTCTGTTGTCCTGGCGCCTCAAGTTTCAGTTGAATAACAGTGGCCATTTTGTCAACTGGTGCATGAGTTCTTATCTAGTCCAATTTGGATGATTATTGTAAAGTTGTTTAGTGTCTGTAGTGTCTGTACTGGATCCACGGACCAAGCTTTGAATAGAGAGAGCAAAGGTTACGAGCAGAAAAACCCACATGTTGTGCTGTGCCAACTGTTACTGTTTAAACATGTCTGAATATTTTTGCTTTGGGGAACCATCAGGGCAGACTGAGGAGGGGTTGTGGTGGTTGGGGTCATTACTTGATTCCGTCATGCCCTTTACATGATAAAAATGTAATGCTCAGAAGAGGAAGTAAGAGCTAGTCTGTGACACAGTAACGACAACGTGGTGGTTGTGGTGCTACTTTTAGACCAATGTGTTCTTTCTCAGGCCCTTCCTGTGTGTGGTGTGACAGAATATTACATCCTGAGATGAGCTGTTAACAGTTAACCAGCCAAATGGAGAAATGAGATGGCTGCATCTCATTTATTTAACTTGGCAAGTCAGTTAAGAAAAATTCTTATTTTCAATGACAGCCTAGGAACATTGGGTTAACTGCCTTGTTCGGGGGCAGAACAACAGATCTTTACCTTGTCAGCTCGGGGATTCAATCTTTCAACCTTTCGGTTACTAGTACAACGCTCTAACCACTAGGCTACCTGCCACCCATTGGCACCCATTCAAATGGACAGATGCTTCGCATTGGCTAGTTTACTATGAGGAAAAGCCCAGGATGGTCTACTTTACTATTGTGATGTCATGGCTTGAGGAATGACAAAAATACACTGACACGAGCCAAAAATACAGCATTTAGCCAACAAGACCGTTTGTCCCAAAAAGTCCCTGGAACTCTCAAAGGAAGTTTCAGAGGGTTAAGTGTAGGTGTATCTGGCATGTTGGAGCTCTATGGTTTTGGTTGTCTCTGGATAAAAGAGATAAGAGATCTGTTGTGCAGGCTGTCTATGCAGACAGGATGTCGGTGACGATTGTGAAAAATAAAATAAAAAGTGTTTCGCTCACTATTCCTCTGTACTACTGGTGTCTTTTTTAAAACAAATAATCTGAGATAATTGAGGGAAATGCAAGTACTGTAGATTATCACTGTGTGATACAATAGCGAAAATTGACCTATAGTGTATAAACACTATTTTTGTCTAACACTTGACTGGATTTAATAATGGCTGTTTTGGTTGGTGTGTGTGTGTGTCAGGGATGACTGGAATGGGGGGGTAGGACAGGAATGCCAAACAGATGCAACAGGACAAGTGCATGGCTAGATGGGACACTTGTGCTTCTTCCTAGACCCACCCAGTATTCTTCTCTTGTGTAAAAGAACTGCCCTAGTTTACTCAAAAGACCAGTTGTTCAGTTGTCATATTACAGTAATTACCTGTACGTAGTCCATTGTCTATACTGCCACTATAGTTTGTACTGTGAATGTTTGGGACAAGCCACACAACATCCAAATAGGCCCAGTGACTATAGAGTAGACCCACCCCGTATTCTTCTCTTGTGTAGCAATGTTGAGGTGTATTCTTCTCCACCATTATGAATATCTTCTCAGTCAATCTTTAAGATCTGATGTAGTGCCATGTCATGCTGAGGTCTAATGTAGTAAATGATGTTTTGACAGCGTGTTTTCTTGTTTTCCAGAGGTACTGATACTCAAGAGCCTATTCTATTGTCACCCTACAGAGGCTCACTGTGGCTACTGCTACAGACCCCGATCCTTACTCCACTGGTCATAGTTTCCACACTCACAGGCTGGCATTGGTGTTCACCGTTTTTGAGACTGCTCCCTGAAACAAAGTGCGGAGAGATGGTATTCGTTGTACTAAGTAAATGGCAAAATATTTTTTTTATATTCAATGGAAAGATAACACCAATGGTGGATATTAACACTTTTTGAGTGCAGTGATAAAGAGTGGATCATCTATATCAGGATTTAGAGTTGTTACAACATGCAGGGAAGCCTGAAATTCTCAGCAAATCCCACAGAAAGATATGTATGTAAATAACTGGTTGGTAGCTGTTACTCAAGTGGTGAGCTCAAACATGATGCAAGTTCACAGAGTTCATACACACACATACAGATGCGCACACATAATTTCCCCACCCAAGTGAGTGACAGGTGTGAATGTGTCTCTATTTGAATATGCCTCTATTTCCCTATACTACTGCTGAACGGTTCACCAGGCTGTAGCGTTCTGCTGATCTTTGAGATTACTATATAGAAAAACTACAACAGCTGCAAGCAGTACTCTCTGAATCCACTCTTTATAGAGGGATTTTGCAAGCATTTCGCTACACCCCCAATAACATCTGCTAAATATGTGTATTCAACCAATAACATTTGATTTGAGGGAGATCATTTTTTTAACCTTCATTCAACCAGGGGGAAAAAAACATTGAGACACGGAGTCTCTTTTGCAAGTTCGACCTGGCCTAAAAAGCAGCAGCAGTCAATACAACATTTTAAACAGGAAGCAGTTACACTCCTCCTGAACAGAGTTTTGTGGCAGTTTTAAACTCACTATTGGGCACTAGTTGAAGCACACTTGGCAGACTATTCCATACCTCTAGTGTACAATGGAAAAAGGCAGTCTTGCCTAACTCTATAACGGCCCTGGGGACTTTCAATAACAACCACCAACTAAACCGTGTCTGGTAGCTGCTAGTGGTGAATTAATCTGTTCTATGTGACACGTTTTAACACCATACTGTATGATGGGGTCAGAGTAAATGTTTTACTTTGATTTACCAGTACATCTAAGATCATATAAATATTATCCATAAAATGGGCCTCCCCATTCAAGTCAATGAAGGTGAAATAAAGAAAAAAATTATGGCATAATGGGTGGACTGGCAGCCATACCCATAGGAGCAGAGCAGGAAGTATAAGCAGGAAGTAAAAGCTAAGTTGAAAATTTACAGGTTAGGATAAGAGGATTCTAATATGTCTTTTCATGAATGCGGAACAATTCTAAACAATGCGACTAGCAATGCGAGCGAAAATGACTGGAAGTGAATGTTAGCAGTAAAATGTTCCATCAAACTTGGAAATAAACACAATCATGGTGAATTTCAGATAACTATTTAGCAAACACATAGCATAACTGTTACTGTCATTCTATTACTTTAAACGTTTTTCAAATGATCTACAGCCACTTTATTACTTTTTACGTTTTCAATGCTAATCCTGACGGGTTGCATCACCGCCTGGTATGGCAACTGCTCAGCCTCCGACCGCAAGGCACAACAGAGGGTAGTGCGTATGACCTAGTACATCACTAGTGCCAAGCTTCCTGCCATCCAGGACCTCTATACCAAGCAGTTTGAGAGGAAAGCCCTAAAAAATTGTCAAAGACTCCAGCCACCCTAGTCATAGACTGTTCTTTCTGCTACCGCACGGCAAACGGTACTGTACTTTATTTTTCTATTTTCAGGTTTTATTTATTGTTTACTTCAGTTTATTTAGTAAATACTTTCTTAACACATACTTTTCTTAAAACCGCATTGTTGGTTAAGGGCTTGAAAGTAAGCATTTCACTGTAAGGTCTACAGGAAATAATTTATGAATTAATGCATTTTACTTTAATCCTGTAGAAACAGCAACGCCGGTGGTCCAATGAAGTTGTTAATTTTTTTCGAATACTGCTGCATGGAATTTTTGTGTTTTCCTAACCTGTATATTTCTGCCCTAGTGTAAAAGCAGGAAGTGCACCCTTCAATCTGTGCTGTGAATTGTTGAATCAACTCAACTGACATTTCAAAAAATACAGTTGAAGTCAGAAGTTTACATACACCTTAGCCAAAAACATTTTAACTCCGTTTTTCACAATTCCTGACATTTAATCCAAGTAAAAATTCCACCATTATTATTTTAAGAACGTTAAATGTCAGAATAATAGTAGAGAGAATGATTTATTTCAGCTTTTATTTCTTTCATCACATTCCCAGTGGGACAGAAGTTTACATACACTCAATTAGTATTTGGTAGCATTTTTCCCCCTGTTATTTTACCAGGTAAATTGACTGAGAACACGTTCTCATTTACAGCAATGATCTGGGGAATAGTTACAGGGGAGAGGAGGGGGATGAATGAGCCAATTGTAAACTGGGGATTATTAGGTGACTATGATGGTTTGAGGGCCAGCTTGGGAATTTAGCCAGGACACCGGGGTTAACACCCTACTCTTACGATAAGTGCCATGGGATCTTCAATGACCTCAGAGAGTCAGGACACCCATTTTAACATCCCATCCAGGGACTGAAGCAAGTCAGCAGTGGTATGCAGGGTGGTGTTGCCTTTAAATTGTTTAATTCGGGTCAAATGTTTCGGTTAGCCTTCCACAAGCTTCCCACAATAAATTGAGTGAATTTTGGCCCATTCCTCCTGACAGAGCAGGTGTAGCTGAGTCAGGGTTGTAGGCCTCCTTGTTCGCACACACTTTTTCAGTTCTGTCCACAGATTTTCGATAGGATTGAGGTCAGGGCTTTGTGACGGCCACTTGAATACCTTGACTTTGTTGTCCTTAAGCCATTTTGCCACAACTTTGGAAGCATGCTTGGGGTTCAATGTCTATTTGGAAGACCCAATTGCATCTCTTAAGATGTTGCTTCAATATATCCACATAATTTTCTTCCCTCATGATGCCATCTATTTTGAGAAGTGCACCAGTCCCTCCTGCAGCAAGGCACCCCCACAACATGATGCTGCCATCCCCGTGATTCACGGTTGGGATGGTGTTCTTCAGCTTCCCCTATTCCTCCAAACATAATGATTGTCATTATAGCCAAACAGTTCTATTTTCTATTCATCAGACCAGAGGACATTTCTCCAAAAAGTACAATCTTTGTCTCCATGTGCAGTTGCAAACCATAGTCTGACTTTTTTATGAAGGTTTTGGTGCAGTAGCTTCTTCCTTGCTGAGCGGCCTTTCAGGTTATGTCGATATAGGACCTTGCTGTTGTTCTGGGAGTGATTTGCACTTTTCACACCAAAGTAAATTCATCTCTAGGAGACAGAACGGGTGGTCCCATGGTGTTTAAACTTGCGTACTATTGTTTGTACAGATGAACGTGGTACCTTCAGGTGTTTGGAAATTGCTCCCAAGGATGAACCAGACTTGTGGAGGTCTTGGCTGATTTCTTTGGATTTCCCCATGATTTCAAGCAAAGAGGCACTGAGTTTGAAGGTAGGCCTTGAAATACATCCACAGGTATTTTTATTTTCATTTTTTCTGTGAGCTCAATGCACACATTGCACAGTTTCTCTAGAGATAAATCAGATCCATCCTTAACTATGCGATGTAGTAAGGAGTTGTAGTTTCCAACAGGCCAATATTTTACATAGTTTAGCTCATAAAACGTTAAATTAATTAACCACAATGACCATAATGGAAGAGCTATGGAAGAGACAGAAGAATGTGCAATCGTGAGGTGATATAGAGAACAGCTGTTGCTTCGCGAAGTATCTCTACCTGAAAATACATGATCTAAGTGATTGATAGTTGGTATTTAGCAGTCATAAAGTTAAGCCTTATTTACTTTGAAGAACTACAAAATATTGACATCTTAGGCAGCAGCTCTATAGAGATGAGATGATGACTTGAATTAAATAATGAAGTGATAAAATAAACTAATGCAGTCTAATATAAACAACTTAAATATGTTATTAAAGTTAAGTAATGTGAATACATTTTATAAATGATAAGCAGTAATGGGCAGTCACTACCACCATGGGACTTTTATTAATTGTTTTATTCTGTGTTGTTTCAGAATTCAACCCACATAAGGCACAGTGCGTTTAATGTTTACAAAAATAATCAAAACTGCAATAAAAAAACGTGATTATTTTTTAATAATCGAACCGAAACAGAACTGACCTCAAAAAGCACTAATTGCTCAGCACTAGAATTGTATTTCTATGTCTAAGATTCCCTCCGACAGGAAGTGTAATTCATTTTAGATTTACAGAGGTACAGCTGGTGAGCGATGGGTTTCAGATCTAGTTTTCTGTTTATGAATGGGGGTTCCTCTTTTTTAAATGGTTTTACAATGTTTGCTCCCAGAAACCGTTATGGATTCTGTGGAGCCCAGCTGCCAATGTTCTCCCTCGTCATCTCTCTAATCTCTCTCGCTCTCTTTTTCTCTCTCATTCATTAAAGTGGTGTGAAACAGTGAAAAAATATAATTCAGTATAGAAGGAAAATGTTGTTGCAATAACGGCTTCCAACAACTCAATTGAAGAAGTCAATGTTTAATCTAATCTTGTGTGAACTGACACCCTTATTTGTTTTAATATGTACTCCACTGAGTTTGCACCTGGTGAAATGTTTCAGGAAAATATTTAGCTAAGTCAGGTCAAAGTCTAGATTTTAAACTGGTGTGGCCAATAGAGCTCGCCAGCTTGTAGTCCTAAAAAACAGAAACCTCTGGTTTCTTCAGTCATTCCTATGAGGGAAATTAATGGGGAAATATATATATATATATTTTTTTTTACCTGACCTTAATGAATTATAAAGCCTTTATGTGCTTGTTTTGATTATGTAAATGCTTAACAATTCACTCATAATAGCTGATGAATATTATCTGATAGAATAAAACGTATAAGATCTCCTAAGCCTGTGTTTACCGCAGACATTTTTTATGGCTTGCATTCCAAAACCCTCCAAAAACCAATTCATTTCACCATAGGCTTTGACCAACGAGTCATGGCGGCAGTAATGTCTCCCAAAAAAACACCATTACTGTTGCTCTCTATGGCCATAAGTAACCAGGGAGATGTATTACATAATGCTTTTCCAACAGTTGTGAGGACAGTGTGCTATGATGTAAAAAGGACACATTTCAAACAACTTTCCCTCTCTCCCACTGCAAGAATGTTCTCCTCACACACAATAGCAGGAAATTACTCAAGGATCTTCGCCAGAGCTGGATTCATTCTGCAAGTTTGGGAAATTCCTAAACGTACAGAGGGGATTATGTTAAAATCCAAGATAGCCAATAATTATTACTGGATATTAGTCCAATATAGAAATCCAAAGACAATACGATTCAACAATATAAGGACACATTGTTATTGCAGTTATTGTGGCATTGTTACTAAGAGTTTAACTATGCTTTGTCCTAGCTTGTCTCAACCCAGCGACAAAGCGGGGGCCCCGACCCCTATTGAGATCTGGGGGACAGCTGCCTGGCTGTACTTAAGCCCTTCTCAAAGAGGACGTCTCTGCTGGGTTAGAAGCAGAAGTAGGGAAGTGGTAACAGTAACCGTTTCCTGTCTCCAGAGAGAAGGGAAATGGTTGGGTTCAGACCGTTCTGGAATTCAAAGTGTTCTGGGATGTTGAAGACGTAAAAAAGTGGAAGGGAAAACACAGTCTTACTATATAGTACAGCACATACATAGAGTCAGGTCCAACATTTTTGGCACCCTTGATAAAGATGAGCATAAAACAGATATATTTTTGTGTCATTCAGTTTAGCATTTGTTGGATGACATGGATGACATGAAAATATACTGAACAAAAATATAAAACACAACATGTAAAGTGTTTCATGAGCTGAAATAAAAGATCCCAGAAATGTCCATACACACCAAAAGCTTATTTCTCTCATATTTTGTGCCCAAATTTGTTTGCATCCCTGTCAGTGAGCATTTCTCATTTGCCAAGATAATCCATCCACCTGACAGGTGTGGCATATCAAGAAGCTGATTAATCAGCATGATCATTACACATGTGCACCTTGTGCTGGGGACAATAAAAGCCAACTCTAAAATGTGCATTTTTGTCACACAACACAATGCCACAGATGTTTTTTCAGGGAGCGTGCAATTGGCATGCTGACTGCAGGAATGTCCACCAGAGCTGTTGCCAGAGAGTTGAATGTTAATTTATCTACCATAAGCAGCCTCCAACGTTGTTTAAGAAAAGTTGGCAGTACATCCAACCGGCCTCACAACTGCAGACCACGTGTAACCACGCCAGCCCAGGACCAACACATCCGGCTTCTTCACCTGCGGGATCATCTGAGGAGGGAGAGAGGGGTGCTTAGGAGTATTTCTGTCTGTAATAAAGCCCTTTTGTGGGGAAAAACCCATTCTGATTAGCTTGGCCTGGCTCCCAGTGGGTGGGCCTATGACGTCCCAGGCCCATTCATGGCTGTGATCCTGCCCAGTCATGTGAAACTCATAGATTAGGGCCTAATATATTTATTTCATTTGACTGATTTCCTTCTATGAACTGTAAATCAGTAAAATCTTTGAAATTGTTGCATGTTGTGTTTGTAACGGCGTTCGTCTGTTGAAGGAGAGTCGGACCGAAATGCAGCGTGGTGGTTACTCATGTCTTTTAAGGAAGATATAACAATACACGAAATAACTTAAATACAAAAAACAACAAACGAAACGTGAAAACCTATACAGCCTGTCTGGTGCTAACTAACACAAAGACAGGAACAATCACACACAAAATACACAGTGAAACCCCGGCTACCTAAATATGGTTCCCAATCAGAGACCACGAGAATCACCTGACTCTGATTGAGAACCGCCTCAGGCAGCCAAGCCTATGCTAGACACACCCCTAATCAGCCACAATCCCAATGCCTACAAAAACCCCAATACGACAACACAATAAGCCCATGTCACACCCTGGCCTGAACAAATCATTTAAGAAAACACAAAATACTAAGACCAAGGCGTGACAGTGTTTATATTTTTGTTCAGTATAGAACCCTTGGGCCACGGCACACCAGTGGTGGGTTTGGCATCAAAATAAGGATGCATAAAGAAAGAATAACCCCATAACGACTGTAAAATATGGTGGTGGATCGTTGATATTTGTAACGCACTCAGGCGTAGTGGATGCGGAGTCAGGCGCAGGAGGCTGAAGGTACAGAATAGTGCTTTTATTTTGGCACACAGCACACACGGCACACAGTGCACGCCAAATACATACACGATAGTCCAAACACAGGACCTAACTAGCCCGGAGAAAAACCCAAAACGAGACACTCTACCACACATAAACACAGTGGGAAAAATAAGCCCACACAAAGAGCAGGTGGGCCTACAGGCTTAAATAGCCCAACTAAAAACCTAAACAAGAAACAGGTGAAACCAATAAGACAAAACCAACAGAAAAGGAAAAAGGGATCAGCGGCAGCTAGTAGACCGGTGACAACAACCGCCGAGCGCCGCCCGAACAGGAAGAGAAGCCACCTTCAGTAGGAGTTGTGACAATATTATGGAGCTATTCTACTTCTACTGGTCCTGGGGCCCTTCGTAAGGTCAACGGCATCATGAACTTTACCCAGTACCAAGACATTTTAGCCAAAAATCTGCCTCTGCAAGGAGGCTGAAACTTAGCCGCAAGTGGATCTTCCAGCAAGACAATAACCCCAAGCACACATCACAAAATCAACATTGTGCAATGGCCATCTCAGTCTCCGAACTTTAACCCCATTGAAAACCTGTGGTTTGAATTGAAGGGGGCAGTCTATAAGCGCAGACAAAGGATATCAAGGATCTGGAAAGATTCTGTATGGAAGAATGGTCTAAGATCCCTCCCAATGTGTTCTCCAGTGCCGTTCTCCTCACAAGGTAAGGTATTGAAAGGTATTGAAAACAAGGGTGCCAATAATTTTCACCCCTTTCATCTTTTTGAGAGAAAAATATATATATATTACTTGTTTAAAAAAAAAACTCTTTCTCTGAGCAATTGTATTAGTAAAAAATAATATAATTCTCAGATGTTTTGTTTTGCATACAACCTAGCTCACTATATGTATTATTTTTTTCATACAGTCTTTTTTGCTAATCTTTATCAAGGGTGCCAATAATCTTCTACCATTTCAGGCATGTGTAAATCAACCCAACAAGCAGAGGCTCAGACATGGATGTACTGACTGTGGAAACAGCCGCGGCTGCACTGTGCATCAGTAGCCCTGTGTTGTGTGTTCCAGCAGCTTCATCCAGTGTATGTCCATGAGGAGAGATGATGTTGACTCACCAGGGTTTTTCAAGAGCCAGCAGGGAGAGGGTGGAACTAAAAGATACTGTACTGCAGTGGTTCCCAAACTTTTTATGGTCCTGTACCTCTTCAAACATTCAACCTCCAGCTGCGTACCCTTCTAGAGCACCAGGGTCAGCGCACTCTCAAATGTTGTTTTTTGCCAATGTTTGTAAGCCTGCCACACACACTATATGATACATTTATTAAACATAAGAATGAGTTTTTGTCACAACCCGGCTCGTGGGAAGTGAAAAAGAGCTCTTATAGGACCAGGGCACAAATAATAATATAATAATAATCAATATTTTTGCTCCTTATTTAACCATTTTACATATAAAACCTTATTTGTTCATTGAAAATTGTGCATCTCACCACAGGTTAATGAGAAGTGTGTGCTTGTAAGGATGCACATACAGTGACTTGCGAAAGTATTCGGCCCCCTTGAACTTTGCGAACTTTTGCCACATTTCAGGCTTCAAACATAAAGATATAAAACTGTATTTTTTTGTGAAGAATCAACAACAAGTGGGACACAATCATGAAGTGGAACGACATTTATTGGATATTTCAAACTTTTTTAACAAATCAAAAACTGAAAAATTGGGTGTGCAAAATTATTCAGCCCCCTTAAGTTAATACTTTGTAGCGCCACCTTTTGCTGCGATTACAGCTGTAAGTCGCTTGGGGTATGTCTCTATCAGTTTTGCACATCGAGAGACTGAAATTTTTTCCCATTCCTCCTTGCAAAACAGCTCGAGCTCAGTGAAGTTGGATGGAGAGCATTTGTGAACAGCAGTTTTCAGTTCTTTCCACAGATTCTCGATTGGATTCATGTCTGGACTTTGACTTGGCCATTCTAACACCTGGATATGTTTATTTTTGAACCATTCCATTGTAGATTTTGCTTTATGTTTTGGATCATTGTCTTGTTGGAAGACAAATCTCCGTCCCAGTCTCAGGTCTTTTGCAGACTCCATCAGGTTTTCTTCTAGAATGGTCCTGTATTTGGCTCCATCCATCTTCCCATCAATTTTAACCATCTTCCCTGTCCCTGCTGAAGAAAAGCAGGCCCAAACCATGATGCTGCCACCACCATGTTTGACAGTGGGGATGGTATGTTCAGGGTGATGAGCTGTGTTGCTTTTACGCCAAACATAACGTTTTGCATTGTTGCCAAAAAGTTTCATCTGACCAGAGCACCTTCTTCCACATGTTTGGTGTGTCTCCCAGGTGGCTTGTGGCAAACTTTAAACTTTAAACAACACTTTTTATGGATATCTTTAAGAAATGGCTTTCTTCTTGCCACTCTTCCCTAAAGGCCAGATTTGTGCAATATATGACTGATTGTTGTCCTATGGACAGAGTCTCCCACCTCAGCTGTAGATCTCTGCAGTTCATCCAGAGTGATCATGGGCCTCTTGGCTGCATCTCTGATCAGTCTTCTCCTTGTATGAGCTGAAAGTTTAGAGGGACGGCCAGGTCTTGGTAGATTTGCAGTGGTCTGATACTCAAATCAAATCAAATCATATCATATTTTATTTGTCACATACACATGGTTAGCAGATGTTAATGCGAGTGTAGCGAAATGCTTGTGCTTCTAGTTCCGACAATGCAGTAATAACGAACAAGTAATCTAACTAACAATTCCAAAAAACTACTGTCTTATACACAGTGTAAGGGGATAAAGAATATGTACATAAGAATATATGAATGAGTGATGGTACAGAGCAGCATAGGCAAGATACAGTAGATGATATCGAGTACAGTATAACATATGAGATGAGTATGTAAACAAAGTGGCATAGTTAAAGTGGCTAGTGATACATGTATTACATAAGGATGCAGTCGATGATATAGAGTACAGTATATATGTATGCATATGAGATGAATAATGTAGGATAAGTAACATTACATAAGGTAGCATTGTTTAAAGTGGCTAGTGATATATTTACATCATTTCCCATCAATTCCCATTATTAAAGTGGCTGGAGTTGAGTCAGTGTCATTGACAGTGTGTTGGCAGCAGCCACTCAATGTTAGTGGTGGCTGTTTAACAGTCTGATGGACTTGAGATAGAAGCTGTTTTTCAGTCTCTCGGTCCCAGCTTTGATGCACCTGTACTGACCTCGCCTTCTGGATGACAGCGGGGTGAACAGGCAGTGGCTCGGGTGGTTGATGTCCTTGATGATCTTTATGGCCTTCCTGTAGCATCAGGTGGTGTAGGTGTCCTGGAGGGCAGGTAGTTTGCCCCCGGTGATGCGTTGTGCAGACCTCACTACCCTCTGGAGAGCCTTACGGTTGAGGGCGGTGCAGTTGCCATACCAGGCGGTGATACAGCCCGCCAGGATGCTCTCGATTGTGCATCTGTAGAAGTTTGTGAGTGCTTTTGGTGACAAGCCGAAGTTCTTCAGCCTCCTGAGGTTGAAGAGGCGCTGCTGCGCCTTCTTCACGATGCTGTCTGTGTGAGTGGACCAATTCAGTTTGTCTGTGATGTGTATGCCGAGGAACTTAAAACTTGCTACCCTCTCCACTACTGTTCCATCGATGTGGATAGGGGGGTGTTCCCTCAGCTGTTTCCTGAAGTCCACAATCATCTCCTTAGTTTTGTTGACATTGAGTGTTGAGGTTATTTTCCTGACACCACACTCCGAGGGCCCTCACCTCCTCCCTGTAGGCCGTCTCGTCGTTGTTGGTAATCAAGCCTACCACTGTTGTGTCGTCCGCAAACTTGATGATTGAGTTGGAGGCGTGCGTGGCCACGCAGTCGTGGGTGAACAGGGAGTACAGGAGAGGGCTCAGAACACACCCTTGTGGGGCCCCAGTGTTGAGGATCAGCGGGGAGGAGATGTTGTTGCCTACCCTCACCACCTGGGGGCGGCCCGTCAGGAAGTCCAGTACCCAGTTGCACAGGGCGGGGTCGAGACCCAGGGTCTCGAGCTTGATGACGAGCTTGGAGGGTACTATGGTGTTGAATGCCGAGCTGTAGTCGATGAACAGCATTCTCACATAGGTATTCCTCTTGTCCAGATAGGTTAGGGCAGTGTGCAGTGTGGTTGAGATTGCATCGTCTGTGGACCTATTTGGGCGGTAAGCAAATTGGAGTGGGTCTAGGGTGTCAGGTAGGGTGGAGGTGATATGGTCCTTGACTAGTCTCTCAAAGCACTTCATGATGACGGATGTGAGTGCTACGGGGCGGTAGTCGTTTAGCTCAGTTACCTTAGCTTTCTTGGGAACAGGAACAATGGTGGCCCTCTTGAAGCATGTGGGAACAGCAGACTGGTATAGGGATTGATTGAATATGTCCGTAAACACACCGGCCAGCTGGTCTGCGCATGCTCTGAGGGCGCGGCTGGGGATGCCGTCTGGGCCTGCAGCCTTGCGAGGGTTAACACGTTTAAATGTCTTACTGCTTTAAATGTCTTACTCCTTCCATTTCAATATTATCGCTTGCACAGTGCTCCTTGGGATGTTTAAAGCTTGGGAAATCTTTTTGTATCCAAATCCGGCTTTAAACTTCTTCACAACTGTATCTCGGACCTGCCTGGTGTGTTCCTTGTTCTTCATGATGCTCTCTGCGCTTTTAACGGACCTCTGAGACTATCACAGTGCAGGTGCATTTATACGGAGACTTGATTACACACAGGTGGATTGTATTTATCATCATTAGTCATTTAGGTCAACATTGGATCATTCAGAGATCCTCACTGAACTTCTGGAGAGAGTTTGCTGCACTGAAAGTAAAGGGGCTGAAGCATTTTGCACACCCAATTTTTCAGTTTTTGATTTGTTAAACAAGTTTGAAATATCCAATAAATGTCGTTCCACTTCATGATTGTGTCCCACTTGTTGTTGATTCTTCACAAAAAAATACAGTTTTATATCTTTATGTTTGAAGCCTGAAATGTGGCAAAAGTTCGCAAAGTTCAAGGGGGCCGAATACTTTCGCAAGGCACTGTAACTCTGCAATGTTGGGTTGTATTGGAGAGAGTCTCAGTCTTAAATCATTTTCCACACACAGTCTAAGTCTGTATTTAGTTTTCATGCTAGTGAGGGCCAAGAATCCACTCTCACAAAGGTATGTGGTTGCAAAGGACATCAGTGTCTAAACAGCGCGATTTGCCAAGTCAGGATACTCTGAGTGCAGCCCAATCCAGAAATCTGGCAGTGGCTTCTGATTAAATGACATTTTCACAGAACCGCTTATTGCAATTTCGATGAGGCTCTCCTGTTCCGATATCGGTAAGTGGACTGGAGGCAGGGCATGAAAGGGATAACGAATCCAGTTGTTTGTGTCATCAGTTTTGGGAATGTACCTGCGTAATTGCGCACCCAACTCACTCAGGTGCTTCGCTACATTATATTTGACATTGTCCGTAAGCTTGAGTTCATTTGCACACAAAGAAATCAGTGATGGAAAGACCTGTGTGTTGTCCTTGTTAATGCAGACAGAGAAGAGCTCCAACTTCTTAATCATAGCCTCAATTTTGTCCCATTGAATATAGTTGCGGAGAGTCCCTGTAATCCTAGATTCAGATCATTCAGGCGAGAAAAAACATCATCCAGATAGGCCAGTTGTGTGAGAAACTCGTCATCATGCAAGCAGTCAGACAAGTGGAAATGATGGTCAGTCAAGAAAACTTTAAGCTCGTCTCTCAATTTAAAAAAACGTGTCAATACTTTGCCCCTTGATAACCAGCGCACTTCTGTATGTTGTAAAAGCGTTACATGGTCACTGCCCATATCATTGCATAGTGCAGAAAATAGAGTTCAGGGGCAGTAGCTTGGTGCTTTCCCCAGTAAGGGGACAGTAGCTCTTTGGCTGCATCAGATTCACTGTCAGTGTCCATGCTAGCTGGGCTAACAACAAATGTAGAATTACTGATGCTAGCATTGGATGTGCTTGTGGGAGTAGAACAACTTGTGTCGTCGATAGGTGCAGGTGTAGTACTGCTGATAGTAGCATTATTACCAGTAGAGCTGCTATGTGTCTCTATGGATGCGGGTCTCACTTTTTTTGAACCATTTATCAATTTTCAAGCAAACGGAATGAGCAGCAGCTACGTTTGGCTACATACGGACCGTTAGTGGAATTCCTGCGAGAGAGTAACCGTTAATGCGATTGGATGTTAATTATTTGACTAGGCAACCTGTATTTGACATTGTGTTGTTATTTCACTGAACACTATTTTATTATTATTATTATTTTTTATTTTTTTCACCTTTATTTAACCAGGTAGGCCAGTTGAGAACAAGTTCTCATGTACAACTGCGGCCTGGCCAAGATAAAGCAAAGCAAAGCAGTGCAACAAAAACAACAACACAGAGTTACACATGGGATAAACAAACATACAGTCAATAACACAATAGAAAATGTGTATACAGTGTGTGCAAATGAAGTAAGAGGTAACTAGATGGTTTCATTTTATTTTTGTCAGTGAAACGAGGCTACTCAGGCAAGAAATAAACTCACCCAAATGTATAGCCGTGTTGGAAAACATAAATGGACCCTTTGAAAATGTGATTTTATTTTTTATTAAACAAATGTTTAAAAAACATATTTTTTTATGTGAATCACATTTTTATTTGGCGTACCTCTGACGGCATTGCGCGTACCCCTGGGTTATTGTGTTTGGAATTCCCAATAATTATACATACAGGGTCCCTAGTACGATGCGCAGGTCTTTGTCCACTGTGTGTGTACATGGTTTGAATTTGAAACAGATAGCTAACTGTCTCACATTTTTCCATTACTTCCCAGTAATGATGTCAATCTTTGTCTAAGTTTGACACTTTAAAGTAAACCAATTAGAAAAGTTCAACTTGTACAACAGAATTGTAAGAACGAGTGATGATACATATTCAAAAATCTAATCCGTAGATAGATTATGGTTGATTAAACTGATTAATTGGCCTAAGCAGTCGCACTCACCCTCCACCAGAGAAAGAGAGAGGCCATAACATAATGCCAGACAGAGGAGATCACTGAGTCATCTGTGATGTGATATTTCAAGAGGAGAATCAATGATCCCAAGAGGGGAGATGACGACAGTGAAAGTGGAAGACTCCCAACAAAGCAAACTGAAGAAATTAGTGACATCATTTTAGCATTGTTTGAAAAGGGAAATAGGGGAAGTTGGGTGGCTGGTGTGTCGTTTCTGCACGCTGTCAGTTTTTCCGTTTGAGTTTCAGATCGCATGATAATTTGTGGTGATATATTCATGCCCACAGAAGTAAATACAACACTATTATATTGAATCTCTATGTTCATGCCACTGATGTAGTAAATCACACATCACTCTCGCTGAAGTAGTGGTATTGTAATCAATTGTATTTGGGTCATATTTCTACAAAGCCTTGTATATAGGCAATAGCATAGGCAGTGTTTTTCCTTCATCTGGCCTCCATATCTTTCCCTCTACAGAGTATGAAGCAACAGTTTTCAGGACAGACTAACATAACACCAAAACTGATGGTAACAGCACTGTACTCACATGATGTGAGTTGAAATGCAATATATTTGTTTTGAACAAAGACAAAACATACACAACAGGGTTGTGCAAACATGCCCACATGCAATGTTATAACCTGCATAGCTGGGTAGGGACGGCACAGGCCTAGATCTCTTCAATTCCTCTTTTTAAAACATTTGATGAAAAAATAAGAACAAGTGCAGCTTTGTGTTATTATGGGGATTTTACCTGCATCACTGTTGCTCAAATCCATAATGGTTTAAGAGAAGAGATTAAACTAAAAGGAATACTGACTGTAAAGTCCCTATTTTTTTTAAACATTCATGGGATGATGACCTTGAGCAGGTCCAGGAAACTTTGAGACAATAACAGTGCTATTTCATCTATGAGCTGTATCTGGAACAGCTACAAGAGGAATTTAATCTAAGAAAAAAGAAAAGTAAAGGAGCTAGCAAAAGAAAGATAGTCAAAATCCAACATGTGTGAGTCAGAGTAATGGCTTTTGTCCAAGCCCCACTATTGGCGAGAAATCAAAACAAAAGCATGCCACTGGCCCACCGCTCCACACCACACTGCAGCTAGGGCCTGACAGAGAGTTGAAGGGGTGCTGGAGGTGTTCCATTGCCTCCCATTTCCTTTCCTGGCTCGGCCTGCCGCGTGTTTGGGTCTCTCGTCACACTTCCTGTTCTCTTTTCCTGTGGGTCCATGGGAAGAAAGACAGTGTACACTCCCCACCCTAGGCCCACACCTCTACTGAGACACGGCAGGCAGCAGCAGGCAGCCACGGCGGCCTCATCAGCTATAGGTGACAACCATGCAGCCAGTGCCTGGAGATTTATGACAGTGTATTCAACATGGAAGCCTTTTATAGGTTGTGCTACCTGTGCTCATTGCCCGCTCAGGATGGACTTTGTGATGTGTCAATCCTACCTATGCAGAAGGCTGAGCTCAGAGATCAATATTTCTGAAAGGGGGAAATATGTTGAATCTCTGGATAGGGCTTTGGTTGTCTTTTACCATTACCATTGATGAGTTGAATAAGTTATTGAGGCCTCCTTGGAAAACATGAAACTGTACATTTTCCTTCGTGGCTCTTGGTTTTTAATAATTCAGGCCAATCCTAAATGGAATTGTCCTTATTTAGCTGAATTGTTGAATTTCGTATTTTGTCGAATAACCAACAATCAAAATAATGACGTCAAGTAGATTCTGGACCTCAGAGTGAAACCACTATTGGAACAGTCAACGAGTCTCACATGTCTCCATAAGCCAAGTTGTGTGACCCAGGGTGGGCATGTGGGTAGTGGATGGGGAAGAATTTCCAGAGTGGGAGGGAGATCACAATAGAGGCATTCTCACAACCCACTACACAATGACAGAAAATATGTTTTGTACCCAAGTGCAGTAAAAGCCAAACTAGAAGAGGGAGCACATTATGGGGCACTATATTCTATCTAGAAACATGTCTATGATGAATGCATCCACAGTAATCACTACATTTGCATAATCATAATCAAGATATTGTTAGTAGAGAATTGTATCAATTTTCCAGTGTTGTTTTCCAAGCAACAGAGCTGACCCTGTATAAACTACACTCTAAGCCTAAATCATGATAAACTCATGTTGACTGCTGTTGCGTATTCCAACAAACCTATTGATTTGTTACCCAACTATGTTGTAACAGTAAAATAAAATAAAATGCAAAGTCTGACCAATTTGCCTTGTGTGAATGATGGGCTCAAATGAGTTCTTGAAATTATGTTCTGAACATAGATTTATGGTTCTGAACAGTCAACCTTAAAATATGTCCCATAATTGTGGATCATCCCCAGTCGTGAGCTCACAGTGCCCCCCATTGGATAATCTGCTCACAATGCAACGCAACGGCTGTTATGCAGGGAACCAGGCAGCCATGTGGGGGCAGTGCGGTGTTTCCAATTGCAATAGGCAGACCTCGGTTCAAATACTATTAAAAAAAAATTCAATTACTTTCACATTAATTTCCGAAGTAAGTATTCAGATATATATGATTTTAAAAGTCGTTTAATATTTTAATGTACATGTATTTCGAAATACAATTGGAAAGTATTTGAAAATACTCAAAAACACTGAATCAAATATATTCCCATGCATTTAACTAAATAGTATTTTAAATAAGTATGTGTGTATTTTTTAAATATATATTTTTTTTACAAATAACCATTCAAATAAAAGTACTTGTTTTGGGCTGTGTGCTTGAAAATACTCAAATACACATTATTATTATTATTTTTTAAATACCTGATACTAAATTCAAAAGGCACTCGCACATCTGAGCTTTTTTGCAGGTGCATGGTAACAGCTGAATAAGATGAGAAAAAATAAGAAACCCGCACACTGCCCTTGCTAGTATCACTGCTCTTTGCCTCAAGGCTTTTGTCAGAGCTTTTGTGAGTGTTCGCAACCTGCACCCCTATGTAGACACTGCTCCACCCGCATCTGTTCAATGCATCGAATGGGGTTGGAGTCGAGGGAAAATAAGCAAGTGTTACCAAATATAACAATGTGCATTTCACAAGTATTCTAATAAAGTGTGTACTTAAAACATATCAAACAAGACTGTAAAACCTAAATGAGGACATTTACCTATTGAAAATAGTACTTCAAATAAGTATTTTAAATATCAATTTGGTATAATATTTGTTTTTTAAAATACAAATAACCATCAAAATACTCGAATAAAAGTACTTGTTTTGGGCTGGGTATTTGAAAATACACAGAAAAGTCCCTACATACATAAATACCAGATACTCAAATACATATGTATTTGAACACAGGTCTGGTAAGAGGTGGATCATTTTAGGTGTTTAATGTGGTTATATACACTGAACAAAAATATAAATGCAACATGCAACCATTTCAAAGATTTTACTGTTACAGTTCAAATAATGAATTCAGTCAATTGAAATAAATTAAATTAGGCCCTAACCTATGGATTTCACATGACTGGGAATGCAGATACCCTATAAAAAAAGGTAGGGGCGTGGACCAGAAAACTGGTCAGTATCTGATGTGACCACCATATGCCTCATGCAGCACGACACATCTCCTTCACATAGAGTTGATCAGGCTGTTGATTGTGTCCTGTGGAATGTTGTCCCACTCCTCTTCAATGGCTGTTTGTGAAGTTGCTGGATATTAGCGAGAACTGGAACACGCTGTCGTACACGTCGATCCAGAGCATCCAAAACATGCTCCAATGGGTGACATGTCTGGTGAGTATACAGGCAATGGAAGAACTGGGACATTTTCAGCTTCCAGGAATTGTGTCCAGATCCTTGCGACATGGGGCTGTGCATTATCATGCTAAATGATGTGATGGCACGACAATGGGCCTGAGGATCTCGTCTCTGTGCATTCAAATGGCTATCAATAAAATGCAATTGTGTTCATTTTCCGTAGCTTATGCCTGTCCATAACATAACCCCACTGCCACCATGGGGCACTCTGTTCACAACGTTGACATCAGCAAACCGTTCGCCCTTTGTGGCATTTGATATCACTATTGCATCAGTCATTTGTCATTTGATCCCTCTATAATTGAAGTACATCAAGAGGTTTTTGTTGCATCTTGAATGAGATTAAACCTGTGAAATGTCAGAGGAGATTGGCTGGCCAGCATTAGCGCCTATGATTGGGTAACATGAGTCATGGTACTCATTGGAGTGTTCAGATTTGACAGATTTGCACAATTCGCTGTGTTGGATGTCAACCCTCTCAGTCTAAAATGTAACACATTAGGTGCTCTGGTGTTTATGGGATATTCCCACGGCAACACAAGGGGAAACTGTGAAAGATACTGTCAGTGTCAACTATTAGCAGCATGCAGCCACTTTGCAGTGCAACTCGAGCTACATGGTTCATAATGGCTGCTTGATATAACCCACCCCAAAAACATCAAACTCAACTCTGTCTGTTGCTTTTGTAAACAGATGACACATTTGAGAAACTGAACTATGAAGGGTACATCAAATAATCTACCTTGGCATATACATCAGTATTATAAAAACAGCATCTGCATGATATCTGATTTAAAAAACGTGTATTGTAGGCCTACAATAATATCTCTTTACATCTAGATAGGCAATTGAGAACTCTATCTCTGACTGTAGGGCTGACTATATCTGCGTATAGTACACTGAACAAAAATATAAACGAAACATGTAAAGTGTTGGTCCGATGTTTCATGCGCTGAAAAAAAAAATCCATGTCATTTTTCACTTGCACTAAAAGCTTATTTCTCTCAAATGTTGTGCACAAATTTATTCATATCCCTGTTAGTGAGCATTTGGGAGTTTTTATGTCTGTAATAAAGCTCTTTTGTGGGGAAAAATGAATTCTAATTAGCTGGGCTATGCCCTCCCAGGCCCATCCACGGCTATGCACCATCCCACTCATGTGAAACCCATAGATTTTGGCCTAATTTATTTATTTCAATTGACTGATTTCCTTCTATGAACTGTAACTCAGTAAAAGGTCTGAAATTGTTCCATGTTGTGTTACTATTTTTGTTCAGTAGATATGGTCATATATTACATGTCAGTCCTGTTATGATTATATGATCCTCTCCCATATCAACGTCAGTCCCACATTGCACCACCTGATGGAGCACGTATAGTATGCTATCCTCAGCATAAGGACCTTGAAGTAATAACACTGATCTCCACTGAACTGGAGGGGCAGATGACTTCAACAGCCCATTTGTTTCTAATGGCGCTAAGCTCTAAAGAACATGGTTAATTGGCATGCCTGGCTGAATATAGATATCACTACGTGATAGGCTACAGATGAAGATGGAACAAGGCTTATATGTTATTGTACTTTTCATTTAATAATTTCAACAGACCATTTCCAAGTAGCCTAGCTAGCTAAATTAGATTGTTAAGGTCATAAGGTCACGTCGAATCAAATGCTTTAGCCTTGAGGTTAGAGCGCTGGGCCAGTAATGAACTGAAAGGTTGCTGTTTTAAATCCCGTAGCTGACAAGGTGAAAAAAATCTGTTGCTGTGCCTTTGAGCAAGGCACTTAACCCCAATTTATCCAGGGGCACTGGACAATGGTGACCCTGGCCTTGACCCCACTCCCTGCAGGTGTCTCAGGGGGAGTTGGGATACTGTGTGTAACAGGACAAATATAAGCACTACCCAAAATCATTATTAAAAGAGACTTTTGTGTCATTGATGATTGATTGATCTGTAGATAAAGATAACCTAAGGATTATCCACAGCTAGAGGCAGAAGGCTAAAGTGTGTGTGTGGTTATCATGATAGATATTTTATTCAGTGGACCCATTGAAGTGAATGAAACTATTATTATATTGGGTGGCATTGACTTTACTCAAAGGGTTTGTTGGGTGCATTTACATTTGAGTCATTTAGCAGACACTCTTATCCAGAGCAACTTACAGGAGCAATTAGGGTTAAAAGCCTTGCTCAAGGGCACATTGATAGATTTTTCAACTAGTTGGCTTGGTGATTTAAACCATTGACTTTTCGGTTACTGGCCCAATGCTCTTAACTGCTCGGCTCAATGTCTAGGCCTACTGCTGTGGCAAGTCTCCTCCTGGTGTACAATGCTATTGCCCTAGACTTAGGGGCGGACCAGTGATGAAATCTTGGTGAATGTCCAGGTTTCTCTCAAGTGGACACCGGGGGTTATGGGTTCATGCTGGGGGACTGGGGGACTGCAAGGATCATGGGTCTTAAAATAATCTTCTGTCTAAATGTAAAACACCTCATATTTACACTGAACAAAAATATTAACACAACATGTTACAATTTCAAGGATTCTACATGAGATAAATGCATTAGGCCCTAATCTATTGGTTTTCACATGACTGGGAATACAGATATGCATCTGATGGTCACAGGTACCTAAAAAAAAAAGGTACGAGCAAGGATCAGAAAACCAGTCAGTATCTAGTGTGACCACCATTTGCCTCATGCAGCGTGACACATCTACTTCGCATATAGTTGATCAGGCTGTTAATTGTTGCAGGCCATGGAAGAACTGGGACATTTTCAGCTTCCAGGAATTGTGTACAGATCCTTGCAACACGGGGTCGTGAATTATCATGCTGAAACATGAGGGGATGGCGGCGGATGAATGGTACGAAAATGGGCCTCAGGATCTCATCAGTGTATCTCTGTGCATTAAAATTGCCATCAATAAAATGCAATTTTGCTCGTTGTCCATAGCTTATGCCTGCCCATACCCTAAACCCACCATGGGGCACAAAGGTCAGCATTTGCCAAATGATGTCGGTTACGAAGCCGAACTGCAGTCAGGTCAAGACCCTGGTGAGGACAATGAGCATGCGATGAGCTTCCCCGAGACGGTTTCTGACAGTTTGTGCCTAAATTCTTCGTTTGTGCAAACCCACAGTTTCATCAACTGTCCGTGTGGATGGTCCCAAGTGATCCTGGAGGTGAAGAAGCCGGATGTGGAGGTCCTGGGCTGGTGTGGTTACACGTGGTCTGCGGTTGTGAGTCCAGTTGCACGTATTGCCAAATTCTCTCAAACAACATTGGAGGCAACTTGCGGTAGAGAAATTAACATTCAAATCCCTGTCAACGGCTCTGGTGGACATTCCTGCAGTCAGCATACCAATTGCACGCTCCCTCAAAACTTGATACATCTGTGGCATTGTGTTGTGTGACAAAACGTCACATTTTAGAGTGGCCTTTTATTTTCCCCAGCACAAGGTGCACCTGTGTAATGATCATGCTGTTTAATCAGCTTCTTGATACGCCACACCTGTCAGGTGGATGTATTATCTTGGCAAAGGAGAAATGCTCACTGACAGGGATATAAACAAATTTGTGCACAACATTTGAGAAAAATAAGCTTTTTGTGCGTATGGAACATTTCTGGGATATTTTCTTTCAGCTCATGAAACATAGGACCAACACTTTGCATGTTGCGTTTATATTTTTGTTCAGTATTTGTTCAGATCATTTTTTCATTTGAAAGTAGAATCTGATAAGGACAGTGGTGACTTAAGCCTGCTGGAGGACTGCAGGAGCTCTAGAAAGCACTCTTAACAGCTCATGTGTCCCAATATGAAATGTGGTCAGATTTATTCATGTCATGTGAATGACAACTTTAAGTAAGTATTTCTGTACCTGTTCCTGAATGTGATCTTTGCTGTGTTCATATTAATTTGACTGATGCCATAAGACCATTGAAATGAGCAAGGTTATACATAGGTCTACATTAAAGAAGCAAGATCCCATTTCATTCTATCAGTCAGCACTTTTGACGGTGAGGTGACATACAGTACTTATGGTCAAATACCACAAATTGGGCCAGAGGGCTTTTATCCAGCACAGCATCGATATGCTTCTGTCTCCTCCCAAGATTAATTAGTTACGTCCATAAGAGGGATGTACTCAGATGGTTTATGATGATGATGATGATGACTGCTGTACTTTCCATGGTGGCTCTGACACTGAGCCAAACACATGCGCGCGCGCACACACACACACACACACACACACGACAATGACAATAAACAACTCAAACCCACTCAGAAATCTATACCCCCATAATAACGTAAATCATGC
The DNA here is from genome assembly GCF_002021735.2 of Oncorhynchus kisutch. Classification (NCBI taxonomy): domain Eukaryota; kingdom Metazoa; phylum Chordata; class Actinopteri; order Salmoniformes; family Salmonidae; genus Oncorhynchus; species Oncorhynchus kisutch. The sequence goes on along the minus strand of NC_034190.2, from coordinate 69,182,620 downwards.
GGAATCATTTAAATGATGATTATAAACCACATGTAGATGGGCGTGGATGTATTAAAAGTTACTGATGTGCTGAAAAAACAGCTAACTCTGCAGAGACAAACAGCTGCTCAGCACTAATAAATCCCTCACAGAGTAACAGGTGATGGTCTGGTGGAGCTTCTGCCCCATGTGATGTGTGTGTGTGTGTGTGTGTGTGTGTGTGTGTGTGTGTGTGTGTGTGTGTGTGTGTGTGTGTGTGTGTGTGTGTGTGTGTGTGTGTGTGTGTGTGTGTGTGTGTGTGTGTGTGTGTGTGTGCAACAAGCTTGTGTGTTTATATAATTTTAAAATTTAAGCTTCGCTAAATCTACATGTTTACACAGTAATTCCATAGGCTGTTACAGTGAAAATACATTGTCACTAACACACACAACAACGGAAACTGTTTACTCCAAATGGAAAATGTTTTTCTATTGGACAAATTCAGGTAGGTCCCTCCCCGTTTCATTCTGTTTGCTTCTATTTAGTTCCTAGAGTAAACACTAAATGTTTACTCTAGGAACCACTAACACACACATACAAACAGATTGCACCGTGGTAAGTAAATTGGCCTATTATGCAAAATTGTGTTTTGCAACGGAGTTACACAATTCAGCTCGTCAGGCTAAATGTGTGCCGTTTTGCTGGCTTAATGCCAATTGGAGTAAGCAAGTCGTAGACCTGTGTGTGTGTGTGTCCCACTTCCTTCATTTCACTCAGCTCATTTACTGATGAATAGTTTTGAGTACTCCAGTGGGGTCATAGAGTTAAGGAAGCTATTCACAGGCAACAAACACAACATGTGCAGGCTGCAGGCAAGCAGCTAAACTGTACAAACTACAGGTGTGGAAAGGAGATAGTAACATCCTGTCTGGCTTGTGTGATTTGAGACAGTCACTGAGACTACAGTATGTCTGAGGCTAGGCCCCTGACTGACACTGTCCAGAACATCTGCTGCATGGGGGTACACAGTGCTGCTGTGTAATTCACGTTCAACATGAAGCTTTGAAGAGCTTCACTAATACAAGTTTTAGCTAATCCTCTTCAACTGTATCTCCTGCACATGTAGGCTACTTTGGTACATGTACAAAAGCTGAAGAACATATGCACCACCAGGTACTTTGTGCAGGTGCTGGAGTTGTAGGTGAAATCATGGAAAACAGAAAGGAAAACACTGCACACTGCTGCTCATGCTCCCAGGTTATATTTATTTACAACAACATTTCGACCCTTAGGTCTCCATCAGGCATCCATGTCCCAGGTGGGGGTGGAAGGTCCTATATATACGGGCAGTACTCAGTGACATCACTTCCTGAAACAGGAGGTAAAAAAGTATATAACATAGTTTCACAATATTAACATTCAATGTATCAAAATATATGATCATACACAGGGATTGTGATCAATATTTACAGTAATATACATACAATATTCAATTAGGATTTTTAAAAAACAACACAATTTAGACTTATTGAAACTTTAAAACAGTTTCAAGTCAAACTCCTTAAGGCCAAGAGGAGTGTGTTGAGACTGTGATTCCAGAAAGATTTCCTTTTGAAGAAGCTTCCTCTCAATGTCCCCACCCATGCGTGACATCTTGACCATTTATATTACAATGTATCTCAGAGAACTATTAGGATGTCCAGCTTGTACAACATGAGCAGCAACTGGATTTTTTTGTATCACCTGATCTGTCTCTTAAGGCTTCTATGGGTTTTCCCTATGTAAGACAGACCACAAGGACATTTCAACATGTAAATAACATTGGTGGACATGCAGGTAATCAGGCCCTTGATGTTAAATCTTTGTCCTGTGTGGGGGAGGGTAAATGAGTTGCATTTGTAGGTAAAGATGCATTGAGCACGTTGGCCACATTTGTAATTACCCTCCGGAACCTTGTCCAAAAAAGTTTCCCTTTTCTCTGGTGGGTAATCAGATCAAACCACAATATCTCTCACGTTGGGGGTCTTTTAAAAAACACATATTGGAGATATAAAAAATCTTTATAAAAAAAACTTTAGTACATTTAGTACAACAGAATTTACCTTTAACAGCATGCTATTCCAAAAATATAGTCACTATAGAAGCAAAAAGTGTCAAGGGAAAGGAAATACTGACATGACAAAAACATATAGGCCAATAATAAAAAAAAACTGGTAAGCAGGTGTGATGAAGGCTATTTGTCATATCTAGCATATTTGGTAAAAAAAAAAACACCACCTGGTAAAAAGTTCAACTTAATTTAAATTGGGGAAAAGTTTATTTAGTGAGCGTTTTAAATGGGAGAGCGTGTCAATTTATTATGCATGTGATATTTGGCCAATGAGCGACTGAAAGTTGTTTTGTGTCATCTAAAGTAGCCTGTTTTGCTCTGTGTTAAGTTATGTTTTTTATATATTTAACAAACGTCTGTCTCTCGATGTGTTTGTAGTAAGCTACTTCTGTTGATTTGTGGACGCATGCTTCAATGGAATCCCGCGAGTGCGTCACTTGCAAGGAACTCTGACTGACGCGAGCTGATTGGCTTCAGCCTGGAAAGATACCCGCCTCGGCGTTGCCTTGTACGGGAAATGGAACGGGGCGTCCCTCTGACGTAGTGGTACGATACAATTGATCGTATAAAAATGTGTTCCCCTCAACAACATTTGGACTGCAGAGCAAAAATAACTACTGGAGATGACGACCTACCGCTTGGAATACGGACATTGCTTAAAATACTAGTGGGTTATAACAGGTAAGGAAGCGCTCAGTTTTCACTGTCAGTATATCAAATTACATTTACCAGAGGTCTAATCCCGAGGGATTTACAGGAGCAATTAGGTTTGAGTGCCTTGCTCAAGGGCACATGGACAGATGTTTGACCTAGTCAGCTTGGGGATTCGAACCAGTGCCCTTTCAGTTACTGACCCAATGCTCTTAACCACTAGGCTACCTGCCACCCCTTATTATGGTGCATTCTGTAAATTAATGTAATTAATTAGAACCATGTTATCCTAAAATGCATAAATCTAAAAGTCATACATGCAAAATACCTTAGAACTGGAGAGACATGCCATTTGTAGGTGATTGGGAGGACAATTAAAAGTTACTGTCTATTTAAATAGTGTATATTTGACAGTGAATTGCTGCATGAGATCATCATACTGTATGTGTATAGTTATTTAGTTATACGCATGCTACATGCAACTGTCAGCATGCAGTGGCTTACCTGTTGATACAGGTAGGAGGTACTACATGTGCTTCCACTTAGTTCCTCTGAGGTGCATCTAGTGCATCACAATCGAATGCACTGCCAACTACACTATTTTTAAAGCAATGTACTAGTCAGACAGAAAAATACTAATGTGGCTACATGGAGAAAGACTGAAAGCTGCAATATGTAACTTTGTGGACCTGACCAATTTCACATAGAATGTGTGTGTTATAGATCTGTCACTCTTCATTGAAAACAAGTCTAAGAAGCGGTAGATATGTTCTATTTGCGCTATTTCTATGCTTCCCATTAAGATTTGTTTTTGTGTCTTAATTTTGGGTTTTGTACACCAGCTTCAAACAGATGCAAATACAATATTTTTGGTTATGGAAAAGCTATTTGACAGCGGTTTAGATGGTACAATGATTATCTTCACTATACTTGCTTGTTTTGTCACATAAACAAAAATTAAGCAAACTATTAGAATTTTAGCAACCAGGAAATGGCAAAATGATTTCTGGATAGGGAGACTCTCAGATGCACTAACTTTAGTTGTGCTGACAGACATTCAAATCAGTCTTTTACCTTCAGTGGGGGATCTACACTCCTCTTCCTTCATGGCCTGAGTCCATACTCTGAAAGCCAACCCCCTCAGACATGTAGTTCGGTGTGTTTTTAAACTTCAAAGATTTCCAGGGTCATGTTCATTATGCTGATTCTGTTGAAAAACGTTTCTGCAAATGGAACGAAATAGGGCGGGACCTACCTGTATTTGTCCAATAGAAACTTGTTTTAGTTGCAAAACGGAACGTTAATGATGGTTAAAGAGTACACCCATGGTAATGGGGCTGTAGTTTGGGAAAACACTCAACTGAAACCAAGGCTTTCTACAAGAGAGACCGTTTTCTCAATCTACCGGCGGGGTCAGAAGGGTTAGCATTACCTACTACACGTTGGGAGGAAGGGCACAGTTATGAAAGTTGTGTGGCTTGTCCTGCAGGGGAGGGGGCATCTGGCACCTGAAGTAATTTCATTTCATGCCTTTAGATGAGACAGATTTGACAGTCCTCCATAACCCATGCAGGGATTGGCAATCCAGGGGTACAGGATGTCAACTACAAATTCATGACTGTAGATTCTAGAAGATTCTAGTATCTCTTACAGTCAGCTCACAAAGGCCCTCCGTAAAATTGCCTTTGTAAATGCTCTCACGTTTTGTCTGCACCTTTACTCAACAGAAATGGCCTGCATTCACCCCCCGCATGGAGTTCAGCCTTATGATAACAGCCTCTACAACTCAGAGTCTCTGAGCCTGGACCTTACCTGCAGGTTAGCCATGGACGTGAGTAGCCAGATGGACCAGCTCTCTGCCGCCTCCCTGCCTTGCATCAACTCCCTGGTGGGCACCTACACTGGCGAGTTTGATGCTTCCTCCTGTCAGATCGCCACAGCTCCTACAACCTCTAGCACAGACTCTGTCCATGAATCGCCCTTCAAGAAGGATGACTTCCAGATTTACGGCTGCTACCCTGGCAGCTTTGCCCTGAGCTACTTTGACGAAGCCCTGTCTTCTGGTGGCTCTGAATGTTTCGGCAGCCCGGCGTCAGCCCAGTCTCCCTCTACCCCAGGCTTCCAGCCCCAGCCTGCATCGGCTTGGGCCTCGGCCTCCAGCCCCTACTCTCCCAGCCTGGACTGCTGGGTGGCTGATAAGACTGCATTGTTACAGACATCCTCTTTCTTCACCTATGGACCCGGCTCAGTAGAGGATCTGTCTCCTCTGGACCAGCCCCAGCCCCAGCTGGCTGATCAAGGCCACTTCTCTCTGAGTCAGGAGCAGCACCCCTCCCTGCTTTCTTTCTCCCCTCTAACCCTGGAGCCAGGCACCCTAGATGACTCTGGCTTCATGGAAGGTAGCATGTCGCTGAAACCGAACAGCCCTACTGGAAATGAGGGTCGCTGTGCTGTCTGTGGGGACAACGCCTCCTGTCAGCACTATGGGGTTCGTACCTGTGAGGGCTGCAAAGGTTTTTTCAAGGTGAGCAGCTTCTTCCTTCTGTCAATTTATTTCATAAATTGGTGTATAATGCATTTTTCATGCAATGCAAACACAACTCATATATTCGCCAGCAGCATACCACCCTGCATACCACTGCTGGCTTGCTTCTGAAGCTAAGCAGGGTTGGTCCTGGTCAGTTCCCGGATGGGAGACCAGATGCTGCTGGAAGTGGTGTTGGAGGGCCAGTAGGAGGCACTCTTTCCTCTGGTCTAAAAAAATTAATATCCCAATGCCCTAGGGCAGTGATTGGGGACACTGCCCTGTGTAGGGTGCTGTCTTTTGGATGGGACATTAAACGGGTGTCCTGACTCTCTGAGGTCATTAAAGATCCCATGGCACTTATTGTAAGAGTAGGGGTGTTAACCCTGGTGTCCTGGCTAAATTCCCAATCTGGCCCTCAAACCATCACAGTCAACTAATAATCCCCAGTTTACAATTGGCTCATTCATCCCCCTCCTCTCCACTATAACTATTCCCCAGGTTGTTGCTGCAAATGAGAATGTGTTATCAGTCAATTTACCTGGTAAAAAAAAAATGCATCTCCATTTTTTTTCTGTGTTCTTTGCAGCGTACTGTACAGAAAAAAGCCAAATACGTGTGTCTTGCCAACAAGGACTGTCCGGTGGACAAGCGGCGACGGAATCGCTGTCAATTCTGTCGTTTTCAGAAGTGCCTGGCAGAAGGCATGATGAAAGAAGGTGAGCCCAGCACTTCAAATGCATTTTACTAGCACATCTTTCACAATAACTACTGTTTCTCTCTCAGTTGCTAAGACATTATTGACCTTGTATCTCTCTCGCTCTCTCCAAGTTGTGAGAACAGATAGCTTAAAAGGTCGAAGAGGTCGTCTGCCCTCCAAGCCAAAAGCAGCCCAGGACCTATCTTCTGCTGAGTCTCCAGTTAATATCATTGCCTCTCTTGTGAGGGCACACATTGACTCCAACCCTAGTGTTGGGAAACTGGACTACTCTAAGGTAAGGACTACTGCAAATTCTCCATTGTGGTCTGTCTATTATGACTTATTGTTTTTTGGCGTTTAAGGTCGCTGTTGGTACTCTAAGGATGGAGCATAAATTGAACCAAAAGAATGCAGGGAATTCCCCTAATGGAACTAACCCTTCTCCCTCCTTTCTAATTCAGTACCAGGAGACTGTGGCCAGTCTGTCAGAGAAAGTGGACGTTGGTGACGTCAAACAGTTCTACAACCTCCTCACGGCATCCATGGACGTGATTAGCAAGTGGGCTGAGAGCATCCCTGGGTTCACTGCCTTCTGCTCTGAGGACCAGGAGCTGCTACTGGAGTCAGCCTTCATGGAACTGTTCATCTTGCGACTAGCATACAGGTAAGAAGAACCAAATTATGTCATTGTAAAAAAAAATGTAAATGGTCCAGAAGACCACCTTGCATATACAGAGCTATAACTGTGTTGTATTGACATTGGTCACTGTATTGCTAGGATTATAAAGTACATAAAATATGAATGACAGGATTGATTGCACCCACAACTCACATTGTGCAGATATTTTAGAAGCAACAATCATGGGTATCAAAGACATTGTTAATCCATCCTATTTATATTCTCTTTCCAAGGATCAACCCTGAGACACACAAGCTGATATTCTGCAATGGAGTGGTGCTTCACCGGATGCAGTGTGTACGGGGCTTCGGTGACTGGATAGACTCCATCATGGACTTCTCCCAGAGCCTCCACCGCATGAACCTGGACATGTCGTCCTTCTCCTGCCTCACAACTCTGGTGATAATCACTGGTGAGAGCTCAACCCACCTACGCATACGCGCCAGCCTGTCAGGCTCTGTTAACAGAGACATCACACCACAATATAGTACAGTATGACTGCAGGCGCCATGTTGCAATGTCAATCTTTATGTTCACCCTGACCTGAGTTGCCTGAACAAGCTGGATCTACATACATCTTGATTCACAGGCTTACATAATGTTATTGTGTTACAGAATAATGATAAATGTCCTATTTAAAAATGATACTCTCCACACTTTCTGGTCACACGCGAAGCCTTTTCTGTCTCCTGATTCTCCAGACCGCCACGGCCTGAAGGAGCCCAAGCGGGTGGAGGAGTTCCAGAACCAGCTCATCACCTGTCTCAGAGATCACGTCTCGAGCTGCGCCTCGGACTCCACTCGGCCCAACTACCTGTCCCGTCTCCTGGGAAAACTACCCGAGCTACGGACTCTCTGCACCCAGGGCCTGCAGCGCATCTTCTATCTTAAGCTTGAGGACTTGGTCATACCACCCCCCATAGTGGACAAAATGTTCATGGAAACTCTGCCTTTCTGAGAGTGAGAAAAGACTATACAGAGTGTGCTAGAGACAATAAATGATGAAGTGATCTCCCTGTTGGATTAGGGACAAACAAATGAAACTCTTAAAGACTGACATAAAAGTGCTGAATAATACTATCTTAAAAGCTCTGAAGCTATATCACACTTGAGGAAAACAGGACCTCTTGTACATTAGCAATGGCCATAGTATGGTGCTAAAAGGATAATTAACTTCTTTATAATTTCAGTAATAGTTTTAATGCAGTATTTCAGATGTATGGCTTTGAGTGTGCACTAATTACTTATACTGGAGTGAAAAACAGACAGGCCATGGACCAAAAGCAGACTGACATAAGTTAAGTAAACAACGTTAGATTTTGATGAACATGCGTTAGTGCATTTTAAAAATAGGCCTGTGAAATGTAATGACTGATACAAAGGACTGCATCATCTTGCTTCGTATGTATATTATGCCTTAGCGAGATGGTGTTTTTAAGATTCAGGTTCAAGATTTTACTACTATCATGGTGTTATAGCGTAGCCACAATGACTCCACTGCAGCATTGTGACTGAAACATGTTACAATCACAAGGTTAAATAAAGGTTAAATAAATAAAATAAGGACATTTGAGAAGGGTACCTGATCTTGTTGAGAACTACCAGTTGCAGATAGTGATGATTATGCTTTCAGTGATGTTGGGTAAATATCACTGAAATATCGCAGCTATGATTGAGCAGCCAGAACAAATATTACAACTTAATTGTGTTTTTTGCATCTATGAATGTTTCACACTGAGTGTACAAAACATTAGGAACACCTACCTAATATTGAGTAACCCTAAGAACAGCCTAAACTCGTCGGAGCATGGACTCTACGTGTTGAAAGTGATCCAGAGGGATGCATGTTGACTTAATCTTCCCACAGTTGTGTCAAGTTGACTGAATGTCCTTTGGGTGGTGGACCATTCTTGATACACATGGGAAACTGTTGAGTGTAAGAAACCCAGCAGTTAAAAAAAAAATCATTACATTTTTATTTCACATTATGCAGGATCACGTTACAAATATTAACTGACATGACAACACTAACAAACATACAAAACTATTTCCATACTGGTCAAGAGTACATTTTGAGGACACAAAATGAAATTGACAAAAAAATATTTATGTTCTCAAAAACGAATGTCACCCCCCCTCTTTCTTACCATGTAGGTCCACTGCTTGGTCAAGAGTTGTTGATATCTGATAAGAGTTTTACACAATACATCCCATGCCTCAACTGAGTTTGCCTGAGCTTTGTTTATCACGGCCACTGATCGCTCTATACAAATAATGTCTTGAAAATATGATAACCATGTTTGAGGTGAGAGGATTGTAGGGGTAATCCAAGCACTAATGATAACCTTTTTTGCTGCTGTTAACCCTCCATAAATGATTATTTTCTGAACCAGTTGCAGTACAAATGAAGAGTCATCATTCAACAAAAATAAAAGTATCTTTTTTGACAAGGAAACCCATCATTTTTGTGAGGAAATCTGAAACATGACCTGAACTGAGACACCACAGAACATTCCCAAATCATGTGACCAGAACTGGGACACCACAGGACATTCCCAAATCATGTGCAATAGTGTTCCAACAGCATTCATATGGCATCTATCACATATTGGAGTAGGAATCAGCTTCACCTTAAAACGTCTAAATGGGGTTGCATAACTTGTACGTATGTATAAGCTAATAATGTGTAAGCTGGTGTGCTGGGTTTTTAGAGGTAACAAATACATTTCCCCAAATGGTATCCCAGTTCAGGTCGTGCCCCAACCCCTCCATTTCAGTTGCAGTTCTTAACGCACTCAAACCGGTGGGCCTGGCACCTACTACCATACCAGTTTAAAAAGGCACTTCAATCTTTTGTCTTGCCCATTCACCATCTGAATAGCACACATACACAATCCATGTCTCAAGGCTTAAAAATCCTTCTTTAACCTATCTCCTCCCCTTCATCTACACTGATTGTTGACTCTTGATTTAACAGGTGACATCAACAAGGGATCATAGCTTTCCCCTGATAATAGCTTTCCCCTGGTCAGTCTGATGGAGCGAGTGTTTCTCAGTGTACATTGCTTATTGTGTAAATTCTGACTATTTTTGTGCAATACATGACTATGAATGTGTTTAAATTAGCATGGGATACTTAAAGCCACAATCTGCAAGATGGGCATACCATCTAAGAATGGGCCCATCAACAAAACATTGAGAAAATGCATTCCATGACATTTCCAGATGCAAATAGCACTTGAATTCTATGATTATATTGCTCCAGGAATGAGAAACATGATTTAAAGCTATTGTACATCATTTGTTTAGTTTCCTTTGAATGATTTTTTTATTTTGCAAAATTGAGTAATAGGTCCTTAGTTATGATAAAGTGAGTCATATGATAAGTCATTTGTCCAAATCAAAAGGATTACCGTTTTTTCCTTAGTTGAATTGATGGAAATCGTATAGTCTGTGGCTTTAACATTCTATGTAATGTGACAAATCTAATTTAGTTCCGGGCATTGCATTACATATTTTATTTTTTTATATATATATTTTTTTACACATATAGAGAATTCTTCATCTTCAATACTGCAGCTCCATATAGAATAAAGAGTTCTGTAATGAGTCAATTGATTCTCACCTATTAAAAAATTCTGCATTTTAAGTTACATGGCCTAAATAGAATACGAGACACTTAAAACAGTACAATACATTTTTTTCATGATAGAAACTGAAATGTTAATGTGATTTAAGAAAACATTTAAGAGTTAGAGTTGTTGTACAGTAATTAACAATTGTTCTCCCTAATAGAATCTTTGTTCAGTCTATTTTTCACAGCCTGAAAGTCCAGTAGTGTGAATTTACTTAGGATGAAATGAGTACCAGGACCTATTTTAATCCACTCCATTCCAATAACTAATTAAAAGGCTTTCTAGCTGTTAGACCTAGGCCTAATTCTTACTTCTAGAGATTCAGATGAGGCTGCTGGCAGTTACTTTACTATTGGTGTAATCAAGCTGGTTGTACAAAGTGTTCATATGTGCAAATACAGTATATGGGCCATCAGTTCAGCCATCTTATGCCTCCAATTGGGCTCTGCTAGGTACGATGTGCCAACAAAATATGAGGTGATGAAATCAACAGGGCATAGCCACAATAGCCAGGATGATCAACTTAAAAAATATATATTCAAAGCCCATGGGCTTCTGGATAGGACATTGGGCTATGTTTCCCTTGGAGGTTTCACTCCAGTGTCTTTCTAGTGATCTTGCCTGTAGGTTTCTGGATTCTATGTATGGCCAACCCAGATCTGTCTCCATTTTATCTGTATCTCTAGAGTACCACAGTATGTATCATAATACCCATAAAACCTAGCGGTCAGACAGGGAAATGGTTGCAATCAATTTTTCACCATTACATTTTCCCCATAGGGGAATTTAGAAATACTTAAAATAAGGGCTGTGTTTTGCGTATGCTTACCCTGGCATTTTGATAACCTTGTAAATATCTCTCAGACAAGGTGACTTTTATCCATACATTCGCCTGTATTTACCCTCAACAAATGAAATGCTAATTAGCTGCCAGTGTGGGTATGATTTAAAGAAAACAAAAAGTAACCTTTATTAAACTAGGCAAGTCAGTTAAGAACAAATTATTATACAATGACGGCCTACACCGGTCAAACCTGGACGATGCTGGGCCAATTGTGCGCCGCACTATGGGACTCCGTATCACAACCAGTTGTGATATGGCCTGGATTTGAACCAGGGTGTCTGTTGTGATGCCTCAAGCACTGGGATGCAGTGCCTTATACCGCTGCAGTACTCGGGAGGCAAAATAACATATAGAACAAAATGCCATGAGGATCTGGACGAGACTGCTGAATCGAGGCAAAGGTAAGCATCTCTGGATTAACAATCTAAATGTTTGCTAAATGTAGTTATTCATAAATTGGGTACATTTCTTTACATTTACCTGTTAGCTAAGGTGCCAGCTAGAGATGACGTGCAGGCGTATGCAGGGATTTGTAGTCTTGCATGATGACTACTTTGATGCTAATTAGCATTTTCGCATCTGAGAGTAAATAGACCTGAATATATTGATAATTTTTGTTTTTTATTTATTATTTCACCTTTATTTAAACAGGTAGGCTAGTTGAGAACAAGTTCTCATTTACAACTGCGGCCTGGCCAAGATAAAGCAAAGCAGTGCGACAAAAACAACACAGAGTTACACATGGGATAAACAAACATACAGTCAATAACACAATAGAAAAATCTGTATACAGTGTGTGCAAATGAAGTAAGGAGGTAAGGCAATAAATAGGCTAATAGTGGCAAAGTAATTACAATTGAGCAATTTACACTGGATATATGTGCAGATGAGGATGTGCAAGTAGAAGTACTGGTGTGCAAAAGAGCAGAAAAACAATAACAAATATGGTAATGAGGTAGGTTGTTGGATGGATGGGCTATTTACAGATGGGCTGTGTACAGCTGCAGTGCTCTGACAGCTGACACTAAAAGTTAGTGAGGGAGATACAGTTGAAGTCGGAAGTTTACATACACCTTAGCCAAATACATTTAAACTCAGTTTTTCACAATTCCTGACATTTAATACTAGTAAAAAGTCCTTGTCATAGATCAGTTAGGATCACCACTTCATTTTAAGAATGTGAAATGTCAGAATAATAGTAGAGAGAATTATTTATTTCAGCTTTTATTTCTATAATCACATTCCCAGAGGGTCAGAAGTTTACATACACTCAATTAGTATTTGGTAGCACTGCCTTTTTAAATTGTTTAACTTGGGTCAAACGTTTCAGGAAGCCTTCCACAAGCTTCCCACAATAAGTTGTGTGAATTTTGGCCCATTCCTCCTGACAGAGATGGTGTAACTGAGTCAGGTTTGTAGGCCTCCTTGCTCGCACACGCTTTTTCAGTTCTGCCCACAATTTTTTATGGGATTGAGGTTAGGGCTTTCTGATGGCCACTCCAATACATTGACTTTGTTGTCCTTAAGCCATTTTGCCACAACAACGGAAGCATGCTTGGGGTCATTGTCCATTTGGAATACCCATTTGTGACCAAGTTTTGACTTCCTGACTGATGTCTTGAGATGTTGCTTCAATATATACACATAATTTTCTTCCCTCATGATGCCATCTATTTTGTGAAGTGCACTAGTCCCTCCTGCAGCAAAGCGCCCCCACAACATGATGCTGCCACCCCCGTGATTCACATTTGGGATAGTGTTCTTTGGTTTGCAAGCCTCCTCCTTTTTCCTTCAAACATCAAGATGGTCATTATGGCCAAACAGTTCTATTTTTGCTTCATCAGACCAGAGGACATTTCTCCAAAAAGTATGATCTTTGTCCCCATGTGCAGTTGCAAACCATAGTCTGGCTTTTTATGGTGGTTTTGGAGCAATGGCTTCATCCTTGCTTAGCGGCCTTTCAGGTTATGTCGATATAGGACTCGTTTTACTGTGGATATAGATACTTTTGTACCTGTTTCCTCCAGCATTTTCACAAGGTCCTTTGCTGTTGTTCTGGGATTGATTTGCACTTTTCACACCAAAGTATGTTCTTCTCTAGGAGACAGAACGCGTCTCCTTCCAGAGCGGTATGACAACTGCGTGGTCCCATGGTGTTTATACTTGCGTACTATTGTTTGTACAGATGAACGTGGTACCTTTAGGTGTTTTGAAATTGCTCCCAAGGATGAACCAGACTTGTGGAGGTCTACAATTTTTTTTCTGAGGTCTTGGCTGATTTCTTTTGATTTTCCCATGATGTCAAGCAAAGAGGCACTGAGTTTGAAGGTAGGCCTTGAAATACATCCACAGGTACACCTCCAATTGACTCAAAATATGTCAATTAGCCTGTCAGAAGCATCTAAAGCCATGACATAATTTTCTGGAATTTTCCAAGCTGTTTAAAGGCCCAGTCAATTTAGTGTATGTAAACATCTGACACACTGGAATTGCGATAGTAAATTATAAGTGAAATAATCTATCTGTAAACAATTCATTAAAAATTACTTGTGTCATGCACAAAGTAGATGTCCTAACCGACTTGCCAAAACTATAGTTTGTTAACAAGAAATTTGTGGAGAGGTTGAAAAACGAGTTGTAATGACTCCAACCTAAGTGTATGTAAACCTCCGACTTCAACTGTATAAGTCTCCAACTTCAGTGATTTTTGCAATTCGATCCAGTCATTGGCAGCAGACAACTGTAAGGAAAGGCGGCCAAAGGAGGTGCTGTCTTTGGGGACGACCAGTGAAATATACCTGCTGGAGCGCGTGCTACCGGTGGGTGTTGCTATGGTGACCAGTGAGCTGAGATAAGGCAGAGCTTTACCTAGCAAAGACTTATAGATGACCTAGAGCCAAGTGGGTTTGGCGACGAATATGTAGCGAGGACCAGCCAACAGGACGCAGTGGTGGGTAGTATATGAGGCTTTGGTGACAAAACGGATGGCACTGTCATAGATCGCATCCAGTTTGCTGAGTAGAGTGTTGGAGGCTAAATGACATCGTTGAAGTCAAGGATCGGTAGGATGGTCAGTTTTACCTGGGTATGTTTGGCAGCATGAGTGAAGGAAGCCAACTCTAGATTTAACTTTGGATTGGCGATGCTTAATGTGAGTCTGGAAGGACAGTTTACAGTCTAGCCAGACACCTAGGTATTTGTAGTTGTCCACATATTCTAAGTCAGAGTAGTGACGCTAGTCGGGCAGGAGGGTGCGGGCAGCAATCTGTTGAAGAGCATGCATTTAGTTTTACTTGCATTTTAGAGCAGTTGGAGGCCACGGAAGGAGTGTTGTATGACGTTGAAGCTCATCTGGAGGTTTGTTAACACAGTGTCCAAAGAAGGGCAAGATGTATACAGAATGGTGTCGTCTGAGTAGAGGTGGATCAAAGAATCACCTGCAGCAAGAGCGACATCATTGATATATACATAGAAAAGAGTCGGCCCGAGAATTCAACCCTGTGGAACACCCATAGAGACTGCCAGAGACAACAGGCCCTCCGATTTGACACACTGAACTCTGAGAGGTAGTTGGTGATCCAGGTGAGACAGTCATTTGAGAAACCAAGGCTCTTGAGTCTGCCGATAAGAATATGGTGATTGACAGAATCTAAAGCCTTGGCCAGGTCGATGAGGACGGCTGCACAGTACTGTCTTTTATCGATGGCGGTTATGATATCGTTTAGGACCTTGAGCGTGGCTGAGGTGCACCCGTGACCCGCTGGGACCAGATTGCATAGCGGAGAAGGTACAGTGGGATTCGAATTGGTCGGTGATCTGGTTGTTCACTTGGCTTTCGAAGACTTTAGAAAGTAAGGGCAGGATGGATATAGGTCTGTAACAGTTTGGGTCAAGGGTGTATCCCCCTTTGAAGAGGATGGATGACCGAGGCCACTTTCCAATCTTTAGGAATCTCAGACGATACGAAAGAGAGATTGAACAGACTAGTAATAGGGGTTGCAACAATGGCGGCGGATAATTTTAGGAAGAGAGGGTCCAGATTGTCTAGCCCAGCTGATTTGTAGGGATCCAGATTCTGCAGCTCTTTCAGAACATCAGCTGTCTGGATTTGGGTGAAGGAGAAGCAGGGAGGGGGGCTTGGACCAGTTGCTGTGGGGAGTGCAGAGCTGTTGGCCGGGGTTGGGGTAGCCAGGTGGAAAGAATGGCCAGCCGTAGAGAAATGCTTATTGAAAGTCCCGATTATCATGGATTTATCAGTGGTGACAGTGTTTCCTAGTCTCAGTGCAGTGGGCAGCTGGGAGGAGGTACTCTTATTCTCCATGGACTTTACAGTCTCAAACTTTTTGGAATTAGTGCTGAAGGATGCAAATTTCTGCTTGAAAAAGCTAGCCTTTGCTATCCTAACTGACTGTGTGTATTGGTTCCTGACTTCCCTGAAAAGTTGCATATCGCAGGGACTGTTCGAAGCTAGTGCAGTACACCACAGGGTGATTCTGTGCTGGTCAAGGGCAGTAGTCTGGAGTGAACCAAGGGCTATATCTGTTCTTAGTTTATTTATTTTTTGAAAGGGGCATGCTTATTTAAGATGGTGAGGAAAGCACTTTTAAAAGAACAACCAGGCATCCTCTACTGATGGGTTGAGGTCAATATCCTTCCAGGATACCTGGGCCAGGTCAATTAGAAAGGCCTGCTCGCAGAAGTGATTTACATGGTTATCAAAACGCCACGCCAGGGTAAGCCTACACGAATCACAGCCCTTATTTTAAGTGTTTCTAAAATCCCCTATGGGTAAAATTAATGGTGGAAAAACAATTGGAACCATTTCCCTATTTGACTAGTAGGTTTTATGGGTATTATGACACCACTGTGGGGCTCTATAGTTTTTCTCACTTGTGATTGGATACCTTTCATTTAACAAGGGATTGGCCATACATAAAACTATGATCCAATCATAAATTACAATTACTTCCCTTCCCTTCCCCAGTCGCTCAAGTGACTTATTTCAACAATGAATAGTGAGACATTCTCACACTTTAAAATGTGTAGAGTATGCTTCAATTGCTGAATGTAGACTACCACTTCTGGCGGGTTGCTACAAAGGCAATCCTATGAAGAGACCATTCATGAAGTACAGGTGCTCCTTACATAGGTCAACAGTAATGTTGAGAATCAGCTGGGTATTATTGATAAGTTATCAATTGCCCTAAATCAGGCAATAAGCATTGTGAGGGGTGCAACTGCTAATATGGAAGAAGTTGGTAACCCAGTGATGCTAGACTGAAGACAGACAACTCCATGGGGAAGGACTTGGGTTTCACATTGCCTTGTGGGAACACAAACTGCCATTGCCTAATTTTGTCACCATGATCTGCGTCAACAATAGTACACAGAAATGTGTGTGCAAAGAGAGA
This sequence comes from Oncorhynchus kisutch, assembly GCF_002021735.2. NCBI lineage: Eukaryota > Metazoa > Chordata > Actinopteri > Salmoniformes > Salmonidae > Oncorhynchus > Oncorhynchus kisutch. The sequence goes on along the minus strand of NC_034190.2, from coordinate 69,166,108 downwards.
CATGGGCTGCAGTCAGACTCAGAGCATGTAGCAAATGCAATCTGTGAGGAAACTTAACACATGTTGCATCCTAGGGGAGTTGATAAAAAGTAAATCCCTTTAAAAAGTTTGATACAGATCTTACTCAATGCTCCATTGGCTTGGTTACCTGCCAGTCACGTCGGTAGTTTCTTTCAATCCAATAACTATTCTTATTATTATGAAGTGATGGTTTACATATTAGCTGGGAGCTGTTACAAATCTGTATGCTATATTCAAACAAAATGTGATTAAAGCTGCACTAGTCATGTACAACACAATGTATACAGTGTCTGTCTGTATGACTACTGCTCAGTTCAATAAACTATAAAGATATAAGGGTCAAGTTCTTTCACTTTGTCCCATTTAGCTATTCCCACTGCATGAATATGTCCCATCTCTATTCCTTAACATGGGTCTTAAATTAAGAGACAGGTGGTTGTGAAACTGTATATGTTCAGGTATTTTAGTCTCCAATTGTCTGATATTGAAAAACTCCTAATCCTGAAAAACGTGAATGATAAAACATGTGATCAAAAAAATCCCAAGGAGCACGTGGAGAAAACTGTAAATCCATGATTTTTCAATTGTTTTCAGAAAGATAAAATTACAAGGCCACTACAGACCAGACCCCGCGCCACCGACTGTCTACCAACCATGCACTGTTTTGGAAATGGGCAGCTGTGAGAAGATGATAATGTTACGATTATAAAACTAGAGTGATAGGGAGACTTGGGTTCCAATTGCAGGCGATAACTCTTGGTCGCGCACCTGAAACCTTTTTGCGTCAGGCACATCCTCCAGAGAGCCAGCCAGCCCAGGCATGAGGTCAGGAGAAATCACATCCCGGACACAAGCAGTCATGTGAAATAAAATAAATCTAGGGCCCGGAGCAGTCAGAGGATAATGTAAGAGTCTGAAGGGAGACTCACGTTGTGAAATAAGCATACTGACGGATTCTATTAAAATGTAAATGTTTCAAGTTAAACTGTAGTTTGTTTGTATCCTGTGTAGTGAATGATTACTGTGAGTATTAATGGAGTTTAGGCCATGAAACTGTGTGTATGCTAATTTAGAAACCATGAACTAATTAGAGAAGAGGAAATCGCCTAGGATCAGACAGCAGGGTGAGGCCTAGAACAGAAGATGGACCAGGTGGGATTCTGACATCTGGCTAAACAAAAAGAGGACAATAGGCATTCCACAGGGGAGCCAGAGGGAAAATCATTGGGGTCATAAAATGTATAGCTAGGGAGATGATGCCTACAAGGGAAGAGTATAACATGTGTTGTGAACTTTCTAAATGCATGCACTCAGCTGATTGTATCCTTGGTATTAAACACTTTACATTTCTGAGCTTTGTCTTAATTCGTTATTGCAATAGTATTTCTCTATTTAACAAAACCTACAGTCAAGAGTGATTCATGTTAGCTACATCTGTAAATTATAACATAGAACCATTCTATCCGCAATGATTGAATTCCAACTTTAGTCATAAAGAACAGCATTTAAATGTGAGCTACACGTCATGTGATGGGAGGCATTGGCATTTGATAAAATGCACCCATTGCATTCTTATACCCTGGTGGCATCATAGTTTGTACAAAAATGCTGTAGCCTCATCCTAGGAGTAGGCCTACCAACTGACACTGCATGTTCAGATTCAGCATAGATAGATATGGTCTGGCAGACAGAGGATGCCCCATCCAGACCACTGGTGGGTGATGAGTTAGAGCACCTGATCAACACTACTTCTAGACTAGGGGTTAGTCCAACAGTCCTCCTGGAGAACTTGGGCGAGCACGTTTTGCATTGCCCGGTCCCCTGGCTGTTGCTTGAGTGGGCGAAGTTAACACTCACTTTGAAGCCAGTAGAATGCCCCGCTCAAAACAGCCGGCGAGTCTGGCTCAGTCAAAAACAAAACAAAATGTACACGGTAGAGACAAACTAACTTATGGTCATTGATTAACAAACATTATAACAGCCATTTGCATCAGAGGCAAACTGAGTAGTTTTACATTACTGTTTGTCATTAGTTATAAAAACAGTAACAGTTGTTTCTCTCTTTCTGACATTTTTCCATCGTGTCGGTTTATTGTTAGTATTGACTTTCACCGCTCCCAGCTCTACAATTCTCCACTTTCGCCACTTAACATAGTCCGGCGTCCCACAGCTGTGCAAAACGAGCACGCCCCTTCTCGCTTTTGTGGAGCGATAGGTAAGGATGCTTCTAATGTTGACTGTTTTCGATGTGTGCAGAGGTTCCCTGATTCAAGCCCAGGTTTGGACGAGAGGGACGAAAGCAACACTGTTACACAAACACACCTGAATCAGCCAATCAAGGTCTTGAGGAACAGTGCGCATATTCACAAAACACTTCAGAGAGAATAGAGTAGATGTCACGGGTCAAAATTTTGATTGATGACCCTATGTGAACTCTATGTGAACCCTATGTAGTGATGACGTGTGCATGTCTTCTGGTCAGGCAAGCCTGGTTAGGTGGGGGCTATGGGGTGAGTAAGGGTCCATTTGACAGGCCGTTAATGATTGATGACCCAAGCCTGATAGACAAGCCTGGTTAGGTGGGGGCTATGGGGTGAGTAAGGGTCCCTTTGACAGGCCGTTAATGATTGATGACCCAAGCCTGATTTATGACCCTATGTAATGATTTATGACCCTATGTCATGTAGAAGGGTGCATGCCCTGGGTTGAGTAAGTGACCATGTGTCAGGTCAACCTGTTACTGTTTCTCACGGTTTGGGTTGGTTAAGGCCCCTTATAAAGCCGCTGAACAATACCTGTTTAAGAGTGCACAAGATCTTAAGAATAACCATGGAATTTGGGATCGGTACCAAAGCAGTGATGACTGTAACAACTGAAACAGGCCTTCGGGTTGCCCATAGAGCAAGGGCAAAGTATCAACCAGCAATATATGATGCGCCAAAAAAACGTTTTTTAAATGTGTATAGAACCCAAATACCGCCAACAAATGCTCTGACAGATCAAGTGTTGATGTCTAATGGCCAGCAGTGGGGGTATCGGTTTGATTACCTGGCCTGTAGAGTGACCCTCTATACGGTAGATGAAGGAGAAGAATATACAGACCAGACTGTAGGCTTGGAATATGGTGTTGAAGACTGGTCGGTTTTTCGCAAGGTTGTGTGTCCTGAACTGAGCCTTATCACCAAGGGGTATAGTGTGTTCACGGGCCACGAGACCCGTTGGGAAGGTACCCCGGACTCCTCAGGACAAATATTTCACAGGGTGAAAATACAAAGAAAGAATGGCCGACCGTGCGGCAGCGTGGAGTTCTATATCGGCACCGAGGCAATCCGAAACCACAAACTTAGGGGTGGTGGCCTGACTGGGGATACCCGACTGCGTCTGCTTATTCCTTTTAACAGTTGGGATGTACTGGAATTGAAAATGTTGCAACCGTTGGATGCTCTCTTTGTACAGAGCCAACAGCGTCAGAGCCTTGTTCATTTAAAGAAGTGCATAATATATACGAATCGTAAAGATTACGATGCAAAAGAGCCTCAAGAAGATACAGCGTCAGAAGAAAACTAAGTAAGCGGATGCTTTAACCCCGCCCCCCCAGATACCCAAGGGCCTTGTTCTACAATAAAAAGAAAAAAAGCAGACAGTTCTTCATTTCAGCATACACCATGGATCTCCAGACCATCTACGAGGAAGCCACTACGTCATGGGGGCCCGACACTAAAGACTCTATGCCACGAAGCCCTACACTCTACGCACCCCTGGCAAGACCCGTGACACCCCCGACATTTACCCAGCCTGAGGATGTGTTTGATGGGGTGGCCAGTACTGTTTTTGTGGATACAATCAAGGCCTCTGTAGCTACACTTTTAAACGTGGTGATTGGCGAATATATACGAGAAAAATGCATCGGCTGTGAGATCAATCATCCCAGCCAGCGTCGTCATCCTTGCCTCTACGACCCTCCTAGATACTACTTTTTCAATCATTTTGAGGAGCTGGTGAAAAGACTGTGGTCCTGCCGTTTTATACCAGCGCTGGTCATCGCCCTGGAGTCTATGGGTATTGCGCCGTCTATCCCTAGAGTTTACGGGGTAACCGAAGCCTTCCTACATGAACTGAAGGAGGCCCTCTTCATCCATGAGAAACTCAAAGAAATCCGACACACCCTGGTGGACGACAACAAATACAGGGAAGCTGTGATGGCTGATGTGATGCTTTTCTGGCTCAATAAATCCCAAGAGACCGAGTGACATTTTGTTTATTTAGAGCTATGGGTAACTATGTGTCTACGATGTTTGAGCGAATAAATACATTTTTTCTTTTGAGAGACCTTACAAATGTTATGCATCAGATTATTGAAAATAAAGTGAACAATGTAAAGTTCTACACAACCCACAATACAGGGGTTATTGTAGAGCGTGTGTTAAAAATGGAGCAAATCATGAAACATGTCCGACATACGGGCGAGAGTTTACAATGGTCACATATGGTATCAAGGCTTGTTGAGGATTCTGAAGAACTAGAAATAACTTTGGCTAAGATTTTACATTATTTGTTTGAACCACCCTTTAATGTGAATGTGTATCATATTTGTTGTTTATATACTTATATATCAGACGTGTGTGTTTTAAAAATTCAGCGAAACAAACCTGTAAATCTAAACAATATATACAGGGTGTTGCATGCTGTGATTGTTGAGAAAACGGGGACTTGTATCTTGCAACAAATCCTGAATTGTCTGTATACGTAATAATTGTTGCATTCTTAAAATAAAAATTCACAAACTGAAATGTTGTCGTTATATGAAAGTGGCTCATTACAGTTATTGTACCTCAGAGAGGCAAGAAGGATGGCTGAGCAGCTGTTGAAAAACATATATTATAATCCCTCTAACCCCGGGTCTTATGGGGGTAAAGAGCGTTTACAGAGAGCTATAGTCGAAGAAACAGGTAGTCTGTTAAGCGATGCTAAAGTGAATGAATGGTTATCAGAGCAAGATGCCTACACTCTACATAAACCTGTAAGAAAACATTTTCCAAGAAATAGAGTTTTTTCTACGCATCCATTATCCCAATTTCAGGCGGATCTATGTGACATGCAGTCCCTTGCCGATAAAAATGATGGAAATCGCTACATGCTAACGGTTATAGATATTTTCTCTAAATTAGCCTATGTAAGGGTGTTAAAAAATAAGAGCGGGGCAGAGGTGACCAGGGCCTTTGAATCGATCTTGAAGGCAGGAGGCGCCCCCAAGAAAGTGCAGACGGATGGCGGAAAAGAATTTTTTAATCAAACATTTCAGAAGCTAATGAATAAGTATAATATAGTACATTTTGCTACAGGCTCTGATTTGAAAGCTTCGGTTGTGGAACGCTTTAATAGGACTTTGAAAGAGCGGATGTGGCGCTATTTTACAGCTCACAACACCAACCGATATACAGACATAGTTCAGGATTTAGTAAACGGTTACAACCACAGCTACCATAAGACTATACGTATGAAGCCCTCGGAGGTCTCTTCGGAAAACTCTTTTCAAGTCTTTAAAAATATGTATGGTTTGTTCCCACTTCGCCGTAAGAAAAAAATGACTTTTAAATTCCTAGTGGGTGACTTGGTGCGTATATCAAAGTTGAGGGGTGTTTTCGACAAAAAATACGAACAAGGCTTTAGCTCGGAGTTGTTTACCGTTACCGAATGTCTGCCACGCATTCCGCCGGTCTACAAATTAAAAGATTATGACGGGGATCTTATAGAGGGATCTTTTTATGAGAAGGAATTACAGAAGGTCCAGTTGGGTAAAGACAAAGTCTTTCACGTGGAGGAGATTCTAGATCAGAAGAGAGAAAAGGGTAAAAAATGGTTGCTGGTCCGCTGGAAAAACTGGCCTCAAAAGTTCAACAGTTGGGTATTGGAGCAGGATGTGGTGGAGGCAACGGGGGTTAATTTAAACCCCTAGTCATGATAACTAGCGCATCATTCGCGTGTACACAGTTGGGCATCATGGAACACAGCGGCTTCTACCTGACTCTCCCCAGTAATGCGTCGGCACAGATATATCGTAATAATCAGAGTTCGAAGTATACAACCAATTTTCCAAAGCCTATAGAGTTATCAGAGGCTTGGGAAGTAGGTCTCAGCGAGATTACATACCCCCATAGTTGGTATAATATCAAAGCTAAGGACCGTGATTTTTATTGCAAAAGGTTCTCGGAACCTGCGAAACTTATTAAGCTTAAAAAAGGTTTCTATAGAACCGTCGACAGGATCGTCTCAGAGTTGAATGAACACCTAACCCTGAACAAGATGGAAATATTCCTATTCTACAATCCAATCCATAAAAGGATACAAATCTCAGGGCCTGCTAACGGAGGTATAAAGACCAGCGGTAATTTATCCTACATGTTGGGGATGGGTCCCAATAAATGGACGTATGTGAACGATAAATTATTCCCATTCCCTGCGGATATACATGCAGGCTTTTACAACATATTTGTCTATACCGACATCATAACCTATCAAAGGGTCGGAGACAGCTGTGTGCCCCTCCTGCGAACAGTTCATATAGACGGCAAGGATGGGGACATCGTCACTGTCAATTATGACAAGCCGCACTACGTACATGTCAGCAAGAACTATATTGAAAACATTCTGGTTGAGCTTAAAACGGATCAGAACGAAAACATTGAATTTACTTATGGTAAAACGATTGTAAAACTCCACTTTAGACCCACCAAAACCTCTCTACATATATAATAGCTGTATTATATTTATAAACATAATACAAATAAAAGGGTTATGGAGCACCATCAGCTCGACCCTAACCGTTATGTTTCATACTATGTGGATCAAGTGGGTAATGGACTACCAGGATATCATGGAGCGCCGACAATGTATGGTTCGGGGATAGGAGGTATATTCCGTAACCTCTTCAGGATGGTTTTACCGTTTATGAAGAGAGGCTTCAGCATAGCCAAACCACATTTAAAATCAGCGGCTAAAAATATAGTAAGTGAGGTTGTAGCCAATGCTATGACCCGAAGGGCGTCACCAGAGGTGGAGCATCAAGAAGGCTCGGGGCTTATGATATTGTCTCGAAGGCCAAAAAAGAGACCCCCTGGTTTAAGGCGTAGACCTGCACCTAAAAAGCGTCGGTTAACTGTTAAAAGAACCTCAGTAAGTCAAAGACGGGGTAAAGTGAGGAGGTCTGTACCAAAACAGGCTAAAAGAATACTAGGAAGTATTTTCTAAAAGAATAAGTGACATGGCTCTTTTACATCGAATGTCCTCTGAAGCTATAAAGACAGAACTTGATCTTTTCACGGCACCGTTAACGCAGCATTCAATAGATAGATCCAGTTATGTGGAGATAGCCCCTCTCTCTGCTATTACCGATAACGGGCCTATCGAATTTTTCATACCAGGCCATGGTGACAACTATCTGGACCTCAACAACACCTTGGTGCATTTACGTCTAAAAGTGACCAAAAGAGATGGGTCTAATATTGCAGACGATGCCAAAGTGAGTCTCATTAATTACCCCTTGGCCACCATTTTCTCCCAAGTTGATGTGACTTTGGGTGAACGCCTAATCAGTCAAAGCAGCGCTACATACCCTTATAGAGCCATCATGGAGTGTTTACTAAACTACTCCGAAGACACTCTCAAAACCCAATTTAGCGCCGGGCTGTTTAGCAAGGATACTGCAGGAGCCTCTATGGAATCGACAGACCCTTCCACCGGTGCAAACAAAGGACTAGCGGCACGAGCTCGCTACTGCGCCGAATCTCGAGAGTTTCATTTGCTAGGCCCTATACACTCTGACATTTTCTTTCAAGAACGGTTACTCTTAAATTCGGTTGATTTAAGATTAAAATTAACCAGGGCCAAGGATGATTTTTGCCTGATGTCTCCCCAAGACGGGGATTTTAGTTTGAAAGTGTTGGGGGCAACCCTTTTTATTAAAAAAGTATCTGTATCTCCGGCCGTGCGCCTGGGTCACTCACATGCTTTGATGAAAGGAAATGCCCTTTACCCTCTCCAAAGAATTACCATGAAAACCTTTAGCATACCTGTGGGCAGTAGAATCTGCAGTCAAGAAAACCTATTTCTAGGCCCTTTACCTAGATATGTGGTTATAGGTCTGGTTGATCACGCCTCTAATACGGGCAGTTTAGATAAAAAACCCTTTAATTTTCAGCACTTCAATGCAGAGTATGTAGCGCTCTGTCAGGACGGACGTCAGGTTCCGGCGAAGGCTTTCCAACCACAATTTAATAACAACATATCTGTGCGAGAATTTTACAATCTATTCCTGGCTACAGGGCGACATCTAAAAGATCTCTCTTTACCTATTGACAGAAATGATTTTGCAGAGGGTTACACATTGTATGCTTTCAATTTATCACCTGATGATGACACCTCAGGAAATCTGTCTGTGGTGTCCCAAGGTAACCTCAGGCTGGAAATGCGTTTCCGTACACCTTTAGCCTGTACAGTTAGCATGATTGTTTACGCATGCTCTGATTCAATCTTGGAAGTGAATGCCCGAAGACAGGTCTTAGTGGATTATTATTAAGGACCTTTGAACAAAGACATGAATACCCAAGAGTTGGACGGGCTCATGAGCCGCTTGATTGGAAAACAATTTTGTGGAGTGTTGGCTTGTGATGAATTACCTATGGAGATATGGTCTGAGAGGCCTGCAATGTTTATTGTCAATACCCATCCTAAACACATGCCTGGTGAACATTGGCTAGCTATGACATTAGAACAGGAAGGTGGACGAAAAATCTAAACTTTTTTTGATTCCTATGGCTTTCCCCCCGGTTTTTCACATTTCCCTAAATCTATGAAAGATTTTTTGACCCTAAACGGTACAAAGATCTACTACAACATCAAACAAGTGCAAGATAACCTTTCCACTACATGCGGTCACCACTGTGTATTTTACCTGTGCCAAAGAGCCCGGGGAGTTTCTTTTGAAGATGTTATGTCTCTTTATAAGGATGATTTAAGAAGTAATGATAACCTTGTATCTTGTTTTGTTAGAAAATATCAAAAGTGTTCAAATGTGTGTCCTTTAAGAACGCGTAATCAAGGCGTATGCTCACGTCATATGTTTCAAGAATGCCACAAATGTTAACTTGCTTATTTTTCAAATAAAAAATTTATTGAATTTAATCATAGTCATTCAAAAGTCATTTTCAAAAGTCTAACCACGCCGAGAGATCGGGTTTAGGAAAAGGTCCTGAGACGTTCATGGGAGTAAATGAGTTAGCATCATCGCTTTCATATGGGGCCGGTGTCGTTGGGGCATCTTTAGGGGTGCTGTATCTCGTTGAAGGCTTTTGTTTTAAAGCTTGAATCTGTTGACGAAGCTTATGGTTGGGTACACCGGAGAGGGGGATGTTGAGGATTGCCAGGGCCTTAAGAAACTGACGCCAGCCGGGAGGCCTTCGGTCATCAGCAACCTTGTGGGCAGCCGTGGTACTTTTAAGCAAGTCCTGCATATGGGACCCCCTAACCACAGAGCCCTGAAGGATAAACTCTCCAGAGTCGTTCCAAGCAGCTATCCCCTTTGAGTCTTTTATCTTGTTCATAATGTATTTAACATTCTTCCTGTTACGTAAAGGCACATGTGTCAGTAGGTCATGCATAACTTTATCTTCAAATGGCATTTGAGCTTCACCCGACATATTATCGCCACTAGGTAAGATCGACGGTACAGGCCTTACAGGGGCATGGCTATCGTTAGGTTCGACATCTGTTAAAGGGTCCGGTAGGGAAAGGGTTAAATGGTTAGTCTCTCTCTCCCCTTGCTTTACCCGAGTCAAATACCTTTGCATTAGGTTTGTGTATTTTTGAATATTATCATAGGGGTTCAATCCTTTTCGGTTCAAAACATCCTTCATGGCCATATCCAAATCATTTTCCGCTGTTTGTCTGATATCTTCAGGACCCTGCATTTGTTTTTTAAGTCTATCCAACTCTTGTTGAGGCACCAAGTACATTTTAGTGGCCATCACACCCCGTGTTCAACCACCACGTCTGGCCGCAATAAGGCTGGTGATGAAGGGCACGGCTATACTGAGTAAAGGTAGAAGAAAACCCCCAGACTGTTGTATACTATGTCTTTTCTTTTGAAGACTGGCCCTTTTATTGGCAAAGAGTTTGATCGTTGTCTTTTGTCTCCTTAATTTTTTCAATTGGTTCAGGGTGAGTGGAATGCGTCCTTTGAGAAGATTCAAAGCAATCTCACATAGGGCTAATATGAGATCTGAAGAACAGCGACCCAAGATGGCCTTCCGTTCTTTAGCTGTAGAACCTACTAGCCTTCTCAAGAGGGGGAGGTTTCTTTTTAAACGCAGAGACATAGCGTTTACTTTTTAGGAAGGTATGCAGCAGGCCTCTCCCCCGGAAACAGCCCTGTACGTAGCCTAAGGTGTTCTGGAGTATTTGCTTTTAAATCCACGATTAAATAAGAAAATGGCTCTTTGGTAGCGTCCTCATAGCTCTCCATAAAGTATGATTTCCGTCCAGGGTACATCTGCTGAGCTAGAGTGCTAATTTGCAGTTTGTCTCTAGGATTTTTAAACAATACCATGTAGTTGGCATTCAAGCTAATGGTCCGACTATTTTTACCTTGGTGAAACACATTCTGGACCAAGTAAAGCACGGACAGGTTTCTATGATGAGTATATTGGGTAAAAGCTCGTGCAATTTCAGGGTGTTCGCTACCAGCAAATAGCATATCGTCCAAAACCAGCAGATTATTTACATGTGGGGGGAGAAGTTCATCATCAGACAGAGAATCGGGTATTCCTTCAACAAACTTGATTTTTATTGTCTTCAATAATTCATCATACAGAGGTTGGTAACATGAATAACACCATACAATATTGTCAGGCTTTTGAGATAACACATGTTCAGAATTCTCTAAAATACTTTTTACAAAAAAAGTTTTGCCACTGTTTGAAGGTCCTGCAATTAATGCTGAAAAAGGCAATTGTAGCCGGGGGTCAAAACCCTCGACAGCAGTCATAATATCTTAAGCTTTAAGACACACTGGGGCTTGTAGCATAAGTCAGTAGCCAAAGGGCAATGTGGTACCGTCAGGCAATAGCTGTCTCTTGTCATAGACTACCCTGAATCTTTTAGTGAGTGGTGCGTTTCTTAGATGGAACCCCTTTTTATCCCTCACTATTTTGTTGTAGGAGCTCAAAATCTCCAAGTCACTATTCTTGTCCTTTACGAACCCCTCGACCAAGCGCGTGATTGATTCCAAGTTTACACGCGGTGCATTTTCATAGTTTTGAGTCACGCCTTTGGCTTTCAACACCACGTGATTGGCTTTAGTCCTAAAAGCATAGCTTTTTGGACCACATGAGGACCATTCTGTAATATGGTCACCCTCTTCGAGTTCACTCGTTAAACCCCCAAGATAGTTGCTAAGTGGGGGGGTCCAATCCCCCGGTTTGCTTACATAGACCACAGAGTCTGTGTCGTGGTAAAGAACCCGCCTCTGAAGCTGTTCCATGAGGGTGTACAGTTCAAGGCGGCCATAGGCTGTGGTAAATGCTGCAAGAAACACATTTACATTACCCGGGGGTAGAACCCACTTTTGGTGGCGCCTCCATTGCACCAAGGCAATGTCTTGACTCAAGAAGGAAAAATGTGAAATTTCGTATTGGTCCGAAAAAACAAATTCCAAAAATTCTTCGGGGTCTTTAATGATCGAAGTTGTTAGCATATTGCATCTCTGCGCTAATTTCCCCCAAAGGGAGTTCAAGTACAATTTCGACACATTTCTTTTGGTTTTGTTGACCTCTATTCTGTCAGGGTCAAGAAGTATGCCTTCTCTGTCATGGTAGTCTTGAATGTACTGGTCTTTACTTTCTTGATCTGTGACCGATGCAGGATAGCCTGAAGCCATCTGCTTGCATCTCAAGAAGGTTTTGATGTACTCTTTAAAAAGTGTGTCTGATTTCCTGGAAAAGTTCCACACTTCAAAGATTTTGGCCACACGATACCCCTTCTCTAAAGCCTTAGAGAATTCTACAGTGACCCATACACCGGTCAGGGCTCTTTCTTGATCTGTGTGATCACAGGGGTTTTCCTGGTTGTGGTTTTCACAGCATGTGCGACAAAGGGGAAAGAAAAGTTTTCCTTTAGGACCCTTGTAAGGCAACACAGGTATAAACAGCCCCCTAGGAGGGTAGACAGTCGCTTTGATTAAACCAAAATAATTTTGGGGTTCGTCAAAGTCGCTGTGAATAATTTCAGGATGCCCTATAGGATAGAATGAGGAACTCATTACATGAGGATATAGGGATGTAAAATCTACATAGCCTATTGTCTCGTCGGGTTGAGCTACATAACGCAATGTCAAAGCATTGGTCCGGCCTCCAAACAAGGCCTGTCGCGGTTCCAGGGGCTCTGGAGGGTCATAATGGGTAAGGAAGGCCTTAACACTAGGATCTGCCTTTTTGAGGGCTGTCCATTCGTGCTCCCACAAAACCACAACTTTTAACCCGTAAGTAGCCTTTAAAGAATTCAGTTTGTCTTGAAACTCTTGGTACATTTCCCCAAAAGTCTTTTGGGTTAGGACACACAAGGTGTGGGGGACAAAGCATAATTTACAACCGTGGAAGAAACAACCGTTGTACTCATACACTGTCTCAACCCCGTCAATCTGTGTGTATCCATCTACATGGTAAGGCCCAAAAGCCTTCTCCCCCCGATTCAAAGCATGTTGGATAAAAATATCTTTATCCTGGGCCAAGTACTCCAACCATTGAATGGAACCACTAGAGTAGGCCTTGAATTGGCGTCGGTAGTTGTCTGGCGATGGGATAGCTATAGATTCAGGAGTTAGATAGTGTGTACGATAGGTTTTCATGCACGCTGATGCAATAGTTGTACAGCTCCAGGGGTCAATGCCCGCATCTTTGATTACCTCTTCTCTGAATCTGAGGCATCCTTCACGAAGTATAACAACGTCATTGTCACAGTATGATTCCATCTCTTTATGGAAATCAAAAGTGCCATGTCTTACGGTCTCGTACCATGTCATGAATCTCTCACGCTCTTTGGGAGACATTTGATCACACCCGTACATTTCGGGGGCTGGATAAGATCCTATATAATGTAGATTCTCCTCAGATGTGAAGAAATGAGGGAAATAGCCTTTGACAGAGTTTTCAAAACCCAAGGCCTCTGGCATTTGAGCCAATCTCATGGGTAAGAAGCTTAAGCTGTCAATGTATCTCTGTTTGAAGGCGGGGTCAACAAAGCATAATATTTTACTCCCTTGAGCTATGACACTGGGTGCCACGCCTTGCTGTATCAAAGGGTTCAGAAGCAGATAGGAGTCATAGGCCCTAGCATTGTGAGCTATAAACGTGAAGTTTCTGTACTGGGCTTTTCTAAAATGTTTTAGAAAGAGTCGGGCACAATCGGGTCCCTCGGCCGACCATTTTTCACCCTTGAAAGTCATGGTTGACACAAAAATAGGCAAATGAACCCCTGATTGCTGAGTTGTCTCAAAATCATAAAACACATATTTCTCTGTATGTTCATCTTCAGCCAAGGGCTGAATGTAACACTCATGTGTTACTTCTTGAACCGCTTCCGCGTCTCTGCTTTTCAAAGGACCTTTACAGATTGGGCAGTGTATAATTCCACAAACATGAGGTTTAGGGCTATCTATTTTAAGGTTGTAATTGCAATGACATTTTGGACATTTCTTGTTAATGTCACAACTGCTTACAGATTTACATGCCTTGGGATGCCATGTTTCAGTTTTGTGTTTTTCGTAACAGTAGGCCGAACGACATGTGCGGTGACAATCCGCACAGGGGGTCAAGTTTAGCGGCTGCATAGGGCAATGTTTATCCAGACATACTGAACAGTTGTAACGGCACGAGTGCCCCCCCATGCGTGTGTAGCCGGTATGACAGGCTGGACAGACATATGGCGCGCCTAAAAAGGCTGTGATGTTAGTTACGGCATAGTAATGCTCATTTTGCACATAAAAGTACATAGTCTTAGGATGTGGTTCGGGTATATTTTGGAACTTGAGGAGAGCGTCATTAGCCCTACTGTGGTACAAAACCACAATCTTGATGTTCAGAAAGTTTTCAAATTTGACTATGTCTGAGAAAGCCACAGCATCCTGTATACCGAGACCCACCGCAGTTTGTAGCTCTCGAGCTTTATGTAACGCGGCTTGATCCGTACATCCTGGGCTGAGTAAGTGGGCCAAACCTATGGCAAAACATAGCTTATTACCTGGATTGTGAACGTTTATGAGATAGGCCCTTTTATTGCTTATGATTTCGGACTGCATTAAACTCTCGAGCTTTCGTCTCTGACCCCCGCCCCCTTGTGGTTGGCGTACTAATTGTACTACAAGTTCGAGGGTCCTATCTGCTAGCACGTTTAAATTTGACTGTACAAGGCGTTCTAGCAGTTTAACAAATTGTTCAAGCTCTGCTTCACCATTCTGTAAAATAAGCGATACCTTGCTCTGTAGACTGTCTCCACAAATTTCCAACTGTAAGAGATCCCTAGGTTCGCTATAATCTCTAATCCTCGCTAACAGTTCATTCAAAGTGTCCATAAGCATTACGTAAAACACAGCATATTCCCGAATCTGACCCCCCCATGCGAAATTGAAAAACTGGCGAACCTCAATATTGTTGAATTTATTTCGACGCAAAACATGTACACTTCGATCAAGACCTCCCCCCTCCAGATTTACTAGGCAATTGTCCAACTGTTCAAAAACATCGTATTGGGTTTCAGACTCTTCGGACATTGGTGTTAAAGGCTGATTTATAGGTGTCTGGGGTGCCGAATTAAACCTAGCGCTCTCGTTCTGTACACTGATCTCAAGACCGCCCCCCTCCAGATTTGCTAGACATTTGTCCAACTGTTCAAAAACATCATATTGCCTTTCAGACTCTTCGGACAATGTTGTTAAAGGCTGTCTTAGAGGTGTCTGTGGGGCCGAATTAAACCTAGGGCTCGCGTTAAGCTGGGTAATTAGAGATATGATGGTTTCGGGAATCTGTGTTAACATGTTTTCCTCGGAAGGCCCTGACTCATTCATACGTGTAATAATGTCTATGAGTTCGGAGGGAATCTGGGATAATAGATTTTCATCTATTGTCATTATGTCAATTACCCCCGAATCATTCATATGGTTAACTATATCTTGGAGCTCTGTAGGGATCCTGGCTAAGAGTGTTTCAATTGTCTCACTTTGGTCTATAGGGGGCGCCATCTGTCTAATTAAGGATGTGTGTGTGTGTGTGTGTGTGTTTACATGTGTGTTTTTTAACGGCGGTATTTGCTTGTTTTAGCCCTAATGTTTTTTAACATACGGGGTAGCTCGCTACGCCAGAATGACACATCCTGATTGTATTGATGCTCGAGTAGAATACACATGCGCCTCTGGAGTAGAGCCTTTCGTGATTTTAAACCCAGGGTAAACGCTTTGAAAAAACGTTCTTGGTCTATTTCAGAATCTGCTGTTTCCCCCACAGAATTGGCCGATTCAAGAAGGTTGGCAGCTTCACAGAACATCAAATCGTCTACCTCAGAAATGTCATTTAAATCTTTGACATCATCAGGTTTCGCTGGTGTCTTTGGAGCCTCCTCGGGGATGCTTGTCTGGGCATCCTCCGATGTTTGTGCGTTGTGTTCATAAGCCGGTGAGGAGTCTGAAATAAAAATAATACATACACAAATAGGTTATTAACCCTAAAATATGTTAAAAATGCCAAATACATTTCAGATATAAGCCTATATATTAACAATACATTAATTAAATACCTCGGCTTTTTTGACGAGGGCTGTTCTGAAGAAGCTCTGAAACCAGGGGCTGTTGTCTTTGTTCAACCTGTATTACAACATCTGCAGGTCCGGTAGATGGGGAGCCTGAAAAAACAAACAAACAAAAAAACAGCATTAGGCCTTGTTTTAACATATTCCGGCATAAAAAAAATATATAAATATTAAAATAATAATATATATAAATAATAATATATAATTGATTCATACCTAGTCCTTGGAACGACGTCTCGTGAATATCGGCCAAGTAGAATTGTTCGGGTGAAGCGGAACTGTGGATCTGAGCACTAATTATCCTTTGGTGTTTAGAAATATGGGGGACAACGTTGTCCTGGCCAAGGGGAGTTGACCTGCCGTTTAAAGTCTCTGTTCGCTGCTTTTGTGTAAATACATCCTGGGAGTAGGGCAGAATTGTCTCGTAGTCATATGCTTCGCAGAAACCGTTCAGGCTCCATAGGGCATCGTTTAACCTTCTAGGCTTTAGGTCCTCTGTAAACATATAAAATAACTTTTAATATAAGATGCCCACACTTTTTGTTTTTAAGGTATAAATATTTTTATGTATGGAATTCTTGGAGCTTACTTACGTTGACAATTCAGGGCAGGCGTTTGTTTGTAGGCACTTTGTTTCGGAGCCCCATGGGATGATTCGAGCTCAGTTATACCTCGGAGTCTCTGCGTGAATGCTTCAGAATCTATAAAACATTCGACAATATTAAAGCTATAATCACTTTAGCTAATATTGCCTTGTTATACGGTAAGCATACTGATCCTAATGATTGTTTAATATTTCTATAACATCCCACGCTTTTCAAACAATTCCCCACAACAATCAAATCTAATAAAGATTTATTTCAAGAACTCACCTTGCGATAGATCCATTAGACTGTTTTCCCCGATTATCTTTTTTAACGCTTCAGTCCGATAACGATTCTTGGAGTTTCTGGAGGTGCTGTTTGCATCGGAACTAAAACGCTGCTAACATTGCCCATGGTTTCTAGCGCTTTTGTACCCTACGACCTAGAGAAAAACCCCTGAATGATTTTTTTACATAGCATTTGGGGTTTGTCGTTTTTTTCGGGCTATACCCCCGCCCATGGTATATTTGACACATTTCAAACACATGGTATTGGGTGTGTCTAAACATTAGGATCCTTTTGGAGCTTCTAAAATCTCCGGGGTGCTAGCACCTAGATGCATGGGGGTGTGTTGTTCTCGACATCGCTGGGATGAATGACTTTTTAGCCCACCTAAAAAAAATAGTTTTATGAAAGGCCTTTAAGATTAGGAGTCGTAAGACACAATATTATTGTTGGGGGGTAGGCATCTGTTTTGCAGGCTAGTGTAAACCTTGGTTTCAAACGACCCACCAGGCATGCATGGGTATTTTTTTAACAAACAACCCGCCCCCCTTTTTCTGTTTTTGAAACACACACACACACACACACACACACACAGCCACTACAGAAAACTCCCTCACGCACATGCGCGCGCACATGGCTTTTTCCGCAAGATTTTTCTCAGGGACAGACTGCGCTAAGAGTGAACAAACGCGAGAGTTCATAACGTGGTGAGATTCTGATTTTAAAACCATTTATTTCATTCAAAATATTTAGTACATACATTTTATATCGTTACATTCTTAAGGTATTTTACGATGCCTTTCTTACAGATCCTGGGAGCTTATGCAACCAACCGCCATTGTCCGTGTCGAGTTCACCCTCAAAAGGCAAGGCTCTCTTGCTATGTCCATCAACACATGGTAAGTTTTCACTCCAGGGGTAGATCCGCCGTCGGGCCTTTTGGTCTTGACTCTGTCTCAAGGAAAGCCTCGCCCAGCGCTTTAACTGTTCCCCATTTTGGAAGAGAATGTCCAGCTTATTCATAAGTGTTATGAAAATTGGATAATCCACCCATTTAAAACTAAACACAGGAATAAAAAAGTTTACATGTTTGCGGGCTCTGGAAGCTACCGGAGAATTGACAGACTTTGTAGCATTAGCCTTATCATAAAGGTCACAGGCTAAAATTGTCACTTTGTTGTCAGGGCTATAGTCCATTGAAGCAATTCTTAGAGCCTTGAGATCACTGCGGCCGCAGACCTGTTCTTCCAACGCATGTCCTGGCACATTTGTAACACTTAGGACCTGTTCAATTTTACAAAGAGCCAGCCTGATGTTTAGCCATTCTCTCATCCCCAGAGCCGGGGGAAAACTCCCAGGTTTTGCAGGATAAAGGGGTTTGGGTCCACGGTCTGTGAATATCTTTACCGTAGAATCCTCCGGGTGGAATATGTAAGACATGTGGCCCTCACTCGTACCCAAAAATCCTTTAAAACATTCTGGAGCTTCACACAGAACTTCTTCAAGGCTTTGGTCACTGGGTTCATGACAAGCCGAGCATAACATCCCTAAAATTGGCATAGGTGTCATTTTTGTTTAATATTCAGGGGGGTTATCATGTACAGTCTTAAACAGGTATTGTTCAGCGGCTTTATAAGGGGCCTTAACCAACCCAAACCGTGAGAAACAGTAACAGGTTGACCTGACACATGGTCCCTTACTCAACCCAGGGCATGCACCCTTCTACAGGACATAGGGTCATAAATCATTACATAGGGTCATAAATCAGGCTTGGGTCATCAATCATTAACGGCCTGTCAAAGGGACCCTTACTCACCCCATAGCCCCCACCTAACCAGGCTTGTCTATCAGGCTTGGGTCATCAATCATTAACGGCCTGTCAAATGGACCCTTACTCACCCCATAGCCCCCACCTAACCAGGCTTGCCTGACCAGAAGACATGCACACGTCATCACTACATAGGGTTCACATAGAGTTCACATAGGGTCATCAATCAAAATTTTGACCCGTGACATCTACTCTATTCTCTCTCACTTCTTATGCAAAAACTTAAGAAGCTTCTTAAAAAATATATAATAAAGTTCATAAGATAGTTCATTAGTGCAATTCCTCAACAATATCTTAAGATTTAATGATTTTCCTACAAACTTCTCAAATATCTTGTTAGAATCTTCTTAAGATGTTTGTTCCTAGGCAACCGGCAATCATGTTAGCATATTTCTTACTGAGATTACTGTTCTAAAACATTTTTATTACTTACATTTTTTAAATTTTACCTTTATTTAACTAGGCAAGTCAGTTTGTGAGTGTATTAAACAAGTTCAATTGATTTCATGAGCATATTCCCTCACTGCCCTGAGTTTAAGACAAGGGTTTAGCTATCTTATAATTAAGAACAAATCCCAAAACTTTTTGCTTAAGGTGAAACATAAGAAATAACGCAGAACCTTTCCAATAAACTTTGAGGAATAGCAACTTTGCTTTACTTTCTTACATAAATCTATAGTTGAGGAAAAAATGGCAGTTAAGAAATAAGAAATTAAGGTTTTGTGAATCTGGGCCCAGGTCCAAGGAGGGTTAGCCACCCCGTTCTAGAATGGTTGGTTGAGAATCACAGATCAGCTCTTAGACATAAACAAACTGCACAAAAACTGAAATATCACATTTACATAAGTACTTTGTTGAAGCACCTTTGGCAGCAAATTACAAACGTGAATCTTCTTGGGTATGAGGCTATAAGCTTGGCACACCTGTATTTGGGGAGTTTCTCCCAATCTTCTCTGCAGGTCCTCTCAAGTTCTGTCAGGTTGGATGGGGAGCGTCGCTTCACAGCTATTTTCAGGTGTCTCCAGAGATGTTAGATCATTTTCAAGTCCGGGCTCTGGCTAGGCACTCAAAGTCCTGAAGCCACTCCAGCATTTTCTTGGCTGTGTGCTTAGGGTCATGGTTCTGTTGGAAGGTGAACCTTTGCCCCAGTTGGAGATCATGAGCGCTCTGGAGCAGGTTTTCATCAAGGAGCTCTCTGTACTTTGCTCAGTTCCTCGATCCTGACTAGTCTCCCAGTCCCTGCCGTTGAAAAAACATCGCCACAGCATGAAGATGCCACCACCAGGCGGGTTGTCATGTGCCTTTTAGTGAAGAGTGGCTTCCGTCTGGCCTCTCTACCATAAAGGCCTGATTGGTGGAGTGCTGCAGAGGTTGTTGTCCTTCTGGAACCTTCTCCCATTTCTACAGAGGAACTCTGGAGCTCTGTCAGAGTGACCATCGGGTTCTTGGTCACCTCCCTGACCAAGGCCCTTCTCCCCCAATTGCTCAGTTTGGCTGGGCGGACAGCTCTAGGAAGAGTCTTGGTGCCTCCAAACTTCTTCCATTTCAGAATGATGGAGGTCACTGTGTTCTTGAGGACCTTCAATGCCGCAGACATTTTTTTTGGTGCCACTCCCAGATATGTGCCGACACAATCCTGTCTCGGAGCTCTACGAACAATTCCTTCAACCTCATGGCTTGGTTTTTGCTCTGGCATGCACTGTCAACAGTGGCACATTAGACAGGTGTGTGCCTTTCCAAATCATGTTCAATCAATTGATTTTACCACAGGTGGACTCCAATCAAGTTGTAGAAACATCAAGGATTATCAATGGAAACAGGATGCACCTGAGCCCAATTTCAAGTCTTATAGTAAAGGGTCTGAATTTATATATATTTTTATATAAACAAGGCAAATAATTGAACAAATTCTTATTTACAATGATGGCCTACCCCGGAAGACGCTGAGCCAATTGTGCGCCACCACCCTATGGGACTCCCAATCATGGCTGGATGTGATACAGCCTGAATTCTTACATAAATTAGGTATCCTTTTTTTATTTTTAATACATTTGCAAAAATATCTAAAAACCTGTTCTCACTTTGTCATTATGGGGTATTGTGTGTAGATTGATGAACATTTTTTATTTAATCCATTTTAGAATAAGGCTGTAACGTAACAAAATGTGGAAAAAGGGGGGTCTGAATACTTTCTGAATGCAATGTATGTGTAGGCCAAGGGCATCCTAACCCATGTGTCTAAACCAATGACCATCAAGTAGTTTCCAGGCAATAAGGAACGTTTATTGCAGTTTCTTGTCCACATATTGTAGGACATAGGCCTACATAATAATTTTAGCAGCTCAAACAATGCAACGAAACGGGTATTTCACTACGAGAATCACACAAATGCATTGGATCCAACTGTAAAAGGGAGTAGAAAGTCATGACTTGATTAGATTCCTCCAAGGGTACACCATGTTCCTAGGGGGACTCATATTCTCTCAACCCAGATGGCAACACACAAGGAGACAGACAGTCCTCTGAACACCTCCAATATTAGCCTCCACTTTAAAAATAGCCAGTCATCATATGAAATCAATAATGTCACTTAGAAGCGACTGAGTGTGTGTTGGCAGGGCAAGTCCCTTCCAGGATTAACACCCCACTTGTGGCCTTGGGGCTCTGTAACCGTAACCGATACTACTCATGCTTGCTCACATGGACGCTTGAGGAACATGGACATTTGAGATATGAAGTAAAAACTGCCCATGGGAGATAACATAGTATCCCCAAAGTCCTTAAGGAAGCAGCCTGGACAGGTTTATCCAAATTCTAGTCCCCCTATAATCTCTTTAGGCTAGTTGCTGAAATTGATTCCATGAGTAATTAATAGCAAGGGGAAAACCAATCTATAGTAGGTCTTGATGTATAGCAACACATGTATGAAAGATTACATCTTTAAAATGCTAAATGTATTTGTGGCATACATAGTCAAGTATGATTCAATAACTGTCTCTACAGTGAATTGTGTGTAAACCTAAGTAGACTTTCCAGCTACAAATGGATTAACAGTGCCATCAGGTGGCCTTGAAGAGATGCAAAGGCAGCCCAAGAAAGGTAGAAGAGGGCAAACACTCACGTCTCCTTTAAAAATACTTACAGTGGGGCAAAAAAGTATTTAGTCAGCCACCAATTGTGCAAGTTCTCCCACTTACAAAGATGAGAGAGGCCTGTAATTTTCATCATAGGTACACTTCAACTATGACAGACAAAATGAGAAGAAAAAAATCCAGAAAATCACATTGTAGGATTTTTAATGAATGTATTTGTAAATTATGGTGGAAAATAAGCATTTGGTCACCTACAAACAAGCAAGATTTCTGGCTCTCACAGACCTGTAACTTCTTTAAGAGGCTCCTCTGTCCTCCACTCGTTACCTGTATTAATGGCACATACCAATGCTATAGAATGTGTCACCATCCATGCAGGAATATCAATAAAACCCATGTGTGGGAGATCAGTAAACCGCTTTTACACAAGTTTAAAAACAAATTACATTATCATTACCTCATACCCTGTCTAAAATAACATTCATGCAAATAGCTCACTTAAAAGAAAAGGCTGTGTTGAGCCCTACTGTGACTTCTAAAAGCCCTGTCGCTAAATACATACTATATAGAAATTCAAACTCAACTCTGGACTGAGAAGCCATTCACCGTTCCCCTTTAGATCAGGAACTGATTTAGACCTATGCCACCAGGTGGGTGCAATTAATTATCAGGTAGAACAGAAAACCAGCAGGCTCCGGCCCTCGTACGGTAAGAGTTGCGTACCCCTACTATATAGTTATATTAGTTACACATTTCAAATATGGACAGTGCAGGGATATTTTACCCCCGATCATCTTGATAAAGGACCATACCAGACAATTATATTTTAAACAGTTGTATTTAATGGATTACATAAAATTGGAAACAAATAACAGGAGGCTACACCAACATTCAATGTCCATTCATACAACGTGTTGGGTAAATTGCCACAGTAGATGTGTCTTGGTAAACAATTAAACCTTTTATTTCAGGTGTATGGAATGAATGTCAAATAGAACAAATCTCCCATGGTCCGCTCAAAGTAGGACTAAGTTGTTCTGATGGTAATACCCACCAGAGGGCAAACATATATCTTCAAAGACTATGGCAGCAAGCAGGACTAAGTTGACACCAGAGATCACTACTTGGAAATAACCAGTTTTGGCATGGACATTGCATTGAGGACTTCTATTAACATAGTCAACTGGGTGGGACTTCTTATGGGTTTAGGAAGGACCACATAATTCCAGCCAGGTCATCAAGAGGGATAAGCCAATGAATTCTGTGAGCAAACATTCCAAACATAACCAAGATGAAATAGGAAGTGAGACATCCCACACTGTTTTTTTTGTGGTTCATATATAGTCAATGAACTAAGCAGACCAGACCCTGCTGCGAATGCATTGGCACATTTAAAAATAATAATTCCCCAATGGTAAACAGTTGAAGGAGCTGCACAGCTATGTCACAATGGGATGCCAGACTATCGCATCTGGACTATGATTTATGCTTTGTCTTGCTAAATTAATGTTTATGGCTGAGAAAATAAACAAATGTTTTCAAATGTTGCATTATTCAAGAGTCTAGTATGATAGATGCATGAAAAGTTGCTTGCATAGCTAGCTGAATAGTTTCCCTGTCCCTGTTATGACCGTGTCAGTAAACGTCGGCGTTAAAACAATTAAATGTGTTGCCAGCAGCAAATATTTATTTACCAACACTCCAGATAACATGAAAAGAGCATAACCAGCTGTGTTAGTAAATTGTCAGATTGAGGTTCTGTCATTTGTCTCGAAGTAAATTAGATAGCCAACTTTAGCCAGTTAGCTTGGTAAATCGACTGTGGTTGTAATGTCAGAATGCTCGGATCAACCCTACTCCTCCGCCAGAGCGTCCAGTGTGAACTGAACGCTCTGAATTTACAAACGCCTTTGAGCGCACTCTGGCACTCCAGTGAATTTACGAACACACCATGTATGGTACATTTGAGCCAAAACCCCTCCGGCTCGTGACATTCCCGTTGCTAATGTGAATTATGTCCATTTGAATTTAGTCTCTATACCTCTACTATCTGCAGTTTGAGTTACCAAACTTGGCTTTATACTTGTTCAAACACACTCCAGGTGGCTGTACGCACCCTTTGTTTACCACAGAAGTAGAACGTTGACTAATCCAAATAGACAGGTTGGTTGTTTAACAGCAAAACCAACACATGCGCAACTATGGAGCAAAACAGACAGGGTTGGCTTAAATTATTAACAAACTATATTTTGTCTCTAATGTTTATTAAAAACAAACTTTGCACAACGAGCACTTGTCACAAATACATTGTCACAGTTGTCGGTTAGCTAGCGAATTTCAGCCATATTAGCATATAGGTGGCGTCGGTCAAAACAAGACATTGTAACAAGATACAAGCTGAAACGAACCACATACAATACGATTCCCCTAATGGTAGCTTTTTGTCATTGTTTCCATCCAGAATCACAAAACACAGACTTCTGCCCCATTTGATGAACGTGCATAGTTTGTGACATTGTCAGCTAATCCATCTATGGAGATGACCTTAACGGTTGCAATTAAGAACAGCTGCGTGGATGAATTTATTGTCTATTGACGGTTTAACAAGAGATAAATTGGGCCCAGTTTTTCCAAAATGATCTGGATTTTGCCTATCGGATAGTATTAAATGTCCAACTCTAGTCCAATCTGCTTAAATGCCCAATCCATTTTCAACCTTTCAGTTCTCTTGTGCCCAACATGCAAATTGTAGACATTTAAACCTTCACGAGGACAGAACATTACCTCCATTTTTTGTGTAATTACAGGCCAAACCCCAATAATATACAACACACTGGCAAAAGATCAAAGCAAGATTCATTATGAGGCTAAATCAACTTTACAGTCAGCATAATGAGCATCTTGACGATATCTGATATGTGCAATACAGTGAGAATATATTCATCTGCAGTAGGGCATCAGGAACATACAGTACATTAACAGCCTGCATGCAGAGTTAGTATAGGGAAACACTTCTGCAAAAAAGCCTTTTAATAACAAAAAAGGGGACACAAACCCCAATCACCATGTCTAAGATTAGGTTACAAAGCATGCATTTATAGTCAAACAAAAGTCAATGGGATTTCTCAAATGTGTCCATAATCAAGTCAAAGTGAGATAATAAAACATGCATCTATGATATAAAACTTAACTGCAAGATAGCCTCATGACTTCCAACTTTTGTCATTCATTCTGCCCTTTGTCAGTCCTGAACAAAAATAATGAGAAATACAATGAGCCTAAGAGTGACAAGTGAACACCTGACCACAAGCTTTTAAGTGAGACAGTACAGCAAGAAAAGACAGTATGGCTCCAAACCATAAGAAATACAGAATGCTGTAACATAAAACAGATCAAACATGACTTACACATTTTCCAGGGCAGAGTTCTTGGAGCTCGGAGTCCAGGAGTAAGATTATTTGTAGTGCATGGCTCAGTCCTAAAAAAAGAAAAGACTACACTTAAAACTGTTTTAAATTTGAAAATATTAACCAGCTCGGTTTCAAATATATCTAGTAGCAATGAACTCCACTGCAAACTTTGTGTGGTTAGCTGACCTGTTCTGACTGATCAGGTTTGTGGACACTCCCCATACGAAAGGCACCGAAGAAATATCAGCTTCTACAAAAAGAAAAGGCTGCATTTAAATAAAATGCTGCCGATGGAAATCAATGGAAAATCTCCAGCATAAAAATCTGAAAAGTTGCATTCACTGCATCAGTCCACGGAGTGTGCAGAAGTTGTGAAACAAATAAATGCATACATGGCATCTTTGCATTGAGTACACATGCATAATCAGCAGTTTGTGAGAGAGTACCTTTATCCCAGTCCTCATCACAGTTGGTGTTCGTCCAGGTGCTAACAGGTACCTGCCATTTGCTCTGCACCTCAGCGCTGCCCACTGGAAATCACAGAACCTGGTTAGACTCACTAAAGGGTGCAAATAGGCTTATCATTAAATAATGCAAATACAGAAAGGGTAAAACAAAAAACGCTTACAGTCTTCTGCATTCACAGATATTCTGTCAACACAGTTAGCAATGTGGTGTGAAAGCTCATGCTTGGGCATCAGGTGGCGGGCGTTGAAAGGGCACGTTTTTAATTCACTGGCCAGTTTAGGGTGGTTCTACAGGAAAGGACAAGAGGACAGCTGAATAACTTGTTTTCCCATGTACTAACTGACTATATTATCAACATTTAAGATGACATGGCACAACGTCATATTGCGCCTTCAACAACATTCCTTCCTGTAGCTACTAACTTTGCTGCACTTGATCAGATGGTATGGAAAGCGGCAGGCACGGATCTGATGGTTCTTGTCGTATGGACACTGAAGGAGTTTATTTGGATCACAGGCATCTTCTGGATCTATTGACAACAGAGAAAATAATGCCATGGAGCCAAGTTAACACCAAGGAAATTACTTAGTTAGAATGAGCTAAAAGCAGACTAATGTAGGCAAGGTGTCAAATCAAAATCAAACGTTATTAGTCACATGCGCCGAATACAACAGGTGTAGACCTTACAGTGAAATGCTTACTTACGAGCCCCTAAACAATGCAGTTGAAAAAAATATGGGTAAAAAAACAAATAAAAGCAACAAGTAATTAAAGAGCAGCAGTGAAATAACAATAGAGAGACTATATACAGGGGGGGTACCGGTACAGAGTCAATGTGCAGGAGCTACAGTTAGTTGAGGGAATATGTACATGTAGGTAGAGTTATTAAAGTGACTATGCATAGATGATAACAACAGAGAGTAATAGGGGTGTAAGAGGGGGTGGGGGCAATGCAAATAGTCTCGGTAGCCATTTGATTAGATATTCAGGAGTCTTATGGCTTGGGGGGGTAGAAGCTGTTAAGAAGCCTCTTGGACAAAGACTTGGCGTGCGGTAGCAGAGAGAACAGTCCGACTAGGGTGGCTGGAGTCTTAGGCAATTTTTAGGGCCTTCCTCTGACATCTCCTGGTATAGAGGTCCTGGATGGCAGGAAGCTTGGCCCCAGTGTTGTACTGGGCCGTTTGCAATACCCTCTGTTTTGCCTTACGGTCGGAGGCCGAGCAGTTGCAATACCAGGCAGTGATGCAACCACTCAGGATGCTCTTGATGGTGCAGCTGTAAAATCTTGAGGATCCGAGGACCCATGCCAAATCTTTTCAGTCCCCTGAGGGGGAATAGGTTTTGTTGTGCCCTCTTCACAACGGTCTTGGACTATGTTAGTTTGTTGGTCAAGTGGACACTCAACCTGCACGACTATAGCCCTGTCGATGAGAATGGGGGAGTGCGCGGTTCTCTATTTCCTGTCGTCCACAATCATCTCCTTTGTCTTGATCACATTGAAAGAGGTTGTTGTCCTGGCACCACACAGCCAGGTCTCTGACCACCTCCATATAGGCGGTCTTGTCAGTGATCAGACCTACCACTGTTGTGTCATCAGCAAACGTAATGACGGTGTTGGAGTCATGCCTGGCCGTGCCGTCATGAGTGAACAGGAGTACAGGAGGGGAACTGAGCACGCACCCCTGAGGGGCCCCTGTGTTGAGGATCAGTGTGGCGGATGTGTCGTTACCTACCCTTACCACCTGGGGGCGGCCCATTAGGAAGTCCAGGATCCAGTTGCAGAGGGAGGTGTTCAGTCCCAGGGTCCTTAGCTTATTGATGAGCTTTTGAGGGCACTATGGTGTTGAATGCTGAGCTGTAGTCAATGAATAGCATTCTCACATAGGTGTTCCTTTTGTCCAGGTGGGAAAGGGCAGTGTGGAGTGCAATAGAAATTGCATCATCTGTGAATCTGTTGGAGCGGTATGCAAATTGGAGTGGGTCTAGGGTTTCTGGGATAATGTTGTTTATGTGAGCCATGACCAGCCTTTCAAAGCACTTCATGGCTACAGACGGTAGTCATTTAGACAGGTTACCTTAGTGGTGTTCTTGGGCACAGGGACTACGGTGGTCTGTTTGTTGGTATTAGACTTGGACAGGGAGAGGTTGAAAATGTCAGTGAAGACACTTGCCAGTTGGTGTCACTGGGCGCTCTCGACTGTGCTTCTCTTTGTAGTCTAATGGTTTGCAAGCCTTGCCACATCTGAACGAGCGTCAGAGCCGATGTAGTACAATTCGATCTTAGTCCTGTATTGACGCTTTGCCTGTTTGATGGTTCGTCGGAGGGCATAGCGGAATTTCTCATAAGCTTCTGGGTTAGAGTCCCGCTCCTTGAAAGCGGCAGCTGTAGCCTTTAGCTCAGTGCGGATGTTGCCTGTAATCCATGGCTTCTGGTTGGGGTGTGTACGTACGGTCACTGTGGGGACGACGTCGCCGATGCACTTATTGATGAAGCCGATGACTGATGTGTACTCCTCAACGCCATCGGAGGATTCCCGGAACATATTCCAGTCAGTGCTAGCAAAACAGTCCTGTAATTGAGCGAGTCACTGGTGCTTCCTGCTTTAATTTTTGCTTATAAACAGGAATCAGGATAGAATTATGGT